>NC_058131.1:449155803-449203128 GCF_016433145.1 Gracilinanus agilis | reverse complement strand
TTTTGTTTTTAAAGGCCTTATGAATTCCCTCCCTCTTCTCCCCTCCCTTTTTTTGACCTCCCCACTCCCCTGCTCCCCTTGGTTTATCCCTTCTAACTTTCTCAGAAGGGTTAGATAAGAGTTTTATGTCCCAATGGATAGTATAGCTACTCTTCCCTCTCCGGGTTGATTATACTGAGAGTAAGGTTTAAATATTACCTCTTAATGCTCTCTTCCTCTCCTTCTTATAATAGTATTTGTCCCCTCTCCCTCCCATGCTCTCTTTTTGTGTAATAGAATATCCTATTTTCTTATTCACTCAAGTTTCTCTTGGTGTCCCCTGCTATTCACCCCCTCTTTCCCATCCACCATGTCATCTTAGATTATTTAGTGTTCAACCCTCAAACTGTGAATTATTCTTCTGATTACTATAATAGTGAATATTATAATAGTGAAAAGAGTTCACTACAGAGAAATATACATAACGTTTCTCTACATAGGAATACAGATAATTAGATCTCACTGAGGCCCTTAAAAAGGCAAATTTAAAAATTATAAGTTTTCTTCCTTTCCCCTCTGTGTCTAATTTACCTTTTCATGTTTCTCTCGATTTTTGGGGGGTTGGATATCAAACTTTCCATTTAGCCCTGGACTTTTCTGTGCAAATACTTGGAAATCTTCAATTTTGTTGAATGCCTATACTTTCCTCTGGAAATATATGGTCAATTTTGATGGGTAGTTGATCCGTGGTTGCAGGCCCAGCTCTCTTGCCTTTCTGAATATCGTATTCCAAGCTTTGATATCTTTTAGCGTGGAGGCTGTCAGATCCTGTGTGATCCTGATTGGTGTTCCTTGATATTTGAATTGTTTCTTTCTGGCTTCTTGTAAGATTCTTTCCTTTGCTTGGAAACTCTTGAATTTGGCGATTATATTTCTGGGTGTTTTCTTTTCTTGATTGAATGTCTCAGGTGTTCTATGAATCCTTTCAATGTCTATATTGCCCTCTTGTTGTAGGACTTCAGGGCAATTTTGCTGAATTATTTCTGTTCGTATGGAGTCCAGGTTTCTATTAATTTCTGGTTTTTCTGGAAGAGCAATTATTCTCAAATTCTCTCTTCTAGACTGGTTTTCTTGGTCTGTCACTCTCTAATTGAGATATTTCATGTTTCCTTCTATTTTTTTCAGTCTTTTGACTTTGTTTTATTTGTTCTTGTTGTCTTGAGAGATCATTAGCTTCTAGCTGCTCAATTCTAGCCTTTTGGGACTGGTTTTCAGCTATAATCTTTCGGTTTTCGGCCATAATCTTCTGGTTTTCGGCTATAAGCTTCTGGTATTCCTTTTCAATCTGGTCATTTCTGGTGTTCAATTTGCTTATCAGTTCATTTGGTTTCTGAGCCTCACTTTCCAGTTGCAAGATTCTACCTTTTAAACTGTTATTTTCTTGCCAGATCTCTTCCATTTCCTTCAAAATCTCAGTTTTGAACTCTTCCATAGCTTGTGAGGAGTTTTCCTTATTTGAGGAGGGTCTGGATGCTTGTTTGTTCTCCTCCTCTGTTTGCTTGGTTGTCTGGATTTTTTCTGTGTAAAAGTTGTCACGTGTTAAAGACTTCTTTTTCTTGTTGTTAATCTTTCTCTTCTGAACTTCCTGAGACTGGGTAGCCATCGTTAGCCCAGCAGCTTCTCAGGTTTATCCTTGCGCTCAGGGTCTGTCCGCGGTCAAGCCCCCTGGTGGATCCCCTTGCTTGATCCTCTGCTGGAGGTTTTTTTACAAGTCTCAGGGAGCTGCTTCCACAGTCGTACACCTGTCCACGCTGGTTCCCCACTCAGGATTTCAGAGCTTTAGCTTGTGGCTGTGTCTGCCTCCACCCACGCCTCCTTGGAGCCTGAGCTCTGAGCCCGCCTGAGCTCTGCTCCCGCGCTCTGCGCCCTAAGCCCGCGCTCAGATTTTGGGTGCGTTCTTTGGTTTTTTGGGGTCCCAAATCTTGCTGCTCTCAGGAACAGGCCCCAGAGCTGCCAATGACTCGATGGGTGCCCCAAACTTGCTCTATTTCTTTTTAGCTGGGTTCGGTGCTATAGCTGCTGTGTGTGGAGGGGGTGGGGGTGGGGTGGTTGCTTAGCCCGCGATTTAGTGAGAGCTGTTTCACCCCTTTATAGCATGGAAATGCCTTGATTCCATGTACCTTCCAAGCTGTGCCCTGTTGTGGGGTTCCTCCATTCGTCTGGACTTGTTTTTATGTCCCCTTGAGGAGTTTTGTGTGTTTTGGTCAGGAGAGGTTAAGAGCTGCTTCTTACTCTGCCGCCATCTTTACCCGGAACCTGAGTGTTTTCTTATCTGGATCGAATGTCGCGGGTGTTCTATGGATCCTTTCAATGTCTATATTGCCCTCTTATTGTAGGACTTCAGGGCAATTTTGCTGAATAATTTCTGTTAGTATGGAGTCCAGGTTTCTATTAATTTCTGATTTTTCTGGAAGACCAATTATTCTCAAATTCTCTCTTCTAGACTGGTTTTCTTGGTCTGTCACTCTCTAATTGAGATATTTCATTTTTCCTTCTATTTTTTCAGTCTTTTGACTTTGTTTTATTTGTTCTTGTTGTCTTGAGAGATCATTAGCTTCTACTTGCTCAATTCTAGCCTTTAGGGATTGATTTTCGGCTATAATCTTTCGGTTTTCGGCTATGATCTTTTGATTTTCGGCTATAATCTTCTGGTTTTCGGCCATAATCTTCTGGTTTTCGGCCATAATCTTCTGGTATTCCTTTTCAATCTGGTCATTTCTGGTGTTCAATTTGCTTATCAGTTCATTTGGTTTCTGAGCCTCACTTTCCAATTGCAAGATTCTACCTTTTAAACTGTTATTTTCTTGCCAGATCTCTTCCATTTTCCTCAAAATCTCAGTTTTGAACTCTTTCATAGCTTGTGAGGAGTTTTCCTTATTTGAGGAGGGTACAGATGCTTGTTTGTTCTCCTCCTCTGTTTGCTCAGTTGTCTGGATTTTCTCTGTGTAAAAGTTGTCGAGTGTTAAAGACTTCTTTTTCTTGTTGTTAATCTTTCTCTTCTGAACTTCCTGAGACTGGGTAGCCATACTTAGCCCAGCAGCTTCTCAGGTTTATCCTCACGCTCAGGGTCTGTCTGTGGTCTTTTGGCTCCTGAGGTCTGAGTTCTGGTTTTTTCCAAGGTCAAGCCCCCTGGTGGACCTCCTTGCTTGATCCTCTGCTGGAGGTTTCTTTACAAGTCTCAGGGAGCTGCTTCCACAGTCGTATATCCTGTCTGCACTGGTTCCCCACTCAGGGTTTCAGAGCTTTAGCTCCTGGCTGTGTCTGCCTCCACCCATGCCTCCGCCCACACCTGCACTCTGAGCCCGCGCTCTGCGCCCTGTGTCAGCTCTTTGCACCCTGCTCCCGCGCTCAGATTTTGTGTGTTTTTTTTTTTAGCTTTTTGGGGTCCTAAATCTTGCTGCTCTCAGGAACAGGCCCCAGAGCTGCCAATGACTCGATGGGTACCCCAAACTTGCTCTATTTCTTTTTAGCTGGCTTCGGCGTTATAGGTGGTGTGTGTGGAGGGGGTGGGGATGGGGTGGTTGCTCAGCCCGTGATTTAGTGAGAGCTGTTTCACCCCTTTATAGCATGGAAATGCCACGATTCCACGTACCTTCCATGCTGTGCCCTGTTGTGGGGTTCCTCCGTTCGTCTGGACTTGTTTTTATGTCCCCTTGAGGAGTTTTGTGTGTTTCGGTCAGGAGAGGTTAAGAGCTGCTTCTTTCTCTGCCGCCATCTTAACCCGGAACCTTCTAGCATAATTTTTGTTAGTGTTAAAAGAAAAAAGTATTTACAGGAAAGAATCTCCTGATATTTTTCTATTTTTAGAATAAGGAAAACTTGGAATTGGAAATATTGGAAAAATTGGAATAGTCTGCAGAAACTAAAATTTCAAAATATGATAAAAATACGATTTTTTTTCTAGTTTTTCACACATCCATCACCTGTCATGTGATGGGTGTTTAATAAATGCTTGTTGAGTTATGTCAATTAATTCTTTGCTGATTTGTGTTTGAAGTATCCTGAATAAAAATTTTGTACATATTTATTTATATAGTTGTCTTTACACTATTCCTCTGTTTCTACAGGAGAGGAGAAGGAAATAAACATTAAGTACCTACTATGTCATAGGCCCTATGCTAAGTACCTTACAAATATTATCTCATTTGTTACTTATGACCCTGGGAAATAGATACTATTATTTCCCCATTTTACAATTGAGGAAACTAAGGCAGATAGGTATAAAGTAATTTACCCATTCATACAGCTATTAAGTGTCTTTGGGACAAGACTTGAACTCAGATTTTCTTGACTGGAGACCCAGCGTTCTATCTACTGTAACCTAGCTGCACTTATCTCATTTTTTTCAGACTTTGATCTTATTTTTTCTAAAGAATCCATAGATTACTTCTATTTATTTTCCTTAAGAGATAGAAAGTTAATCTGGGTATTTTCTGACACAATGGAATTTTAGTGAATAATCTGTGTCCTAATAATCAAAATTTATATGTGAACTGTTTTGACATTACTTAGGAAGTTGTAAATGCTTCAAAGACATAGACTATGTAAACTTTATTCTGCAACTCCACAGAACCAAGTTCAAGTTCATTCTCAATGACTATATTGCAAAAATATTATTTAAGTTGAGATCCAGCATAGTACAGGTTTTCCCAGGAATCTACTAATTAATGGCAACTGCTATACCAATCATAAATTTCACAGGGTCCTCAAAATTTTGCCTTTCATCAAGATATTTTGGGCAGCTTGACCCAAATTCAATACTTCCTTTGGAGTGACCAAAAAAGAATTAGGTAATTTCTAATTTGTTGTTTTGCAGGGAATAATATGCACTTTAAAAGTTTTTAGGAAAACAAAACCCCCAGAATCTACAGAGCAGCATTTCCACTATGAATTCAAAATATTTATTGTAGGAGGATAGATTTAGAGCTTGCACATATCTTAGAGGTTATAGATGTATCATATTAGTTGTCTATACTGTATGAATAATATATAATTCCATCTGGGAAACATATTATTAAGAAAAGTGTGATGATTTTTTTTAAGGTAATAGATTTGTTGGGTTTCAAAAGTTGGAAAAATACAAAGTTTTGTAAGAAATATTAAATTCCTTAAGATTGCTAACATGACCTCATATAGGAAAAAAGAAGTTGAAAGGTTCCTTAGGAGAGAATTTTTTCACATGGGGAGATACAGAATGCATCTCTGGATAAAGACGAGACTCACCACAGGAACTTATCTTGACCTTTGTTTGATGTATTTTGTTTAAATTCAACTGGAAAATTGCTTAATAATAAAAAGAATTTTACTAAACACCAAGTAATATATTTAGCTGAATTTCTCTGGATAAAGATGCCATGGTTGAGGAGCAAGGAGGATAAAAACTCTCATACTTTTATTTGAAATGTATGTTAAAATATGTGGTTACAAAACCTAGACCAGATGCTAGTAGTATGCAGCTGCTTTTTCTTCCTTTGCTGATGAATACCATGTTCATAATTCTCCCTGTCTGAACATGGAAAAATCATAGTAAAATGGCATTGTGAATTCAAAGGAAATTAAACTAGCCAAGTTCTCAGGGCTTTCATAATGGTTAAGAAGAAGGTAAAGTTGTATTCTGGTTTTTGAAAATGTTTTCCACTTAGACTATAACTTTGGGCAATGGGGATATTTGTTTTCATTTTCTTTTTTCATTTAATATATTTCTAAATGAGACAATATGAATAACCACAAGAGCACTGTGATTTAATGGGAGTTAGAAGGATACAAGTTGACTTATTCCAGTACTATAAAACCTAAACTTGACAAGTTGACACTATCCATAAAGATATGAAAATACAAAGGGTATTCTAATAAAATCTCAGACACTTACTAGTTATGTGACCCTGGGCAAGTCACTTTTAACCTCTAGTTTGCCTAATCTAGTGGAGAAGGAAAAGGCAAACCACTCGAATATCTTTGCCAGTTTTTTTTTCCCATTGTGTCTAATACTTCATGATCTCATTTGGGTTTTCTTGGCAGAGATATTCGAGTGGTTTGCTATTTCCCTCTCCATTTTACAGTTGAGGAAACAGAAGCAAACAGGGTTAAGTGACTTGCCTAGAGTAAGTATCTGAAGTCAGATTCGAACTCAGGAAGATGTCTTCCTGACTCCAGATCCAGTGGTCTGTGCCACCTAGTTGCCCTTATCTTTGCTAAGAAAACCTCAAAAAAGAGTCGTGAATAATCACAACTGAAAATAATTAAATAACAACAAATTCTCTAAAACTAAGTTGCAGAGAAAGCGCAAATGTGCTTTGATTGAAGAGACTTTCTCATTTGGAAATTCTCTAACCTGGTAAAATTACAAGACTAGTTCCTATCTCTATTCTACATTCAGCTACTTCTGAATGTAAATATATTAAAGAATGTTTATATTTCACTGCATTGCCTTTGCAAATATTAATACTTCATTTTCATGGCTTCTTCAAAGTCTCAAAGTCTCCTAAACAGTCATTTAACTAGATGCCTCAGATCCCTTCAATGTCCCAAGCTGATAAACTAGAGAAAGTGTGTCTCAGGAGTGGGGAGTGCAGATCACAGTTTGACCTAAAGAAAAGACAAGAAAATTCTGTTATGATGAACAAGTAAAAGGTACGATATAAACCTAGCACTCCTCAGCATATGAGAACTGCAAAATAAGCAAATAATGAGTAAGTAATTTGATAATTAAATGTCTGAAAAATCTTTAATATATTAGATTCTCAAAAAAAGGGGGGAATGTGAGACTTAGGATGAAAAAATACAGAAGCATAAGAAATATATATGGACAAAAGTAAAAGAACAAGAATGGAAGAAGAAATATAATGAAAATTTAGTATGTTCAAATAATCTTAAGGAAATCAGAAGTTCCAGTTATGATTTCAGATAAAACAACAATAAAAATTAATTCGGCTAAGAATAATAAATGGGGAAACTATAATGTAATCAAAGTAGGTATAGATAATGAAAAATATCATTGTCAAGTATATAGACACCCAAATGGCATACACTTTAAGTTCTTAAAGGAACTAGTTGCTCAACACACACACATACACACACACACACACACACACACACACATATATACAAATATGAGTGTGTGTATATATTATATATATATATATAATATGTTGCTTATATATACAAATATGCATACTGCAACATGGAAAATGGCAGGGTGGAATTCCTGCAAGATACAGGGTCAAGCCACACCCAGAATGCCAGGGGAGCCTCCCCCCTCCCCCCCCCAAGAACTCTGGGTCAGGGAACAGTTTTAAAGCAGTTAAACAATTGATTCCTGGGGGTTGAAGTGAGCAGGTCACTTTGCTTGCTGGTCCCGGGTTTGGGATTGCCTTGGTGGCCATAGTGGTAAAAGCCATTGTGGTTTCTTTCCAGGAGTTTGCCTGTCTAGTGGAATTAGACCTTTCTTGCAATAGCTTTTTGTTATTCATTTAGTTATTTCAGATATTAGAAGTGATTATTATAAGCTTTGAGGGCCAGCTAGATATAAAGTCTGTCACTCCCTCCTGGGGGGAGGGGCAGTTTCTACCTAACAGTTCAGGGCTTCCCAGATCTTATGCAAATCCTTGATACTCCTCCCCTGTCTTCCTTTCTTCTTTTATCAGTAAATACTTCATCTTTTAGTAGCTGTGCCTGGCTATTATTTGGGCATACTCACAGCTACCATAAAGCTTGGTTCCTTTCAGTTGCTAGCCAAAGAAGTCAGATTCTCCTCTGGACCTGATAACAACAAGACATCAAGCTTCTCCTCAGTCAAACCTGTGGGGAATATAAGTTGAGAAAGTGAACATCATTAGAGATTTGCCTTGCTGAGCCTTGCCAGAGGACATCAGTCCTGCTTCCATTTCCAACTGATTTCCAACTGCTTGGTGGGAGGGGGAAGAGTAAGGAGTACCTACCCCTCCCTACTCACTCTAACCTGTGTGTGTGGGAGAAGTGAGTCCTGCAGGTTTCTAGTTTCAGGCCAACTCTTCAGCTTCCCAAACATCTCTGTTAAGATCAACATAACAATATATGTACAAATATGTGTATATATGAATTATTATAGGAGAATTTATTATTCCTCTCAGTATGAATAAACAAAATTGAAAATATTGATCTGTACAAACTTGAAACAATTAGAATCGAAAGACTATTTAAATTTCTAAGTGTGAATATTAAAAATATACACATTTCTCAGCATTGCCTGCATAAGATAATCAAGCGTTAAAACATAAAAGTAATAAATAAATATAAAAAGGCAGAAGTAATAAACATAGGCTTTGCAGATCATAGTGCAAAAAACCCAGCAATCAGTTTTTTGAAAAGAAACAAATGATACACTTAAATGGAGGCTAAATAGCAATAAACTAAATAAAGAAGATAGATAACATAAACTTAGAAGAATTATATTAAGGAGGAGTACAACTATGGTCCAAAGTATCAAAATTTAAGAACAAAGTTCACAAAGAAAAGTTTATAGCTTTGAAAACATATAAAAGAGATAAAAAGAGAGATCAATGAACTAAATATGTAATTAAACTTAAAAATTCAGCCAATTAATAACAATGAAACAAATACAAAAAAGAAAATTTCTAAACCAGAGAAATAGATAAAATTGAAAAAGAACATTGAAATAGAAAGTAAAGAAGAGAGCCATTTTAAAACAACTAAACAAATTTATAAACCGTTAGCTTATAAAATTGAATTGCTGAGTCAATAGAGTGAATTATTAACTACAAAGAGAAAATAAATGTAATTTTCAGAAACTACTAATTTTATATATCTGCAAAAAGATCATGGATAATTATATATAAAACATTTTTTAAAATAAAAATTAATAAAATTAGAGGTAGAGCTCTTTAACAAAAATTCAGTTAGAAAATCAAGATTGGAATGAGATAAGAATGAGTAAGCTGAATCAAATTAAGAAGTGACTTATATTTAGCATAAAAATAATTCCAAACCATTCTTACAAATTTTTTCTTCTGAATTAATCAAATTAAACACTCAAACTCATTTCTTTTATGAAAAAATTGTCCTGAAACCAAAAACATTATCTCTCCTGTCTCCTCTATTCTTTCATTCTTCTCTCTCTTGTATATTTGACCATCCTAAATCATTTCAATGAAATTTCCTCTCCACCCCTATAAATTTCATGAAACCTATGTCAGAGTTCTTAAGAAAAAATGCTCACAAACTTTTTTAAGCTTAGCACAGTGCCTGGAACAAAGTAGATGTTTTAGAAATGTTTATTGATTGCCTGACTGGGGTGAATAGAATTGGGAATAGGGAAAGCTGGTTCTGACATTCCTTTCCTATTTGCATGATTAGCTAATTGAAAAATGAGATTTTCCTAAAATAACTACAGTTCATTACCTATGAAATGGATACTTACCATCAAATATAATCTCTAAATTGTTTCAAACCAATCAATGAAAATGCTTCTTTAATAGTATAGTTTCAGCAGTATAATATTTATAAAAAAGCTTCATTAATTTAAGGACTTGTTTCTTTTACTGCCTTCCTTCTCTGAGTTCTTTAAGGTTTCCTCTTTTCCCTTCTGCCTTTTAGGTACAAACACAGTTCCTGGAATATAGAAGATAATCAATGCTTGTTAATTGAATGATATCTCTTAAAGATCTGTCCATATAACTCTTTTTCATTTTTTTCAATGACTCAATTATGCATATTATCTCAAATTCTTTATTACCGATTTTAATACATACACTGAGATCCAACCGCCTCTAAGATATCTCCTTCAGAGAGAGATAATCCTTCTCTTGAATTCCCTAAACCAATGTCGTTTTCCTAAAATGTTCTATTTAAGCAGCAAAACTCAACATCCCGATTGTTTTATTCTTTTCTTTTTTTTCCCCCAATACACAATCATTTGCCAAATCCTATTCCTGACATAACTCTCTGCCTATGTTGTAAGTTTCTTCAAGAGCAGGGATGAGGTCATTTTTATCTTCAAATACCAAATGCTAATTATAAGGCCTACACATAGTGCACCCTTAATAGAAGTTAGTCTTTGAACAACATTAGTATATATTTATGGAAACATTTTTTAAAATTACAGCCACTAATCAAAACTATGTATTAAAATCAAATTAAATGGAATTCAAGATGGTTCAAATTGGGAACATCACTAATATAAATAATCCTATAAATTAATTGACACACACAAAAAGCCTTCAACAAAATGCTGTACTAATTATGTTAAAAACCCTAAAAATCATATGCATAGAAGGGCCCTTTTTTAATATGATCAGAAGCATATGTCTAGAACCAATACCAAATATCATTTGGAATGAGATCTACTGAAAGCTTTTCCAGTAAATACAAAATGAAAGAAAGAAAATTGCCCCTCTCCATTATTATTATTATTTTTCTCAGAACTAGGCTGTTAGCTCTGGAAATATTATAAGAAAATATAGAAGTAATATAAGAAAAAGAAATTAAGAGGATAAATAACATCAAAGGAGACAAAATTATCTCAATTTACAGATGGCATGGTGGTTTACAAATACAGGGGTGTTGGTCTTTCCTAGGCCTAATAACAGAAATGGGACTAGTTAATGAGGTGCTAAACTTAACTGTAAAAATTTGGTCAGCCAGGTGATACCTTTATGAGGTGCCAATTAATCCCTTGGTGTATCACAAATGATAGGCCACACCTCCATGTGACTTTTAAAAGTCAGTTCTAGTGATTCCAAGAAAGAGACTTGAAGATGAAGCCAAATCCTAAAGAGATGTGTAGGATGTGTGAAACCAGATAAAAGGGAGCCATGAAAAGCCTCATGGAACTAGAAGAGTAGAAAAACAAGCAGAAGTAACCTCCAAAATAAAAGGGACCAGGCCTCTGGCAATAAGTCTGCCTAAGTAGACTGGTCCTGAGAGATGCTGAGATAGAAGTCATATTGAAGAAATGTCCTGGGACTCTATGTATCCCATCATAATAATTGCATTCTTATTTTCCTTCTTTGGCCTCCCTCATTAAAGCCCTGAAGCTTTTCCTTCTGGGTAGAAGAAAGTCAGATCACCTTTCATTGTATTAAATATTTCTTTGTTTTATACAGTGTTGACTACGGTCTACTGCTAGGCTGAGTTTACTCATTGGAAATAAGGAAACAGAGACAGTAGGGAGAGATAAATTCAAAACCGATGTTTTGACCCAAAGCATTAGCTCTGGCTGAGGGTTCATAGCTATAAAACATAAAAGTGAGGATCATTTGATACAACTTCTCAGATAAGAAAGGAAAGATTTGTATTGAGAAACCATTCTGGCCCACAAATTGGTAGTAGGGTGAGAGGAATAAATAGAAGTGGTTAAACAACCTTGTTAACACATTATTCATTCCACAAGTGTGAACATAGAAAACCCTATAGAAAAACTCTGAAAAGAAACTAAACAAGCTTCATTAAATTAGTAGTTATAAAATACCATAAATCATCATTTTATGAATTATTTTTAAAAGTAATAGGAAAAATAGAAAATTGCATTCAAGATAACAAAATTCATAAAATATCTGTGTCAACTTACTGAGTAACATCCGGTGCTTATTATTGTAGTACAACTAGTAAGACCTCTATAGAGGAAAGTACAGGAAGACAATTGAAGAAACATTTATTGGTCATGGTTAGGCCATGCCAATATAATCAAAATGATGGTGTAATCTACATTAGGGTAAAGATTTTGTGCTTTACTGATCAAATTACCAAGGACCAATTTTATAGATCCAAACAAAGTAATGAAGTTTGAAGGAATGTAAGACATATTTCAAGGGGGAAATAATGGGAAAGATAGGAATAAAGAGGAACTGAGATTATTAATTTTAAGCTATGTTATAAATTAGTAATCATGAAAATTATTTGGCATTGGTTAAAGAATAGAAAAAAAAACTATAAAAAAGTAAGACCCATAACTAAAAGTAGGTCCAAAATACTCGGAGAAAGACTTCTTATCTAACAAGAACTGCTGGTAAAACTGAAAACCAATCTGGAAGAAAATAAGTTTCAACTTGCACTTTATTCCATGTAACAAAATAAGCCACATTATCTAAATTTAGGAAAATAGAAGAAACTTTCATGATAATAATTAGGGAGTATATTTCATAACCAAAGAATATGTAGAAGTGATCACAAAGGACAAATATTAAGAAATTCAGTTTATAAAAATTTAAAGCTTTTACACAAACAAAACAAAGCAATGCATCTAGGAAAATACATTGTTCCCTGTGGGAAAAGATCTTTGCATCAAATATCATTGGTAAAAATCTGATATCCACAATATAGAAAATTGAAACACATATCTAATTTTTATATTCCTTTACATACTTAAGAACAAAAATGATAACTTTCACAAGAATATTAGCAAGCCAGAACAACCATATCCCCACCAAACATGTTCCAAGTCAATAATACCAAGAGAAATATCAATTAAAGCAGTTCTGGGGTTTCAACATATACCCATCAAACTGCAAAGATGACAAAACATGGCAATAATGTTGATGGAACAATAGAAAGACAAGCAAAAATGCATTATTAATGGAGTTCTGTTTTGGTCCAAACATTTTAGGAAACAAAATTTGAATTTATGCAAGAAATGTTACTTTGCTTTTTGTACCCTCTGTTCTGACAAACCCACTTTTAGGTATGTAACAGAAGGAAATCAAAGATAGAAAAGGCTTATATATTACAAAACATGCATTAGAGTACTTTTATAAAAATGATTGGATAAATTTTGGTCCATGAATATAATGGAATAACCTTTCATGAAATAATACAGAGCACAGAAGGAAGAAAAATATATTCTCTAACAATGCAATATGAGGCAAAACTAAAAGGCAATAGAACTATGAGCAAATACACTGATCACTGAAGTTCCAGGGTACAGATGATTAAACACAGCTCCTTTCTCTTGGGCAGTTTCGGGAAAAGGCACGTGTGTGTGTGTGTGTGTGTGTGTATGTGTATGTGTGTGTGTATGTGTGTGTGTGTGTGAGTGTGAGTGTGTGAGTAAGGGAAGGGGTATATCTTACTATGAATCCAGCATCTGAGTTGCTTATTTTTTTCAAAAAATTTTGAGGTATAAAAATGGCACTTGTAAAACTTAAAAAAGAAATAAAAGAAATAAGACAATAAAGATGCTTATAGAATTCATGTTCCATCTAATGGTGAGAATAAGATCCAGAATAGAAATTTAATTTGTTAATTGTCAAAATGTTTGAAGCATAACTTTGTTATTAAGTCAAGAAATTATCAGCCATTCCACTTATGGCAGAGGAAGAAAGATTCAATGAATTTTCAGATAAGTGAAGTCCTAATTACTGCTCTGTGATGCTCCTATGACAACTTTTCCCCATTTTCTGATCTATTTCTTCTTTACCAGGCAATCTGTAGTATACAGTTGTCCCTTGCCATATCATGGTTCACTTTTCACGGCTTCAATGTATCTTGGGTTTTTAAAAAATATATATCTAATTCTGTATGGCAGAGTATTCACTATATTGCAGGATTTTGAGGATGAATACCATACTGCACACAATGGGAATGTAGTACTCCACTACCATTTGTGCAAGTTTGTCAATGTGAGATTGGCTGATGGAATGAAAGGTGACTAACCACAGTGCTGTGTTCTGTATTCCTGGGCACTGATTGGCTCAGTGTTTATAAGAGTGTGGGAAAGATTAATAAGAGTGTGGAAAAGATTCATAGGAGAGTGGGAAAAGTTTATAAAGCTTTAAACATTATATAATAAAATAAATATAATGCTGCTACTTTGTGGATTTTCACCTATTGTGGAGGTCTCTGGAACATAACTCTTATAGGAGGTGAGGGATCACTGTTCTTTGATGACAGTGTCACCTATTTCTCCTTTTGTTGATCTCCACTCAGATGCTGTCTACCATATTTTACCTGCCTTTGTTTTTTGCTTTTCCTCATGTGGATATATATTCTCAATATAAAATGCTATCCAGTTCACTTACCTCAATCTCTTTATACCCATCATTTAAAAAAAACAAAACCTTTACCTTCTCTGTCTTTGAATAGATTCTAAGGCAGAAAAGTAGTAAGGACTAGGCAGTTGGGGTTAAATGATTTGTCCAGGGTTCCACAGCTAGGAAGTGTCTGAGGCCAAATTTGAACTCAGGTCCTTGGCTATTATGCTATCAGCCCCTATCATATTCTTTTGCTTGACTAAATGTTTTATGGCATAGACCAAAAATCCAAAACCTTGTATTCAGATATTTTCTAAATTAGCTGTTACTTTCCAAATTCTTTCTGTTCTGAAACTCTTGTCATCAATGATCAGGAATAATTAAAATGTCAATTTTAAAAAATTAATCATGATTAGTCTATTTCCTAAAGTGCTTCTATAAGTATTATTTATATCCATGTGACTTACCAAAAATAAACAGTAGTCATCCAATTTGACAAATTTCTGTAAATTTTAGCATGTCCTGGGGAGGGCAGAAGACTTCTATTATTCTTTATTAATCAGATTAGTAAATGCTTGCTTTAGTACTCTTCAGAAAGGAAACAAAACCTCTACTACCTGCCTTTTCTTACTTGATTTTTACCTTGTCTCCTCACTTTAGAATAACTGTGGATCATCATTATTATTTTTTAGGGATCAGATACTTGCTTCTTCCTTAGACTGTTCAGATCTTACTCTTTAGTAAGATACTTGTAGCTAAATGGAGGTAATGTCATCTATTCAAAGGTCTTCCTTCCTTTTGAAACAATAGAGCAGAGCTGGCAAACCTATGACATGCATGTCAGCACTGACAAACATAGCCATTTTCGATGACATGCAGCTACATGCAGCCACAAACAGAGACGTAAGGGGCTGCATGCCGAGGATGAAACATTTGCTGTAGTGTAGTATAGACACTCTGTGCACTATAGATGACAATTCTACCTATATTAATTTACCTACTTTGATTTATTAAATACAGTTATATATCACAATTATACATTTTTGTTATTTAAACTGTAAATATCATGAAATTATGGTTTTTTTTCCTCAAAGCAACACACCACCTGAGTGATGCTTGGTTTTTTGGCTAATTTTGACACACCAAGCTCAAAAGGTTGCCCATCACTGCAATAGAGAACGCCTTTGTGGAGGTTAGATTTGGAAAGCTGGTACTAATCCTTTTGGCTTCCTCTTCTATTGAGAATTATTTAGCTACACCTTATGATAGGAATTAAGCCACAATTAGCCTATAGGCTACATAATTGCTTTCTGGTCTATCTACATGATCTCTTTCTCTGTGATTCTATAAATTTTCTATCACAAAAAATTATTAATACAATCACAATACACTTCTCAGTCAATCTCCTAAAATTCCAACAGAGAACTGGAAATTTAAATTTTGTATTTACTATCCCCTGGCTTCTATTTATTTGAGGCAAAATCAGAATAAGGGAAAGTCTTAGGTAAAAGTGGCAAGCAGATGACACAAAATTCCTGTTACTGAACGAGAATGAAAAAGAGAAGTTGGAGAAATCATAGACCTTTCTGAATTTTCCTTAGTTCCTGAAGAAATCAGAAAATCTCTCAGTCTGAGAGATGCCAGCATGGACCCTACAGTTTACTTTGGCTTCTTTTTTCATCATAGACCAGTTCTCCTTCCAGTTTCTTTCCCGTTGGTGCTCCTGTTCTTTGTATCCTTACAAGGTCAGCCCAGTTTGTGATTCTTCATCACTGCTGCTTCTTAGCTTATTTAGTACCTATCCTTCCTCTTACCTCTCTGTCTCTTTAAAAACTCCTGGATTTAACTCAATTCTCCTTCCACCTTACAGATAGTGATAATGCAAAATCACTTTCAGAGTTGAGAAAGAAAGTCTGTTCAGAATGCCAGTCAGTTCTCAAATTACTATTTTAATCTCATTTTCAAGGATTTTGGAATTCTGCAGCTCCTGCAGCAACTAAGACATAGGGGGGAAAAAGAGAGCTAGGAGTTACCAGTACTGTCCAGGAATTCCTACAACAACTTCTCAGGGAATCCAAGTTAAAAAATCATAATAATTTATTATTCTAGTCCAGGTCAGCATAGGAAGATAGATAATGGCTATATTCTTAGAGCATAGGCACCAAAGGAGATCCAGAAAGAAATATACAAACTAGAGCTTTTTCTCAAAGGGATTGAATCATGCCTGGAGACTGTGCATCAGAGAAAGAAGCAATCATGAATCCAACAGGAATTGAATTCCTGATGCTGTTTATATACAGGAAAACCAACCAGAATTTGTGATGTTCTGTCTCCAGAGATGAGCCCCTGATGCTATATGGGTTAAGGAGAAAGTATGTAAGCAGGTATACAGAATAAGAGAAGGTACTTATGACTACTTATGAAGATAAGGGACAGTCACAGATGTTGATTAGACTTGACCTAAGGCTGTACTAGGAAAGGAACAGAAAGAAAAGCAAGCAGTTACTGAATATCATTGACTCAAGATGGGGGTTGTAGATGTAACATACAAGTTATTTCTACAAATAAGACCTGGAATTTAATGACCAGGGCCAGAAACTCAAATCAAGGGGAATCAATCAATCATTAATGTCCAATTTTATTGGGCTTCTACTATGTGCCTGGCTCTGTGCTAAGTGCCAGGCATACAAAAAGATATAGGCCTTTCACTCAAGAAGCTTACAATCTAATGGGGGGAGACACCATGTAAACATGTATAATGCAAGGTAAATAAAAGATAAAGAGGAAATTATTAAAACAAGTATAGCACTAGAATTTAGAGAGCTTAGGGAAGACTTTATATAGAAGGTAGGGTTTTAGTTGGGAAAATGAAGAAAACTAGGGATATCAGTAGTCAGAGTGGAAGAGGGGGAGCATTCCAGGTAGGAGGGACAGCCAGAGAAAATTCCTGTAGCAGAGAGATGGATTGCCTTGTTTGTAGAATAGAATAGCTAGGAGGCCAGTGTCATTAGACTGAAGAATACATGTAGAGTACTAGAAATGTCACAGAGGTCTCTAGGTTATGAAGGACTTTGAATGTCAAACAGCATTTGCTTCTGGAGTCAATAAGAAGCCAGTGAGGTTGAGAGAGCGAGAGAGAGAGCGAGAGAGAGAGCGCATGCATGCAAGGGTTGGGGGGCTGCCCAACAACATAATCAGACCTGTATTTTAGAAAAATCAGTTCAGTGGTTGAATGGAGAATGGGTTGGAGTGGTGAAAGACTTGAGAAAGGTCAGCCCATAAGAAAGTTATTGCTTTAATATTCAAAGTGTAAGGTGATAGAGGCCTACACTAGAGTGATAGCAGAACTTCTGACCTTATAAGCTCCCCCACCAATGTGATTTTCATTAATTATCAGTCAGTAGACCAATTTGTCAGTTAGGTGGCAAAGTGAATAGAATGTAAGGCCTATAGTCAGGGAAACTCATCTTCCTGAATTCAAATCTGGCCTTAGACATTTCCTGAGTATGTGACCTTGGGCAGGTCACTTAAATGATTTTGCCTTAGTTTGTTCATCTATAAAATGAGCTGGAGAAAGAAATGGCAAACCTCTTCAGTTTCTTTGCCAAGAAAACCCCAAAGAGGGTCAAAGAAGTACCATTCAACAAGAGATTTAAAAGATGTTACAAAAGTAAAATGAACAGGACTTGGCAACAACATGAAGTGAGAGATAGTGAGGAATCCAGGGTGATTTTTGTGAGTCTAAGGGACTGGTAGGATGGTAATAGAGAACAGAGGAGGAGAGGAAGGCTTTTGGGGAAAGATAATAAGTTCTTTTTTTGGACATATTGAATTTATGATTTCTACTGGATATCCAACTCAAGATGTCTGAAAGGCAGTGGGAAATGCAAGATTGGAGGTCAGCAGAGAGATTGGGACAGGCTAGGGAGATATGAGAATCATTAACAAAGAGAAGGTAATTAAGTCAACTGGAACTGATGAGATCACCCAATGAAGCAGTAGAAAAGAAGAGAAAGGCTTGGGCTGAATTCTAAGGGACACCTGTGATTAGAGAGCATGATCTAGCAGGACCCAGAAAAAGCTGACTAAGAAGGAATAGTCAGTCAGATAAGTAGGAGAACATGGAAAGACTAGTGTCCTAAATAACTAGAGAGAAGAGAATATGAAGGAGAGTGATCAACAGTGTCAAAGGCTGCAGAAAAGTCTAGGAGAATGAGGACTGAGAAAAGGTTGTTAGATTTGACAACTCAGAGATCTTTACCTAACTTTGTAGAGAGGAGTTTTGATGAAATTGTGAGGTCTGAAGCCATTTTGTACAAAATTTAGAAAAGAGCAAGAGATGAAAATGTGAAGGTAATTGTTGTAGATGGCTGTTCAAGAGTTTAGTTACAAAGGATAAAAGACATGTAAAATAATAGCAGGAATGGAAGAATCATATGAGTTTTTTTTTCAGGATAGCAGAGACATGGGCATGATTTTAGGCAATAGGACATGAGATAGTAGAAAGGGACAAATTGAAAACAAGTAAAAGAGTGAGGACGATAGAGGGGTCAATTTGTTGGAGATGAATTGGGATGAGATGGTTACCTTTTGATAAGGAATAAGACCTCTTCATCTTGTGAAAGAAGGGTAAAGGAAGAGAAAATAGCAAGAAGCAGCTGAGTGATAAGAAATGAGGAAGAAGAGAAAGTTCATGGCCAATGGTCTCGTTTTTTTTCCTGTAAAATATGAGGCAAGATTTTCAATTTAGAGATGGGGGAGAGAGAGTCATGGGTGGTTTGAGGAGGAAGTGAAAAGATTTGGAAGAGCCTCTGAGGGACAGTGGAATAGCGAGTTGAAAGAGTAGAAAAGTTGAATTACCTAGCAGTAGTGAGAACCCAGTGGACATTATATAACATAAATTTGTAATGGAACCAGTCAGTACAGTTGAATGGTTTTCTTCACTTTTATTCAGCAACACATGTGTAGTTATGAAGACAATAAATGGCAGTAGTGATCCAAGGCTGAGACTTGACTGGGTATATAATTGGTGATATGATAAGGAAGCTAGGGATTCAAGAGAGGAAAATGGTATAGAGTTGAACTGGTTCACCAAAGAGTCAAGATGAAGAGAAAAGAAGAGAGTTGCTAATACAAGGGAGATAGTCTAGAAAAGAATTAAGATATTAAGGGATTAGAGGTTATGGTGCAGATGAAAAGTAAGATTATGTAAAGTAAGGTAGAAGGAGAGGTGAAAAAGCAATAGAATGTGGTTACATGAGGGAAATTCAGAATTGTTGTATGTAGAGGTGGTACATTTGTGGGTGATAGCAAAATCAAGAATATGACTACCTTTGTGTGTGGCTATGGTGAGGTGGAGAAGTAGTTCAAGGGAGGTGAGTAGGTAGAGGAACTAAGTGGTTAGAGTATTTGAGGGAGAATCAATATGTTTGTTTAAGTCCTTTAGTATGAGGACTGAAGTGGGGAAGGAGAAAAAAATTTTAAGCCAAGTATTGAACCCACTGAGGAAGGAAAAGGAGTGACTTAGGGGTTTGTAGACAACAGCTATCAGATTTTTGATTGAGTTGTGGATATGAATAGCATGAACCACAAAGGAAAAGAAATTACTAAGTAATGGAGGGGGTGAACCTGGAAGTAGCAATGGGGAAAAAGGAATCTTCCAACTCCCCTGCATTGGCTAGTGAACTGCAGCCAGTACTAGAAAGGGAAGATTCTGTTTTTATTGCTTTGAATTTATAGAGCCTTTCAGCTAGCTGAGAAGAGGCTGGAACTTATAGCTATCTATTAGAACTGCAAATAGCATGGGTATAACTGTGTTACCCAGACCCAAAACAAGAGTCAAAATCTTAAACAGGATATACAAAGAAGGCAGAATCATGTTGCCTCCTTACTCAGATCAGTTAAAGAAAACTGAAAATATTCAACTACCTAAGCTAAGCTGTTTCTGAGAATCTTGAAGAACAAAGCACTTAATACCAAGAAAAAGTAACATCAGGACCCCCAAAGAGTGAGAATCATAACAACAACAATAAAAAGAGACCAACACATTCCTTCTAAAAAGGCATTGAACATAGTTCTAACATAAAATCTGAATTCATGAGGTAAATCTGAAGATGAATAAACAAAAAGATTCCCATGATAAAGAACTATCATGGTCATAGAGACATGCAAAACACAATTTGAGAAGGATATATAAAGAATAACAGCTTGAATGAAATTCAATTGAATCCCTGGAACAAATGATATGAATTTTTTTAATTAAAAAGGATATTACAAAAGAAATGAGAATGTTCAAGGAAAGAATAGGAAAAGAAACAAAGTTTTGGAGGACACATTTAGAAGAATTAACATCTTCGTACAAGAAGAATACCTTCTTACCCTATAAAAAACTCCTTGTAAATTAAACTTGGCTAAATAAAAGTTAATAAATCCATGAGAAAACAAGAAATATTAAAACAAGAATGAAAGGCTAAAAAATAGAATGAAATAAGTGTCCTGGAAAATAGATCAAGAAAGAATAAATCGAGAACCTGAAATCCATGATCAAAAAGAAAAACTGAATATAATATTTCAAGGAATCATGAAAGCAAATGCCACACATATATTAAAATCATATAAAAAAGGAAAAATAGAAAGTATCAACTTAAAGAAGCCCCCAAAATGAAAAATGCCACAGGCAGTATATATAACCAAAATCAGAACTTCTAAATCAAATAAAAAAGCACTGCAAGCAGAGAGAATGACTTCAAGTACCAAGGAGCCACAATCAAGATCACAAAAGATTAAGGAACACCACCATAAAGAAGTAGAAGTTTCAGAATAAAATATTACAAAAAAGGTATAGGATTATATCCAAGAAAATTTTACCACAAAAAAATTAGTATAATCCTACTGGTGAAAATGGATATTTAATTAAATGCTATAAAAGCGGTCATTGTTGTTGGGCAGTGAAGTAGTGCAGTGAATAGACTGCCAAGTCTGGAATAAGGAAGACCTAAGTTCTAATTACTAGTTGTTTAGCTCTGGGCAAGTCACTTAACCCTGTTTGCCTCAGTTTACTCATCTTTAAATGACGTGGAGAAAGTATTGTAAACCACACTGCTATCTTTGCCAAGAAAACTTCCAAAAGGAATCATGGAGAGTTAGATATGACTGAAAACAACCAGATAAAACTATCATCATCAAGTCTACTGGTGAAGAAAGGATTTTTAATGAAATAGAGGACTTTCGTTTATTCCTTATGAAAAAACCAGAGCCAAATAGAAGCTTTGATTTACAAACGCAAATCAAAAAGGAAAGAAAAAGGTAAATGCAAGTGAGAAATCAGAAAAGACTAATCATAGATGAAGTCTTGATATTCTAACAGAACTAAGTAGATTTTATTTATCATCTATTATGTGTCAGATACTGTGTTAAGCACTTTTACATCACATTTATGTGTCAGGTACTGTGTTAAGCACTTTTACATCACATTTGATACTCACAACAATCCTGGGAAGAAGGTCCTATTCTTATCTCAATTTTATAGTTAAGGAAACTGAGGCAAATGGAGTTGATCTAGGATCACAAAGCTAGTAAGCATCTAAAGCTGGTTTTGATTTCAGGTCTTTCTGACTCCAGGAACACTCTACTACCAACTGCTTCTGAGATGGGGGAGATCATTATAGAATCCACTCAAAATTCTAATATTATTGAAGGTCATCAGAGGGAATTAAGTAGAATAGAGGTTCTGAGAGTGGATTGTTATGCAGTATTTATCTTAAAAGAAGAAAAGGAAGTAGGGGAAAATATAGTAGAGATCAAAAAAGTTGGTGGAGCTTTTCTAAAAATAATCAGGGTATGCAAGAAAAAACTACAAATAAGGGGGCAGCTAGGTGGCTCAGTGGCTTGAGAGCCAGGCCTAGAGACAGGAGGTCCTATGTTCAAATCTGGCCTCAGACACTTCCCAGCTGTGTGACCCTGGGCAAGTCACTTGACCCTCATTGCCTACCCTTACTACTCTTCTGCCTTGGAGCCAATACACAGTATTTACTCCAAGATGGAAAGTAAGGGTTTTAAAAAAAAAACAAAAAACAAAAAAACTACAAATAAGGAAGAAATTGGGAGCAGGTTTCAGTTGAATCTCATTTTCATTTGAACTGGTCAAAAGAATGCAGAAAACACAAATAGAATTTGGTATAAAAATACATTCAAATCAACAGGAAAATGGAAGCAAATAGGGAGAGAGGATAAGGACAATAGTTTTGAGGAGCAAAGCAAGCCCTCAGCATAGAGTGTAGACAGGGAGTATATACTGATACAAAAATTTTAAATAAAATGTTATAAAAATGTTTATTAACATATCAAAAAGATTTTATAATGTGATCAGGCTGGATGTACACCAAGTATATAATTGACTTAGTATTAGGAAAACTATCAATATAATAAACCATATTTATAAAAAGAACCACAAAAACAATATGATCATATCAGTAGATGCATTAAAAACTTTGAAAAGATAGTATTAATTTCTATTTTAAAAGCCCTCACTAAAATAGAAGAATAAATGGACCTTTCTTAATATGGTACGAGCTATCTAAAGCCAAAAGTAGCGTTCTAGTGATAAACTAGAAGCATTTCCAATAAGATCTTATAAAAACAAGGATATCTATATTACCATTTATTTTTACTATAATTCTAGAAATTCCAGGAATATCAGCAAAACAAGAAGTAGAAAATGAGAGAATAAACACAAATAGAAAACAAACAAAATTAGATTGGATTATAGCATTTAAAAAGGAGATAAAAGTAGAAAAAGATAAAAAGGTAGAAAATGGAAAATTTTCAAAGGGACTTAATAGTCAAACAAATTTTATATTTGACCAAGAGAAAATAGAGAATCACTAGAGTTTATTAAGTGGTGCGATGGCATGGCCAGATCTGTCATTTGAGAATAGTGGAGGCCAGAATGGAGTTTTTGTACAAACAAAACCAATGTAGTTAATATTAGAAGGAAAATGGTTAACTGAGAGGAAAACTCTTTGCAGCAAGTTTTTCTAGTAATGATTTCATTTATAAAATTTTAAGGAAAGAATTCAATTTTATAAGAAAAGGAGACATTTCTCATTTGATAAATGTTAAAGGATATAAGCTTACAGTTTTCAAATGAAGAAATTCAAGCTATTATAATCTATATAAAATGTTCCAAAACATTAATAATTAAGAGAAATGCAATTTCAATCGAATTTAAATTTTTACCTTATACCCATCATATTGGCAACACTGAAAAAAATGTCAAATATTGCAGGGGTTGTGGGAAAACAAATATAGTTGGTGTGGTCCACACTTTTGGTGGGGCTTTGAATTGATTCAGACATAATGGGAAACAATTTGAAACTATTCCTAAAATGTTACTATGTTTTATATTACCTTTGATTCAGTGAGTTCTCTGCTAGACCAGCATCTCAAAGAAAGCAAAGATAAAGAATTTGTATGTACAAGAAATATCTATTACAATTCTTTTTGTTGTGTCAGAGAATTGGAAACTAAAGGAGTGACCATCAAATTGAGAACAAATTATGGTTTGTGAATATTTAATGGAATACTGTTTCATAAGAAATGACAAAAGGGATGCATTTAGAGAAATCTGGGAAGACCAGTATGAATTAATGAACAAGGAGTCCAATTTACATAACAACAATGTTGAAGAAAGTAAATCATTTTTAAAAACTCAAGAACTTTGTTAAGTGCAAAAAATAATTATGGGGGCAGCTGGGTAGCTCAGTGGATTGAGAGTCAGGCCTAGAGACTGGAGGTTCTAGGTTCAAATCCGGCCTCAGACACTTCCCGGCTGTGTGACCCTGGGCAAGTCACTTGACCCCCATTGCCCACCCTTACCACTCTTCCACCTATAAGTCAATACACAGAAGTTAAGGGTTTAAAAAAAAATAATTATGGTTCCAGAGTATGACAAAAGAGACTTACCCTCTTCCTGACAGTGATGAACTGAAGAGACAGAATGAGACATACATCTTTGGATATGGCTAATGTGAGAATTAATTTTACTTGACTATGCATATTTTGCCCAATCCTTCTTCTCCATCTCAGCATACATTGGAGGGGGAAAATGAGAAAGAATTTGCTCATCTAAGAAAAAAATATATATATATATATATCAACCACAATACACTTAACATCTTGAATTTTGCATTATTGCATCAAAATGTATCAGCGCTTAACAGAGCAAGGACAATTAACCTAGCACCTAAGTAAGCACCTTAGGGTGCCAATAACAGCAATTATACTTCAATAGTATGAGAAATAGATCTAGTACAATGCAGAGTATCACCTGAGAGACTGCTTTGGTAACTACAACCTAAATTATAGGCAAGTCATACTAAACATATTTTCCCAATGTTTACATCTCTATTATGGAAGTAAATTAAAATTTAATTTAATTTTTAAATATGAATATTAACATATTAAATAAATGAAATTTTTTCTGTCTGGTGTTCAATGCTGTGTATAGTGTTAATTTTTTTCTTTACTGGAAAGACCAGCATGAACTGATGCAGAGTGAAACAAGCAGAACCATAATACACAGAAACTGTAGTATTGTGGGACAATCAAGGGTAGTTGACTTTGCTAATCATAGAAATGCAATGATCCAGGATAATTCTGAGGGACTTATGAGAAAGAATGCTATCCACATCTAGAGAAAGAACTGTGGGAGTAGAAATGCAGAAGAAAACATATGACTTATCACTTGTTTATATGGTTATGTGATTTGGGGTTTTGGTTTTAAAGGATTACTCTTTTACGAAAATGAATAATATGGAAATGGATTTGCGTGATTTTATATATATATATATATATATAATATGATAATGATATATATATATATATCAGTGGAATAGCTTGTCAACTCCAGAATGGGGGAGGGATGAGGGAGAAAACATGAATCATGGAATCATGGGAAAATTGTTTTAAATTTTAATAGAAATTGTTTTAAATTTTAATAGAAAAAATTAAAAATAATAGCCCTAAAAATAACAAGATGAAATGAAATGAAAAGAATTTCACATTTAATTTTTTTCTTTGACTCTAACACAAAGAAATATACATAAAAACAAAGCAATAAAATACCAGTAGGCCTACATAATGTCACAATATGAAAAAAAAATCTATATTATTTCCACGTAGATAACTGCCCCCAGAAAGCCTAATTAGCAAATAATTCAGTTAAACTATATTCATGATAATGCAAAACCAGTGAACACAAATAAGGGAGAAAAATAAAATAAGTATACTATTCATACAGTAATTAACACATTCATCTATGAACATATGTCATTATATGAAAGTCACCCATTAGAGGAGTAAATGCTAGCAATATCATCTGGTATATCTATGTAACCATTTCAACTAGGATATCATAAATTATTTTCATCACTGTTTGGATAATCCTTAGTTGTCTATGACATGCCAACAAGCCAGTACTTTTAATATAAGTATTAGTTGACTATATGAACTAATCAAAATCCTTATTAGAATTATAGTCCTACCTTCCTTAACCGGAATTTATAGAGGGCCCAGACTGGTGAATACTTATTACATTTTGTGAGGAATATTTATGCCCTAACCAAGAAGATGCCTTTTCCCTCCATGTCACATTCTTCTACCCTCCTCCAGATATAGGTCTGGATTCTTTTCTGCAACTTCAAATTTGTTTTCTTATTTGTTCTTACCTTAAAGCCTTTTCTTACTGGAGCTATCAAAAGAAAAAAGCCATTCAATTGGCCAGTTGCAAAATGTATGGATTTTAATGCTTTGAGTTAACTTTCTTCAAACTGACTACTAGCCTCAATTACTTCAGTGCTTAAAGAATCCACAATTTATTTGATGCAGTTACTCCCTGCCCAACTCCTGGGTGCCTCAAGTTGCCATCACCAAAAACAATTATGAGCCTGAAGCCAAATAGGTAATGAGCTTCTCCAAACCTATTTAGTCCCTAGTCAACAGATATCCAGAGCCACATTTGAAGTGTCTCTCTGTTTATCTTCAAAAAATCAAGATCACCTTTGCACTTCATTGAGACAGCAGAGAAGGACTTTGTCGCAAGGATTTTAATTTTAGAGTAGCAAAAACTAACCATCTACATCACTTTTATATTCTACTAGGAAAATGTTCCTGTAGGGAACAAGAAAATGGACACCTCAGACAAAAAAATATAATTGAAAATAAGAGTATATCTTCACTGCATATTAACAACTGCATATACAACATTCTTTTAAGGAAAAGCAGGAGTGCTACATTGGGTAGATCTTTTCTTGGGATTTTGTTCATGTAATGAACAACTGTCTGTTAAATTATCCTACATGATTACATTTTACATTTGGATCTCTTTATATTTGTTTTAGTTTAAAAGCCAGTATATATAGAGACAAAGCTTTAACAGCAGAGGCAAAGCCACCAGGAGTATATTTGTTTATTGAGGACTGACAGCTTTATGGCTAACATAAAAATAATTGAATGTTTATTGGGGCAAATGTTTGGACAGAGGATTAACTGAAACTACTGAATGGAGAAAATCTTTTCATCCTTTTCAGTCTTTGCAAATAAGATTTGGGAACAGCTACATAAAAATGCTTTGTGCCCAATAGCCTTTGCACTGTTACCCTAATTGTTTCCACTGAACCCTCCCTTTCTGCCCACTCCCCCAAATTATGGTGGTAATTCAAAGATTTGTTAGTAAAAGTGAGTCTCTGAAAGGGAATGAGTCAGTATCTTGGAGGTTCATTTATGTAAATTTTATTCTAAACATGGTGGTGACTCAGTCTCCAACTCTCCCACTTAAACATTTAAGTTGTGAAAATTAGGAGTAATGGAGAATATGCCCACTTTCTAGGATTATATGCAGTGGATGATATACCTTGAGTCTCCTTAACTTTCATATTTATTATTTTCAAGAAGAATAAAAAAATATATTTTAACTAGTCTTTAGTTAAGAAGTGATGGTCCGCCCCCCTCAGTTTTGCACTGTTTGTAAATAGAATGTGGAGACTAGGAAAGCTCTAAAATAAAAGTGACCTTTCCCAAAAGGAAACTATTATCTTTCTTTTTTAAAGAGGCACTACTAAACATGAAGGTGATGATGGCCACTGGCACTAAAATGTTCTTTGTTATTCTCATGCTTTTTCTTTTAAAGTTTAGGAGACTTTTTGTGTTAGTTAATTCAAGCTGGTAAAAGGACATGCACTACTTAACCCTTCCCCCATTCACCACAGCTATTTTACTCTTCAGTAAAGTTAGGGGCAAAAAGGTTAAGTAACTAATTGAAGGTCATCTAGGAAGTCAGTGGTGGAGCTGGAAATGGAAACCAGGTTTCCTCACCTAAACCCTAAAGGCCAGCTATAAACCATGTTGCACCTTCAGTGTAAAAAATAAAACATCAGAAAAAAAGGGCACATAATCCTTGGCAAAGGTGACATTTGTGTTCATTTCTCCTTTATGAGGAGAATATGTTTTTGTTCTTTGGGGTTTGGGAAAGGGCAAAAGTGGGAGGTATTGGGAAAAGAAGGGGATGAGTTTCCTGTGATAAAGAAATTCATTGATTAAAAAAGACAAAAAAAAAACCCTCAAAAAACAAAACCCAAAATACTTTCAGGGAGGGAACAAACCAGAGAATTGCTAGTAAAATATTTAACAACCCATTCTCTGGAGAAAACGTATGCTGGGCACACTTAAAAGTTTAATATGCTGTCTTTTGATTGGGGAATGACTGAACAAATTGTGGTATTTGATTGTGCTAAAAGGAATGATGAACTGGAGGATTTCTATGTGATCTGAAAAGACCTCCAGGAATTAATGCAGAGTGAAAGGAGCAGAAACAGGAGAACATTGTACACAAAAACTGATACGCTATGACACAATCAAATGTAACAGACTTTTCTGCTGGTATCAATGCAATGATCCAGGACAATCCAGAGGAACTTATGAAAAAGAACACTATCCACATCCAGAGAAAGAACCGTGGAGTAGAAATGCAGAAGAAAAACATGATTGATCATGTGGTTCGATGGGGATATGATTGGGGTTTTGATGTTAAAATATTACTCTATTGCAAATATGAATAACATGAAAATAGGTTTTGAATGATGGTACATGTATAACCCATGGAATTGCTTGTCAGCGCTGGAAGTGGGGAGAGAAAAAGGGTGGAAAAAATCATGAATCATGGAATCATGGAAAAATATTTAAAATAAAATTTTTAAAAATAGTTTAACCTGCTTTATTAGTATTTTTCCATTATATTCTTAAATCTAGACAATCAATAAAACAATAAATTAATCTCTGAGGTATAAATGTTTGCACTGAAAATGTGACTGTCAGCAGCCCATTTGAGCTGACTCCAGCATAGCATTGATCAACATAGCTCAACACCTCCTTGGCAACTTAAGGTATTAGAAAATTGCTTGTCACACTGAAAATTAAATGACTTGCCCAGGGCCATATAGCTAGAATGTATTAGAGACAAGGTCCAAATATACCTTCTGGAATTCTGACTCTGAGGTTGGCTCTGTCCATTTTGCCTTATCTTAATATGTAACTAAATATTCCTCCAGTTGATGTTTTCACTTGGTGTTGTACTTTTCTAGATGTAAAACAGTATACTAGAATGCTTTATTCAGGTGTAACTGGGCAATTCTCAGTATGTTTTTCCCTTCCTCTGTTTAATTATTGTGGTTAATAATTTTGTCTGTTATAATATTTCAGTTCTAATATATTTAGTTTGTTGAATTCTCAAAGTGATTTGGAGGTTCATATATGTAGTGTGGGGATTTGACATCTTTTTTAGGTATCCAATAGAGTCTAAATTTTTGCACCTCACAGTAACATAGCACACAATTTCCAACATTTCCTTGAATAAACTCCATTGATCAATAGGTTCAGGCTTCTTAAAAATAACTCATTTGTAATTTTTGGCAAAAATCCTATTATCTACTACTTATATCAGCCTCCGTATTTCTAGGGGGAAAATCCACATGAAAGACACTTATTCAAGCATTTTCACTGATATATTGAAAGCTTATTTATTATATATTGCTGGTTGAGTTCATACAGATATTACCCAATGGAATCCTTTTGGTTTCACTATTAGATCTAGCTGTTTCACAGGTTCCATTGAGAGGTTAGATTCCATAAATCCAGGGACATGTTATAATAATCCGCCTTTGCCATTTGAACTGACATCTGCTTGTTTCCAAAGACATAACAATAGTAACCTGATTCCTATGTGCTTTGAGACCATCTTATCAGTCTTTTTCTTTCTATTTAATTAGGAAATGTTAATCATACTGTATCTAGTTTAGGGTCATGTCATCAAACAGTTTTTGACATCACCTAAGTTCATCATCATTCAGTTTAAGGTCCCTAAAATATATTAATTTTATTATTATTTCATTTTTATTATCTTTTTTCAATAATGTTCAAAAACCAAAATAGTCTTGAGACAAATTAGTATCCTTCTATTATGCTTTTATAGTTGATGTTCTACAAAATGTTGTATAGGTAGATAAAATAACTGATTTTGTAATATTTTGTTATATACACATATACAAATATGTATATATATGTAGATATGCAAATTCATTGACTAAAAGCTCCCTTGGTACATATTATCAAGGAGGAAAACATATATATGCATGTATACATATACACACACATACAAGATTTTTTTATCTCTTTTGCTTACATCTCTATATTTTTGAAAACTTGATGTTTCATGTTTGGAAATAATGAATATTTGTGTTGGGAACATCTAATAAAGTGTTATTTCAAAGTTTTTATGGCTCAATGTTATGTTCAGTCAATTATGGGCAAGAGGTCTGGAATAATGATCTAATTCCAGCAGTTTATTGATGAGTTTCTCTAGGATACTTTGAAGTTTATATTTATAGTAGGAAGATTTGCTGTCTTTCAGGCCATGAGAGATAGATAGCAAGCTTTTTATATCTAATTCTAATGGTCAAGTTATGCATTACTAAATATTCGCCAGTGCTAAATTTGTACAACATTCAATGTTATGTATTTTGTAGTTGCCTGGGAATCCTGCCACAGCTTCAAAGCCACCATAACAAACTCAAGGCATATGAAATCCCTATGGTATGTTCTCTCTAATGGCAGACATTCTACTTTGCCATTTTTCTACCTCATCCATCTCCACAGATTTTGTGGGGATGTATTCTTAGTGTTCCTATTCTTATTTTGTTGTCACCTTTTCCAAATGAGCAGTGATGTGAATAGGACCAGAAGACTAAATTCCACAACTCAGTTAAAAGTATATAAATTCAGTTATTACAAAGGGCTCTACAATAGTATATATCCTTTGACCCAGAAATTCCATTATTAGATTTGTATACCATAGAGATAAAAAAAAAACAAAAAGGGAAGGATCAATATTTTTAAAAATATTTAAAACAGTTCTTTTTGTGGGGAAAAAGAACTGGAAAGTGCAGTGATTTTCATAAAATGGCTGAGTAGGTTATATAATTGTAATGGAATACTATTGAGTTTTAAGAAATGAAGAGCAGGAGGTGCTCAGACAAACCTGGAAAGACTTACTTGAACTGAAGCAGAGTGAAGTAAACAGAACCAGATGAACATTATACATAGTGACAACAATACTATATGATTAGCAATTATGAATAACTTATCTATTCTTAACCATACCATGATCCAAAATAATAATACCAAAGGTCTCATTATAAAAAATGACATCTGCTTCGAGAGAAAGAATTGATGGAGTCTAAATCCAGACCAAAGCAAACTTCTTCTGCCTTCTTTCTTCATTTCCTTCCACAAATGAATTAACTTGGAAAAATGTTTTACATGTAAAATCTATATCAGATTGCTTACCATCTCAATTGGGGAGGGGTTGAAAGGGAGGGAGAGAGAAAATTTGAGACTAAATATTCTTTTAAAAATTTTGGAGTTCAGACCATTCCAGGGGTGGAGCCAAGATGGTGGAATAAAGCAAAGAAGCTCAGAGTCACCCTAGGAATCCTCTCTAACCAATATTTAAATAACACCACAAAATAAATACAGGAATAAAAAAAAAACTAACAAGGAGACAGAGTGAAACAACTTTCAAGAAAAGCCCAAAGCATAGGCAGAGAACATCTGAGGCACTGGAATGAGAGGGGATCATAGTTAGCAAGAGGCTAGCAAGGAGTAAAGAGCAAGTCAAGAGCAAGCCCCAAATCCCTACCACACATCTGTCATTCGGTTCAGAACTTGAGCCCAAGCAAACCTTCAGACTCTGAGACCCTGCCTGGGAAAAATAGAGGTCCAACCAACCCACACCCCTTGAAATTCTAAACCTGTGATGAAGTCCACAATCCTAGCTTAGGGCAGTCAGTGCTGAGGTGGGTTGATCTGTGTGGGCCTAGAGTGAAGCAAGGAGTCTCAGTCTGGGCCTATGGCAAGGACATAGATTCCAGTTTGGGGTAGTTGGTAGACCCAAAGCGGGCCCAGATATTTTTGCCAAAAGCTCAGGACAGAGCTCCTGGACAGGGCAATCAACTGTGTGCCTGATAAGATCAAGTACACAGTGAGACCAAAAATTTATACCTGAGCCTGAGGCTAGAGTTTAAGCAGTCTCTGGCCTGATCAAGTTCAGAGTAAGACCAAAACTTAGGCCCAAGCCTGAGGCAAATTTTTAATCTATCAGCATCTCAATGGTCAATTGAATCAGCAATGGGAGGTGACCTTCAGAGCTCCCAGCCCTCAGATCATCATACCATGTTGGAAGAACTGAAATTGGCAGAAACCTAGTAAAGAAGCTAAGGGTAGCATCTAGGAAGGGCTGAAGTTTAAGAGGCTTAACCTCCCAGAAAACAGAGCCTACCTATAAAAAGGGAGGAAAAATGAGCTGACAACAAAAAAAAAAGCATCTAACTAAAGAATTTTTTATGGAGACAATGAGCAAGGTATAGACACAGAAGGGGACAGCAAAAGCAAAGAAAACACAATGCAAAGTCCAAAAGAAAAATATGAAATGGACTCAGATTCTGGAAGAGCTCAGAAAGGACTTTAAAAACCAATTAAGAGAGACAAAGGGAAAGCGGGGAAGAGAAATGAAAGCAATACAAGAAGAAATGGGCCAAATGAAAAAGGAGACCCAAAATAATAGAGGAAAATCAGTCCTTAAAAATTAGAATTGAGCAGTTAGAAACTAGTGATTTCATGAGAAATTAAGAAACAATAAAGCAGAGTTAAAGAAAGAAAAAATGAGTAAAATATAAAATATGTTATTGAAAAAACAACTGACCTAGAAAATAGATCCAGGAGAGAATCTAAGTTTTACTGGACTGCTTGAAAGTCATGATCAAAAAACAAATCTTAGACATCATAGTACAAAAAATTATCAAAGAAAACTGCCCAGAGATCCTCAAACAAGATAATAAAATTGAAATTGAAAGAATTTACAGATCACCTCCAGGAAGAAATCCTCAAATGACAACTTTTGGAAATATAAAAGCCCCCAACTAAATGAAATAATACAGCAAGCAGCCAGAAAGAAACAATTCAAATACCGTTTGAACTATAATCAGGATCACACAGGACCTAGAGGATTATACATTAAAGGATCAAAAGGCATGGAATATGATATTCAGGAAGGTGAAAGATCTGGTTTTACAGCCAAGAGTCATTTATCCAGCAAAACTGAGTATATTCTTTAAGGGGAAAAAAGGACATTCAATAAGTTAGAAGCATTTGTGAGGAATAAGCCAGACCTAAACAAAAAATTTGAAGAGCAAATACAAGACCCAAGAAAAGCCTATGAAGATAAATGAGAAAGAGGTAATTTAAGGGAATCATTAAGGTCAAATTGTTTGTATTTCTACATGGTAAGAGGATATCTGTAATTCTCAAAAAGTACTCTTAGAAACTGAGCAGATAGAAGGAATATACTTAGAATGAAGAGAAGTAAGCTGATTATGATGTGTGTATGATGATGTATGATGATATGATATATATGTAAATGTGATGATATAAAATGATATGTATGTATGATATGATATATATGTATATGGTATGATATGTATAAAAATCAAAGAGTGAAAAAGAGGATTTCACTCAGAGAAAAGGGAAAGGAGAGATAGAATGCAGTAAATTATATAATATAAAGAGGTGTGAAAAATCATTATGGGGAGGGGAGGATAAGAGTGGTGATAGGCAACACTTAAACTTTACTCTCATCATAACTGACTCAGAGAGGGAAAAACAAATATACTCATTGGGGTATAGAATTATGTCTTACCCACAGAGAAGTAGAAGGAGAATAAGACAAGGGAAGAGTGGGGTAATTGGAGGAAGGAGGAAGTAGTGGGGGTGGAAAAAAGCAAAACACTGGTGAGGAGGAATGGAGTGAAAGGGAATAGAGTGAGATCAAAACAGGAAAATAAGATAGAGGACAATACATAGCAATCATAACTGTGAAAGTGAATGGGATAAACTCACCCATAAGATAGAAGCAGTACCAGAATGGATTAAAAACCAGAATCCTACTATATGCTGCTTACAAGAAACACATTTGAGGCAGGGTGACACACACAGATATAAGGTAAAAAGCTGTAGCAGAATTTATTATGTAACATCTAAAGCAAAAAAAGTATGAGTAGTAATCATGATCTCAGACAAAGCAAAAGAAAAATTGATCAGATTAAAAGAGATAAGGAAGGAAATTATATCTTGCTAAAATGTACAATGAAATAATATCAATACTAAACATTTATGCACCAAATGTTATAGCATCCAGATTTCTAAAGGAGAAGCTAAAGAATCTTAAGGAGGAGATAGATAGTAAGACCATACTAGTGGGGGATCTCAACCTTTCCCTTTCAGAACTATATAAATTGAACTAAAAAAGAAAAAAGAAAGAAGTAATAGAAATGAATGAAATGTTAGAAAAATTAGAGTTAATAGATATCTGAATAAAACTGAACAAGGATAAAAAAAGGAATATATCATCTTTTCAGAAGCACATGGCACATGTATAAAGACCAACCATGTATTAGAACATAAAAACATTGCAAACAAATGCAGAAAAGCAGAAATAATAAATGCAACTTTTTAATTAACAAGGGTTTATAGACTGGTAAATTTAAAATTAATTTGAAACTAAATAATCTAATTCTTCAAAACTGGTGGGTCAAAAAATAAATCATAGAAACAATTGCTAATTTCACTGAAAATATGACATATTAAAATCTATGGGATAAAGCCAAAGCAGAACTCAGGGGAAAATTTATAACCCTAAGTGCATATATCAAAAAAAATAGAGAGGTAGGAGATCAATGAATCGGGCTTGCAACTTAAAAAATTAAAAAAGAGAACAAATTAAAAATTGGCAATCCTAAAAATCAAAGGAGAAATTAATAAAATTGAAAGTAAAAGAACTATTGAACTAATAAAAAAGGCTAGATGCTTGTACTTTGAAAAAACTTATAAAACAAAATACTGGTAAATATAAAGAAAAAAGAGAATCAAATTAACAGTATCAAAAATGAAAAGGGAACTCTCACCTCCGATGAAGAGGAAATTAAGGCAATTATTAAGAAATATTTTGCTTAGTTATATGGCAATAATTAGGTGAAATTAGGTGAAATAGCTGAATATTTGCAAAAAGATAAATTGCCTAGATTAACAAAAGAGGAAATAGAGTTCTTAAACAATCCCATCTCAGAAAAAGAAATTGAGCAAGCCATCAATGAACTTCCTAAGAAAAAATCCCCAGGGCCAGATGGATTCACAAATGAATTCTCTCAAACATTTAAAGAACAACTAATCTCAATACTACACAAATTATTTGACAAAATAAGCAAAGGAGTGTTACCAAATTCCTTTTATGACACAAATATGATACTGATTCCCAAGCCAGGAAGACCAAAAACAGAGAAAGAACTACAGACCAATCTCCTTAATGAACATAGATGCAAAAATCTTAAATACTAACAAAGAGACTATAGCAAGTTATCACAAGAGTTATTCATTATGACCAGGTGGGATTTATACCAGGAATGCAAGGATGGTTTAACATTAGGAAAACCATCCACATAAATGACCATATCAATAACCATCATAGCAGAAATCACATGATTATCACAATAGATACAAAAAAAAGCTTTCAACAAAATACAACACTCATTCCTATTGAAAACACTAGAAAGTATAGGAATAGAAGGGCCCTTACTGAAAATAATAGATAGTATATATCTAAAACCATCAGCAAGTATCATCTGCAATGGGGACAAGTTCGAAGCCTTCCCAATAATATCAGGAGTGAAACAAGGATGCCCATTATGACCTCTATTATTTAACATTGTACTAGAAATGCTAGTGGTAGCAATTAGAGAAGAAAAAGAAATTGAAGGGATTAAAATAGGCAGTGAGGAAACTAAACTATCACTCTTTGCAGATGATATGATGGTATACTTAAAGAATCCTAGAAAATCAACTAAAAGGCTAGTGGAAATAATTAACAAATTTAGCAAAGTTGCGGGGTACAAAATAAACCCACATAAATTGCAGTATTCATATATGTTTCCAACAAAACTCAGCAGCAATAGTTAGAAAAAACTCCATTTACAATTACTCTGAAGATAGTAAGGAAAAAATATTTATGGCTGCACTCTTTGTGGTAGCAAAAATTTGGAAAATGAGGGAATGTCCATCAACTGGGGAGTGGCTGAACAAATTGTTTTATCTTTTGGTGATGGAATACTATTGCACTGAAAGAAATAATGAACTGGAGAAATTCTATGTGAACTGGAACAACCTCCAGGAATTGATACAGAGCGAAAGGAGCAGAACCAGGAGAACATTTTACACAGAAACTGATACACTATGGCAAAATCGAACATAATGGACTTCTCTACTGGCAGCAATGAAATAATACAAGACAATTCTGAGGGACTTTATGAGAAAGAATGCTATCCACATCCGGAGAAAGAACACAGAAGAAAAACATTTACTTAATTACATGGTTCGTAGACTCTAAATGATTACTCTACTGCAAATAATAATAATATGGAAATAGTCTTGATCAATAATACATGTAAAACCCAGTTGAATTGCTCATTGGTTATGGGAGGGAGAAGGTAGAAGGGGAGGGAAAGAATATGAATCATGCAACCATGCAAAAATATTCAAAATTAATAAAATAAAATAAAATTACTCTAGACAAGATAAAATACTTGCCAAGAAAAATTCAGGCCCCTCTATTCAGTTTTTCTAGGTTTGAAGACCCTGTGGTGGTGTTTTACTAGCTAAATCCACTCTCCAATATAAACAGACCTCTGTTTTCTCTCTATGCCAATTTAAGCTAAAAAGCTTTTTTGTGCACTGACTTTACCTTGAATTTCCTGATTAGGACTTGATCTGGTGACATATTGGTTTTAGTGGAATAATTGTGTGTGTGTGTGTGTGTGTGTGTGATGGAAGACTTGGGTTGTACTGTTTCCTCCTACTTTGTAACCCAGCCTCTGGTCTCCAGAAAACTATAACATATAAGTTGCAGAACAATTGCAGTCTACATTGGTGGAGGAACTTTCCTCATAGGGTCTCAAGATCTATTTATCATCTCTGATAATCTGATAAGGACAGTTTAGTTGATAAGGAAATAACTGGACATAGGAGTTGTCTTTTAGCTCATGCTTCCAGCTCTGTCTCCAGGAGCATGGAGTTTATTATATATATTTCAAGACTCATGTCACACAAAAGAACCCTGCTGAAAGTTTGCAAATGTGCAGAAATTACAAATTATGTCATATCAAAACACAAAAGTTCTCATTGGCTTCAGAATAGAACAAGGCTAAGGCTGAATTTTGACTTGGTTCTTATCAGAAAGCCAAGTTGTGGAATATTTTTCTCAGGGTTGAATTGCGCCTGCTAAGGTTTTGGGCTTGGCTATACCAGGCAGCTGCATTCCTGGCCAAAGGGGAAGAGTATTATCCTTTTAACTTCTGGGTAGCTAGGAACTTAAAGCTTTACAATAAGGCCACAATACTTTTCAACAAGAAATCATGAGGATCACAAAAGGGATCAAAATAGTAGTCACAGATTTTTATCTATTCTCTTATTGGCTTCCCACATATTTTCCCCTTTTCTTTAAATTAAAATGATTTATTACACATGAAAACTTTTAATAATGAAAGGAATCATCAATTAGTTATAATCATAAGCTATAGCTGGATCTGATAGGATTTACAGATTAAACTGTTTATTTCTGGTTCTCTACAATAGGAATTTCTTATACCTTTGAAAGGAAGAAAAGGTTGAGAGTATAGCAGAGAGGGTCCTGATAGTCCTGAGATAGTGCAGGGAATAAAAATAGGTGCCAACTGGTAGCTCTGGAGCAGACATGCTTGAGGGTAAGTGGACCAAGGCAAAGAGTAGTCACAGGCACAGTTTGTGTTATGAGCAAGCAACAAAAACAGAAGTAGATAGCAGTTTTGTGACTTGACTTGTAGAAGATTCTCAGATTCAGTATCCAGCCTAGACTGAAGTCTACAGCTGAATAGCAAGAACAGGAAACTCAGTTCTGGGGAGAACCTGCAGTTCTTTTCCTCTGAATTTACAGAACCTTTTATTTAGCTGATAGTTGCTGGAAACAGAAACAGAATCATCATCATCATCAAGAATAATGTACCCAGCAAAACTGAATATATAATCCATTAGGGAGAAAAATGGACAGGTCCTATCAATTTTATGTTTATTTTCCATGCATCAAAACTCTTCCCACTCAAGTCTATTTTACATTCATTTGTCAAATTGATTTTCTTGAAGTGAGGTCTAACCATGTTATATACATGCCTTCCTGTAGTGCTTCCCTACTGTCTCAAGAATCAAAATCAAAACCCTTATTTTGGAATGTAAGACAATTCTGGCCTCTTCCTACTTTTCTTCAGTACTCTGCTATCCAATGACATTGGCCTTCTTTGCTGCTTTTTGTACACAATGCTTCATCTTCCACCTCCAACTCCCACGCCTAAAACTGTCTCCCTTCTCATCTCTGCCTTCTAGATTCCCTGAATTCCTTCACCTTTCAACTGAAGCTTTTCCCAGTCCAGACACATACAGGATAAATTGGAGATAAGCTGAGAGGAAAAGCACTAAGATTAAGAAATACTGGAAAAGTTTTCTTGCAAAAGAATCCTTACACTTTTAGCTGAGACTTGAAGGAAGCCAGGAGGAGGAGGAGGAGATGAAGGAGAGATTCCAAGCATGAGGGACAGCTAGAGAAAATGTTTGGAGTAGGGAGATGAAGTATGTTATGCAAAGAAAATCAAGGAGACCAGTATCACCATATTGCAGACTATGGAGAGGCTAGTGACACATAAAAAGCCTAGAAAGGTAGGAAGTGGCAAAGTTATGAAGGACTTTAAAAGACAAACTGACAAATTTTTATTTTATCTTGAAAGTAATAGGAATCATTGGGATTTATTAAAGGAGAGTTTTTTGAAGAGTGTCAGGACAGAACCTTGAGGAATACTCATTAGTCAGTCTTACCAGGTTGTATTGATAGGATTCTGCAGTCATGACAGTGCTGGATCCTTGCTTAGAGGAGAGATACAGTCTCCCAGCACCTCTTAAGGGCCTCTGCACTTAGAAAGTCCAGGAGACAAAAGCAAAAGTGACTCTAACTCAATCTCACCTATCTTACAAGCCTTTGTTAGGACTATAGCTCAGTTTTGACTTCCATGAGGGACATTCCATGGCCCCTACACCCAGCAAAATGGAAATCACAGCCCTGGAATTTCTGTCTTTGGTTTCAAAATAATCAAGGATTTAAAAGGTTTCCTCTGAGAGATACAAGATCTTCCTTGAAAAATTAAACAAAGAAAGCCAGCCAAGAACATATGGACAGTTGTCTTTGGTTGCATGCACTATAACATGAATAGGTTATATCGAATTGAACTTGTAGTAAAGAGAACAATGGGTTTCTGCCACATTGATTGCACTTTTTTTGGACTGGTCTTGTGATGTCTTTGGTGCAGGGAGCTCTAAGGGAGGAGCTTACTTTACTAATGCAGGCCAGTACTGTTCTGCTTATAGTTGCAAGCAAGATGATTGATTTAGTGCCACTTACAAATATTACTCCATTTCATCCTCACAACAACCCTGGGAGGTAGGTGCTATTATGATACTCATTTTACAGTTGAAAAAACTGAGGCAGAGAGTGATTTGCCCAAATTCATGCAGCTAGTAAATGAAGCCAGATTTGAAATGTTTAACTGAAATCTAGACTCAAGCTTTAACCGTTTCTCTAGAGAGATTAAGTCAATTGGCCAAAATCACACAGGCATTAAGTATGAAAAGCAGGGTTTGGCCACAAATCTTCCTGACTCCAGCTATTTCTACACTTCTCTAAGTTGCTTCGCACTTTGCATACATTAGGTATTTAATGAATGTTTGTTGGCTTGGAGTCACAGGACCGCCTTTGGATTCCAACTCTGCTGCTTATTCGCTGTATCATCTTGGGCAAGAAACTTGATCTTGCTCAGCCTTTCTCCTCATTCATCAAAGGAAGAGGTGAGACTGGTCAAATTAGATGATTTCTCAAATCCTTTGAATCCATGCAGCTATTATGTACAGTGATTAGGAACTATGCCCCTGGATTACTTAACTATGCATATCCTTTGACCCATTGTTACCACTGCTGGGCTTTATACCCCAAGAAGATCAGAGGTAGAGAACAAGGACCCATATGTACACTCTGAGAGTGGTGAAACAATTTGTGGGATATGAATGTAATGGAATGCCATTGTGTTATAAAAAATGATTAATAGAATGGTTTTAAAGAAGTCTCAGAAGACATATGTGAACTGATGCAGAATAGAAGGAACAGGATCAGTACAATAACGTGTACAAAAAATCATGTTTTCAGACAAAAGAACTCTGATCTTCAGCCCAAAATTGCCAAGCATGATTCCTGAGGACCCATAATCAAATAAGCCCCTACCTCCTGAAAGATATCTGATCAACTCTGGGTCCTATTTTTTGGACGTGGATGGCCATTGTAGGAATTTGTATGGCATAGTATTGAATAAGTAAATAAATTCAATTAATATTATATTTTACATTCCAACTGAGACTATTTTCAATTTATCCTGCATTTCTCTTGTTTGTACAAATTGTTTACAGGTTGTTTAATTTTTGTAAGCTTCTTGATGGCAAATAATTTTTAAACCTTTCTGTCCTCACTGACTAGCATATAATAGTTAATAAATCGCTTATTGACTTGAGCTGTTCACTTGTTTTGCTTGACTCCACATTTGTTATAAGGATTTTGTTTTCTTTTTCTTTTTTTTCCTCGTTGGAATGGCAGGGTGAGGAGACAGGAATAGGAATCAGATTTTCTTTAATTAAAAACATTGAATTAATATTTTTAAAAGAGAGTCTTAGGTTAGGATTAGCCAGAGTCACTCTCCAGTATGGGTCAGAGGTATGACTTGAACCCACAACTTCCTGATTCTAAATCCATTTTTCCTCTTTCTTTAGGTTTATTAAGTGTCTATAATTTGCTGCCTATTGAATGACAACTTTATCATTAACAGTTTCCTTTAATATTTTATCATCTTTATTTTCTAAACCTATATCTTTCATTGCCCAATAAAATAACTTTGTTTTATGTAATTCTTTGAAATGTTTCTTTGTGCCAAGTTTTTCAGTCTCTACAATATTTTACTACAGTCACTTCAAGATGTGCTTGTTGTTGGGGTTCTCTTGTATACATAAAGCCAAGCCAAAACTTGCCAGTCAAAAAAAGAGAGCCAGAAAAGAATGCGGATCATATATCAATACAGAAAAAAGACTCTCTGAAGTTTAAGTTTCCCTCTTGGTGTTTACACTTATCTCCATGGAAACTGCACACGAGTTGTTGAGTATTGAATTTAACCCTAGGGTATGTACACAAATAACTAAAAGAAGTGATTATTTTAGTTCTCTCTCTCTGTCTCTGTCTCTCTCTATCTTCTCACACATGTATACATATATATGTGCATGAAAATAATTCTAATGTATTTGTATAATCTAAATAAAATAATTCTCATGCTTGAGAAGTCTATGGCTTCTGGACTCAAGAACTTAGCCAGGTCCCTATTGCCTATTGGGTCAAGCCCAAGTTTCTCAATTTGTAAGTTTAAATGATTAGGTATGTCATCATTCTTAGCCAAGTATATTTCTTATTTCCCAAAATCTGCTTTACTTTGATTAGGTACATTTTATTCTTATTTCTTCTATGTATAATGCTACCACTAGAGTGCTGTCTCCAATAGTAACAGAGGAGGTGGAATAGACTACAACAAGACTATAATAGCCTTTTGCTTACTGTAGTCTAGAACTGGTAAGACACCTTGACATTGCCACCCATATTAACCCCATTGTTCATAGAATGATTTCTTTTTTTCATATTAATTAATTAATTTAGAATATTTTTTCATGGTTACATTATTCATGATTATTCACACCCCTCTTCCCTCCCCCCTCCCAGAGCTAACAAGCAATTCCATTGGGTTATACTTGTATCATTGTTCAAAATCTATTTCTATGTTATTCATATTTGCAAGAGTGACCTTTTAACACCCCAATCATATCTCCATGGAACCACATGATATGTTTTGTTTTGTTTTTTTTCTGCATTTCTATTCCTATAGTTCTTTCTCTGGATGTGGATAGCGTTCCTTCTCATAAGTTCCTCTGGATTGTTCTGGATTTCTACCAGCATTCCTGAGAGTAGAAAAGTCTATTACATTTGATTGTGCCATAATGTATCTATCTTGTGTGTACAATGTTCTCCTGGTTCTGCTCCTTTCACTCTGCATCAATTCCTGGAGGTCTCTCCAGTTCACATGGAATTCTTCCAGTTCATTATTCCTTTTAGCACAATAATATTCCATCACCATCAGATACCACAATTTGTTCAGCCATTCCTCAATCAATAGACACTCCCTCATTTTCCAATTTTTTGCCACCACAAAGAGTGCAACTATAAATATTTTTGTACAAGTTTTTTTTTCATTATTATCTCTTTGGGCTACAAACCCAGCAATGGTATGGCTAGATCAAAGGCAAGGCCTTCTTTTAAAGCCCATTGGACAATTTCTTTTGTTTTTGTTTTTTTTGTTTTTGTTTTGTTTTTAACCTTTAACTTTTGTGTTTTGGCTCCTGGGTGGAAGAGTGGTAAGGGTGGGCAATGGGGGTCAAGTGACTTGCTCAGGGTCACACAGCTGGGAAGTGTCTGAGGCTGGATTTGAACCTAGGACCTCCTGTCTCTAGGCCTGACCCTCAATCCATTGAGCTACCCATCTGCCCCCGGACAATTTCTTAAAAAAAGGATTTGGGGGACAAAAGGGTGGAGTTGTTGGGAGGGGCCTTCTTTTCTGGCAATAGGGAAAAGGTTTCATTTTCTACTCAGATCTACATTTAACAGAGGCTTCTAAAGGGATAAAGATTTGGTATCCATCCATGGGACTATCAGAAAGGGAGAAACCCTGATTGGTAAGTTATGGACCATTGAGTAAAAGGTGGTACAAGATAATTCATGGTTATTGACCCATGTATCAGGATAGATTGTATGCAGAAAGGTAATGATGATCTCTGAGCTACCTTATTACAAATAATCATGACTTGTAAAGATCAGTGACTATTCTGAAACTGTCATCATATATACTATGAACTTAATGTTGCTGTTCATTGTCACTTCTTTATAATGGGAGACCCACTATCAACTGTAAAGATTTGTCATCACTTAAAAAATGGACAAAATTATCCTTTTTTCCCTTCAAATTGTTTTTGAGAAATCAGTGTCGAGGGGTCTTATCAGTTATAGACTACAGTAAGTAAAAGTAGTTCTACTTTAATCCTTCTACTGTGACTCTACTTAATCCTTCTGAAGGGAGGATGTGGAATCTTGGATTTCTGGTCTTTGTTTTTCTCCATCTTTTGTCATTTCTTCAGCGGTCTACTACATTTCTTGTTGTTTTCACTCATGCTGTTTGTTTGCTTTTATTTTATTACTACTATGCTCTAATTCTAATGGTGCCTATGCCAGACTTGACACATTTCTGAGATTAAATATGTAGTATTTGTTTGTATAATAGAATAGAGTAATATATAGTAGTGGTGTAAGGACATTTTAAGTAGTGGAAGCTCCTTTAGAAAACTTTTAGAATCTTATTACTAAGGAACAGTCTCTAACTCATACAGGACAGATTAGGTTTTTCTCAAATGATAATGAAACCATCCTTAAGAATAGATTAGTAGGAGTCTAAGGCCCTAATCTTAGGTTCCTGGTTACCTGATACTATTATTGTATTGTATTGTATTGTATTGTATTGTATATGCTACTTAGTGGGTAAGGAAATATCAGGTACCCTTCCTTAGGCTTGTTATACACTTTGGCAAGTGTGGAAACTAGGAAGCTGCACACAACAGAAGCAATGTACTATCCTTACTGAACATTCTTCCCATTCTAGTTCCCAGAAAACTTCCTTGTGTTAAACCATTAGTCTACTAGTATATACTTTTGTTACAGTCTCAAACCTGACCAATAGACTATTTGACTTAGGCTTGGCTTAGAACAGGTCTTTTCTACCTTATGAAATCATGCAGATATCCGTATTTGACTTCATATGCATGTTGAGCTCTGTGATTTCCTAAATGTGTATTGATGCAGATTTATCTTTAATTTTTAGTCTTGGGGGGGGGGCGGTCAATGGCACTATTTAGATCACCGAGAGCCACACATCTACTATGGGTAAGAGGCAAGACTTGAATCTTTCTGATTATGTGGCTGGCCTATAATACACTATGCGATCCTGCTTCTTTCCTTTTTGTGAAAGCTTTTCATGTTATTAGTATGTTATTAGTATCATAGGCTACCTTTTTATTTTAAAAAAGGAGTCATTTTTCTGAAGGGGTTTGCTCAGTAAAGTCTTTCTGGTTGCTTTTTTCCATGTTGTGAGATTTTCCTAGCTGTTAATTATTAACTTTTCCTCAAAAGAAAACTTGCATTGTATAAGGGGAAAAAAATCAGTGAGCACAGTACATGTGATATAAATCACTTTTATGTCTGTGAAACAGCTGAGTTTACATTTTTATTACATTGTTTGAAAAAGTATCTTTTCATCTGGAAAGAATCAGTTTAAAATGTGATTGTCAACACAACCAAACCAGTTTTCTGTTTAAAATGGCTGCTGGTGGAGCTAAGAACTCTAATTAAGCCAGGATTTTCTTCACAGGTATTAGTTACTAAAACTTTTGATTTTATCTCAGATGTGTAAAATATACATGTGCATAATATAAATTACACATATACATGCATTGCATATGCATACATACATATGTCTCTATCAGGCAAAGTAAATTCGATTTTATAAATAAGGTAAAGTACTTTTGTTTAGATGGAAGTAAACAGATAATGAGCAACAAAATTATGAAGGATAGAATTATATTTTATTAAAATTGATGTGGTGGCAGTTATTAAAATTAATTTCAAGATAATACATATTTTGAAAGCATTAATTAATGGAAAATATTTTACCTTGAAAATTTTTTAATCAATATAATTGAAAATAAAAAAATATATTTTTGAATTAAAATACAAACTGGATTCATTTTGGTAATATGGATTATAATTAGATTAACTAGTTTAATAAATGCATAAACAAGTTTGAAATTCCATAATGAATTGCTAATCCCAGTAATTTTTTCCATTTATTTTATAATGATAAACATGGGTTCAGGATCTTCAAGTAAGCCTTCTTTTTTCATTTGATTTCTTATCTTTATTACTAAATGAAAATTATTATGTAGCTATAATTGACAGCTTTTGTTGTTCCATTTCTATTACTTTGTGATCCCACTTGTAGTTTTCTTGGCAAAGAGTGGCTTCCCATTTCTTTCTCCAGCTTGAAGAAACTGAGGCAAGCAAGTTTAAGTGACTTGCCCAGGATCAGACAGTATCTGAGATCAGATCTGAACTCAGGCCTTCCTGACTCCAGGCCCAGTTTTTTTTTCCTTATTCACTGTGTCACCTAACTGCCCATAATTGGCACCTACATGCACTCCCCCAGACCATTGTTGTGCTGTGCAACTCTTTACCTTTTATTTTTTTCATTATTGTTATTTCTTTAATAAAAACCTTTACCTTCTGTCTTGGAGTCAACACTGTGTATTGGCTCCAAGGCAGAAGAGACCACTCCTCTGGTAAGGGCTAGGCAATGGGGGTTAAGTGACTTGCCCAGGGTCACACAGCCAGGAAGTGTCAGAGGCCAGATTTGAACCTAGGACCTCCCGTCTCTAGACCTGGCTCTCAATCCACTGAGCTACCCAGCTGCCCTCTATTCTTTACCTTTTAAAAATACTCCATCCTAAATTAGTTTTTAACTTAAATATATATTTACAAGAATTAAAAAATATAAGCCCTTTGTTATTGCAAAAGTCTGTAAACTACTAATTTTTCTGCTTTAACCCAAGTTTTAAAAAATCTATGCAGCACCCATAATACAGTTTTTTTTCATCAGTCTCAGGAACTACAAGATCCTTATGGAGCAAGAGTTTTAAAGAATTCGTTGCTGATTGAATAATTGAGGCAAATGTAGCAGATTACATATAGTGTCAAGTATATGTACAATACAGGTATAACTGGTAAAAAAAAAAAATCAAGACACTGTGTCTTGATTAGATTTTCCTTGGTAATTCCTCCAAAGACCTTGGTGGGGAAAAGGGAAGAAAAGGAGCAAGGTTCCTGATTTTCCCCCCAATTCTAGAAGCAAAACAAATTGATCATTTGACATTTATCCCAGCAAAAGCAAATATTGCCAAGGGTCATGGGTAGAAAGGAAGGTGTTTTCTTGGTTAAAATTCAGGAAAGTGTCACTTCTCAGAAAATATCATTAGCCGGGTTAAGATGGAGGCAGAGTAAAAAGCAGCTCTTAACCTCTCCTGACTGAAAAACACAAAACTCCTCAAGGGGACATAAAAACAAGTCCAGACGAACGGAGGAACCCCACAACAGGGTGCAGCGTGGAAGGTACGTGGAATCGGGACATTTCCATGCTATAAAGGGGTGAAACAGCTCTCACTAAATCCCGGGCTGAGCAACCAACCCACCCCCAACCCCTCCACACACACCACCTATAGCGCCAAAGCCAGTAAAAAGAAATAGAGCAAGTTTGGGGCACCCATCGAGTCATTGGCAGCTACAGGGCCTGTTCCTGAGAGCAGCAAGATTTGGGACCCCAATAAGCCAAAGAACGCACCCGAAATTTGAGCGGGGGAAAGCGCAGGCGAGGCAGAGGCATGGGTGGAGGCAGACCTTGAGTGGGGAACCAGTGCAGATGGGTATACGACTGTGGAAGCAGCGCTGTGAGACTTGTAAAGGAACCTCCAGCAGAGGATCAAGCAAGGGGGTCCACCAGGGGGCTTGACCTTGGAAAAAACCAGAACTCAGACCTCAGAAGCCAAACGACCGCAGCAAGGATAAAGCTGAGAAGCTACTGGGCTAATGATGGCTACCCAGACTCAGGAAGTTCAGAAGAGAAAGCTAAACAACAAGAAAAAGAAGTCTTTAACACTCGACAACTTTTACACAGAGAAAATTCAGACAACCGAGCAAACAGAGGAGGAGAACAAACAAGCATCCGGACCCTCCTCAAATAAGTAAAACGGGTCACAAGCTATGGAAGAGTTCAAAACTGAGATTCTGAGGAAGATGGAAGAGATCTGGCAAGAAAATAACAGTTTAAAAGGTAGAATCTTGCAACTAGAAAGTGAGGCTCAGAAATCAAATGAACTGATAAGCAAATTGAACACCAGAAATGACCATATTGAAAAGGAAAACCAAAAGATTATAGCCGAAAACCACTCCCTAAAGGCTAGAATCGAGCAATTAGAAGCTAATGATCTCTCAAGACAACAAGAACAAATAAAACAAAGTCAAAAGACTGAAAAAATAGAAGGAAATATGAAATATCTCAATGAGAGAGTAACAGACCAAGAAAACCGGTCTAGAAGAGACAATTTAAGAATAATTGGTCTTCCAGAGAAACCAGAAATTAATAGAAACCTGGACTCCATACTAAAAGAAATTATTCAACAAAATTGCCCTGAAGTCCTACAACAAGAGGGCAATATAGACATTGAAAGGATTCATAGAACACCCACTACATTCGATCCAGAGAAGAAAACAGTTAGAAATATTATTGCCAAATTCAAAAGCTTTCAAGCAAAAGAAAAAATCTTACAAGAAGCCAGAAAGAGACAATTCAAATATCAAGGA
>NC_058131.1:449149565-449150817 GCF_016433145.1 Gracilinanus agilis | reverse complement strand
ATCTCAATAGATGCTGAAAAAGCCTTTGACAAAATACAGCATCCATTCCTATTGAAAACACTGAAAAGTATAGGAATAGAAGGACCTTTCCTAAAAATAATAAACAGTATATACCTAAAACCATCAACAAACATCATATGCAATGGGGATAAATTAGAAGCCTTCCCAATAAGATCAGGAGTAAAACAAGGATGCCCATTATCACCGCTATTATAGTACTAGAAAAACTAGCAGTTGCAATTAGAGAAGAAAAAGAAATTGAAGGTATCAAAATAGGCAAGGAGGAGACTAAGTTATCACTCTTTGCAGATGATATGATGGTATACTTAAAAAATCCTAGAGAATCAACTAAGAAGCTTGTAGAAATAATCAACAACTTTAGCAAAGTTGCAGGATACAAAATAAATGCACATAAATCATCAGCATTTCTATACATTTCCAACACACTAGAACAGCAAGAAGTAGAAAGAGAAACACCATTTAAAATCACCCTAGACAATATAAAATACTTAGGAATCTATCTATCAAAACAAATTCAGCAATTATATGAAAACAACTACAAAACACTTTCCAAACAAATAAAACTGGATCTCAACAATTGGAAAGCCATTGATTGCTCATGGGTAGGTCGAGCTAACATAATAAAAATGACAATTCTACCTAAATTAATTTACCTATTTAGCGCCATACCTATCAAGCTACCCAAAAACTTCTTTACTGAATTAGAAAAAACTATAACAAATTTCATTTGGAATAACAAAAGCTCGAGAATATCAAGGGAAATAATGAAAATAATGTGAAGGAAGGGGGCCTAGCAGTACCAGATATTAAACTATACTATAAAGCAGCAGTCATCAAAACAATATGGTACTGGCTAAGAGACAGAGAGGAGGATCAATGGAATAGACTTGGGGTAAATGACATCAGCAAGACAGTGTATGATAAACCCAAAGAGCCCAACTTTTGGGACATGAATCCACTATTTGACAAAAACTGCTGGGAAATTTGGAAAACAATATGGGAGAGATTAGGTTTAGATCAACATCTCACACCCTACACCAAGATAAATTCAGAATGGGTGAATGACTTGAATATAAAGAGGGAAACTGTAAATAAGTTAAGTGAACACAAAATAGTATACCTGTCAGATCTCTGGGAAAGGAAAGATTTTAAAACCAAGCAAGAGCTAGAGAAAATTACAAAATGTAAATTAAATGGTTTTGATTATATTAAGCTAAAAAGCTTTTGTACA
>NC_058131.1:449106485-449149466 GCF_016433145.1 Gracilinanus agilis | reverse complement strand
GATCAACATCTCACACCCTACACCAAGATAAATTCAGAATGGGTGAACGACTTGAATATAAAGAGGGAAACTATAAATAAGTTAAGTGAACACAGAATAGTATACTTGTCAGATCTCTGGGAAAGGAAAGATTTTAAAACCAAGCAAGAGTTAGAGAAAATTACAAAATGTAAATTAAATGGTTTTGATTATATTAAACTAAAAAGCTTTTGTACAAACAAAAACAATGTAGTCAAAATCAGGAGGGAAGCAACAAATTGGGAAAAAATCTTTATAACAAAAAACTCTGACAGGGGTCTAATTACTCAAATATACAAGGAGTTAAATCAATTGTATAAAAAATCAAGCCATTCCCCAATTGAAAAATGGGCAAGAGACATGAATAGGCAATTTTCAGGTAAAGAAATCAAAAGTATCAATAAGTACATGAGAAAGTGTTCCAAATCTCTAACAATCAGAGAAATGCAAATCAAAACAACTCTGAGGTATCACCTCACACCTAGCAGATTGGCTAAAATGAAAGAAGGGGAGAGTAATGAATGTTGGAGGGGATGTGGCAAAATTGGGACATTAATGCATTGCTGGTGGAGCTGTGAACTAATCCAACCATTCTGGCTGGCAATTTGGAATCATGCTCAAAGGGCTATAAAAGAATGTCTGCCCTTTGATCCAGCCATATCATTGCTGGGTTTGTACCCCAAAGAGATCATAGATAAAGAGACTTGTATGAAAATATTTATAGCTGCGCTTTTTGTGGTGGCAACAAACTGGAAAAGGAGGGTATGTCCTTCAATTGGGGAATGGCTGAACAAACTGTGTTATATGCGGGTGATGGAATACTATTGTGCTAAAAGGAATAATAAACTGGAGGAGTTCCGGGTGAACTGGAGAGACCTCCAGGAACTGATGCAGTGCGAAAGGAGCAGAGCCAGAAGAACATTGTACACAGAGACTGACATACTGTGGTAAAATGGAATGTAATGGGCTTCTGTACCAGCAACAATGTAATGACCCAGGACAGCTCTGAGGGATTTATGGTAAAGAATGCTACCTACATTCAGAGGAAGAACTGCAGGAGAGGAAACATATAAGAAAAGCAACTACTTGAACGCATGGGTCGGGGTGGACATGATTAAGGATGTGGACTCGAAACTACCACACCAATGCAACCACCAACAATTTGGAAATAGGTCTTGATCAAGGACACATGACAAAACCAGTGGAAATGTGCGTTGGCCATGGTTGGGGGAGAGCGGGGGGTGAAGGGGAAAGTAGGAGCATGAATCATGTAACCATGTTAAAAATGATTATTAATAAATGTTAAAAAAAAAGAAAATATCATTAGAGGATTTTTAAATGGTTCAAACAACTCTTATGTCCTTGTCTCTTATTAGACAATTAATTACATTAGTTAGCAGTTACTGTTTATTATTTTTCAGCAGAAGTTCCTACTACATTTCACATAGTACTACAATATAAATAATTTTCAGACAAAGACTAAGGTATGACTTTTAAGCTACACAGTGGAACCTTGAACTCCCCACGAATTTTTTGACTTCTCTCTTTTCCTTTATCAAAATTATCAAGAATAATTATTTCTGTGAAAGGTTTGGCATATTTTAGCTATGAGTACAAGATCAAATTCTATGTGACCTAAATGTTTGATTTCTCAAGCTTATACCTAATTATTTTTCATTTTGTTTTTATCCCGATCTATGTATTGTTTCCCAGTCAAACAGTAATCATTGGGCATAGTGAATGGATGTATCCTATTGCTTGGGAAATGAGATGGAACTTAAGGCGGGGAAAGATATTATTTAAATGTCATATATCAATGAAATCTTAGTGCAAAGGAGCTTTTTTAAATTAATGTTTTCCATCCACTTCCATGTTCATTCGTGTTTGCATGCAAATAGTATATTTGTAAAGAAGTGCCACTTCCTCCCCTATATTGCTCTCAGAAAGAATATATTCTTTCCCATAAAAAAAATCAGTGATTTTTACTATCCTGTTTATCATTTGGACAACCTGGATACTAATTATTTTAACCATTTTGCAAACTGATTATTTTAAAAATGTAAGGTATGTATAACTTGTGTAAAATAATAAATGAGAGGAACTGTAGCTATATCGAATAGAAATTTGGACCTCTGAGTCAATTCTATAATATATTAAGTATATTGGATAAAAATAAATCCTCAGAGGATGACCTCAAATCAAATACTCCTTCAGATACGTTCTGTGTGTGAGCAAGAGTAAATAATTTAGCTTCTTAGTGCTCCCAAGCAACAATCTAAGATGATAAATTACAGATGAATTATTGATCTGTCTCAGAGAAGAGTTATCAGCTTATAAATTCATTGAAATAACAATGCCAGAGAAGAAAAAATCACAACAAATAACAGGTAAATTAATCTAAAAAAGAACACTGAAAATTGTATCTCTTTTGAAATAACTGGAGAAAATAGCTTATTTTTCATGAGTACTTAAACTAGTAAAACAAGTTTAGTTCTAGGGAATATGATGACCCCTTAAGAAATGAGAGGAAGGGAGTGGAGAGATGGTGATGGAAAGGAAGCACTAATTTTTAAAATCAGTAGGTTCCAAATGTTTCTGCAGGAATTTATTAAAGAGTTCAAACACATTATGCTTGCTTTTCTGATAAATCAAAAACACAGTTTAAGTGATAAATATTTTATAGTTATTAAAAGGGAATGTTTTCCATCTTTTCTGTTTTTGACACAAAGATACAAACTAGTTAGAGTACTTACAGCTGGAAGAGACCACAGACAAATGTCATCAGTTGGATTAAAAAGTAGTATGGTCTCAAGTGATCTATAAAGAGGAATGAGGTGCCTGGGAATGCAAAGACCCCCATCTGGCTGCCTCTGTGGATCAACCTTCCATGATGGAAACACTTTGTTGAGAATTGTTGGCAATGGCAGTAGTTTCCAGCTTCAGATAAGAGCTGCTCTTCTCAAGTAATGCCCTCCATCAGAGACCAGATGACAGACTGTTGAGTGCAAGTTTTTTCAGGTGCTGTATTTGTTCAGTAATCCTTCAGTGCCAATCTTTTCTAAATAGTAAGCAGGTCCCATCAGTAATGGACATCAGCCATTGAGCTCATAATATTTGTCATATATCAGGTTACTGCTTTGCTACTCCTGAGTGATGAATGGATGCTGTTATGCTTTGAGAAAATGAAGTAATGCCATAAATATGCTCAAACTATAAAAGTGACTCTTTATTTTTCTGTTTCTTGAGAAATATACCAGTGTTTCAGAAAAGTAAGCCTTAGCCTTTTGAGATAGATAGATGTACTTTAAGTTAGTGTTTGTAGTCACTTGAAGTCTCACATCAAATAAATTGTTCTGAGGGAATCTAGTGCCTTGTTTTACCTTCTAAATTTAATTTAGCTAAGTTTTTATTTTTGTTTTGCATTGTCTTCTGATTAAAATAGGCATGCATGAAATAATGTCACAAAAGACATTTCTTTGCATGTTACAGATCACAAATAAAGACTTTGTATGTTAAAATGGCATCAAAATCTTTTCATTGTAACCATGATCAGACACATTTTTCTATTATAAAATATGGTAGACTTTTTTCTAAAGCAGAGTTTTTTTAAGTCTTTTTTTGTTTTATGAACACTTCTTGTAGTTTGATGAAGTCTATGGATGACTTCTCAGAATAATGTTTTGAAACAAATAAAACAAAACATGTAGGATTACAAAGGAAGTCAATTATATCAAAATATCATTATCAAAATATTTTTTAAATCAAGTTAATTGTCCCTGGGTTAAGAATCTCTGTTTTAAAGCTTTATAACATTTTGACATACAGAAAAAATAAGGAAAATGTTATTGTATGTTTAAATTGATTTTGTTTTCTTATAAATTTTACATGTTATATAAAGGATTACATTAATATTTAATGAGGTTGGACTATAATTTGGTTCTAATGATATCTTTCTTCTTTTATATAATGCTGTTTGCTTGTGTCCATATTATAGCCAGATTATAACTATACCCCTTTACCATATCTACTGTGTGAGAAACAGTAAGAATATCAGTTTAGTTAGTCCACAGTATGTGTGAAGGTCTATAATGTATAATAATACTGGGAAAGTCAGTTTAGGACAATTGATGAGGGGCTTTAAGTGATAAACATAGTTTTTACTTGTCCTGGAGATAATGGGAAACTATTGGAATTTATTGAGTAGGGGCATAACATTATCACCTGCACTTTAGAAAAATTACTTTGTTATCATAATGAAGAATCATGGATTGGAAATGAACAAGCTTTGGGAGAACCATGAGAAGGCTACTGCAATAATCTAGGAAATCAGGAGGTAATGAGGACCTGAATTAAGTGACTATGAGTAGAGAGAAATGGACAAATGGAAGAGATTTGTAGAGGTCTTAATGACAGCATGTGGAAACCGATTTGATATTTGAGGATGAATGAATGAAAAAACATCTATTAAACACTTAAGGTATACTAAGCATTATAGTAAAAACTGAAGACACAAATAGAAAAGGCCTGAAAATCTCCTGCTCTCAAGGAGCTCACATTAATTAGTGGAGACAACACCCTAAAAGAAAAAGTAGATAGGCCCATAAGTCAGAAGGTTCAGTGATAGGTAAGATTCCACAGGTCCTTAGGTTACTTAAGTAAAGATAATGATGTCAGTGGATTACTGGCCATTGAGATGGTAAAGTTTAGACATCTTCCATCTAATCATATGAGATATAGTTGTAAACTTGCATCTCATTAAAACCCTGAAAGCCATAAAGTAGCTCAGACAAAGGGGAAAGTGAGGAAGTCAGGATCTCCTAGTGATTATTTTTTTCTTCATTTGCCATCCTGGTATAATCTGAGACAGCCCATACCTTGAGAAAGGAAGAATAAAAGAGTGGAGGGTAATTTGGAAACAATTCAACCTGCATGACTGGAAGAATGGTGGTGTCCTTGATAGATATAGAGAAGTATGGAAGGACTGGTTAGAGGAAAGAAGAGAAGAAAATGAGTTCATTCTTATACATATTGAGTTTGAGATTCCTACAGAACTACCAATTTGATGTTTCCAATATGTAGTTAGTGACTTAGATGCTAAAGTGAAAGAGAGCCATCATCAGCATAGATATGATATCTAATTTGTAAGGAGCTAATGAAATCACCAAGGGAGAATACAGATATAGTAGAGACTTGGGATTCAGCATGGATGATCATCCAGTAAAAGAAAAGGTGTTTTGGTTGCAAATAGACAGCAGTTTCAGTTAAGTGATAAGGCAGTAAACTCAGATTACAAAGAGATGAGTGAGTAAAGGAAGAATAAGTAGAAATTGTGAATATAGACTTTTTTTAGGTGTTTAGCTAAGGAAAAGAGAAGAAGTATAGGAAAATAACTTGAAGGGATCCTAGGGTTTAAGGAATTTCTTTTGTTTGCAACAATCAGGGGAGAGTCTAAGAAAACAGAAATAGACTGAAGAGTAGGTAAATAGAAGGGATTATTATGGTATCACAGTAGAAGAGAGGAGGGGTTGGAAATAAGGGCAAATGAAGAAAGAGTGGCCATTGTAAGAACAGCCACTTCTGAGACTATTGTAAAAGAGGAAAAAAATAGGTCAATGATATGAGGAGCTTGTGAGATATAGAAGAGGAAAGAATAGGGAACACACAGCTTTTTCTCAGAGTAAATAATGAAATGTGATTTCCCATCCCTACCCAGTAGAGACATTCACAGAAAATGAGATTTGTATGTACTAGGAAGATTTAAAAATATATAAGTTTCAGTGACCCAGTGATCTTCTTTTGAAGTTTAGACCCCTTTATCTGACAAAATTAAAAGTTCAGCCTTACTGGATGAGGAAAAATTGGACAAACCTTTTCAGAACTTTAAATAACTAAGCATTGGAGGGAATTCCAATTCAAGAAAGAGGAGGCTTGGGAGAGCTTTGTGGTGGAGACTTGTTGGAGAGGGTAGTGGAGTCTTATTCTTTCCATCAGCCATTGCATCATAACTGACATTCAGCAGAATGGAAGCCACCCTAAGAAATGATTTATGAATTTATAGGTTTAAAAGAATTTGAGGCACTATTGAAGGAAAAGGCACACACTTCAGATAGACATGCAGATCATTCATTTAAGGGAAAGAAGCACGTTTGAGGAAAGGATCTCTAGTTGCAGGGGAAAAAAAGATAACTTTATACCCATACAAACTGAAAACCCAGCTATGTAAGTTGCCTGGAGGAGATCCTCCATCAAAAGAGAGATTCTTAGGGGGCAGCTGGGTGGCTTAATCAGTGCATTAAGAGCTAAGCCTAGAGATGGGAGGTCCAAGGTTCAAATCTGGATTCAGACATTTTCTAGCTGTGTGACCCTGGGCAAGTCACTTAACTCCCATTGCCTAGCCTTTACCACTCTTCTGCGTTGGATCTAAGAGAGAAGGTAAAGGTTTAAAAAAAGAGAGAGAAAGAGATTTTCCACTGCAACTAGAGATCCTTTCCTCAAAAGTGCTTCTTTCCCTTAAGACTTAAGTAAGTAAATGATCTGCATGTGTATCTGAAGTGTATGCCTTTTCCCTCAATAGTGTCTCAAATTCTTTTAACTACACTATAAAGAAAGGATGGTACAAGACTTTAGAAAAATCTACTTACCCAATGGAGTTTTAAAAAATATGTCCATTGATCAAATATTGATAATTCAAGAAATCATGGAATTAACAAAAATACCTGTCAATTTATTCAAATAAAAGCAAAATATGTTAATAAGTCAGTGTTCTATCTAGAAAAATATTTACTGAGAAATTAACTCAGACTGGAGCTAGTATGATATCTTTCTTAATTCAATTTTATCTCAGATCTTCTGTCCCCTCTGAGATAAAGTTTATTTGTTGAAATGCACTCTGCTTTTTTCCAAACAGATTTTAAGATGTTTAATGATGGTGTACATGGATAAATCTTATGGTAAAATTTCATTTTTTGATCCTGAGAATTTTGCAATAAAATACCTATACATACAAAAAAGAAGAAAGCATGGACTTAGAAACCTTGTATTTGTGAAATGTCTTTCCATACATGTGTGTTTTGTGTGTGCCAACTCTAATCTTATGTCCACTCTTCTCACTAACAATATGTATGTTTGTTGGAGTATTTTACCCAAGCTATATAAGTGGGAATATTTTGTGGCTACTGTCCAGCTCTTAGCTCCAAGCATTTATTCTGGTTATCCCTCACGCCTGGAATGGGCTTCCTCTAAATGCTCACCTTCTACAGGAAGCCTTTCCCAAATACCTCTTAATTCTAGGGTCTTTGCTCTATTGTCTATTTCCTATTTATCCAGTATATAGCTTTGTAGGTATTTGTTTGATTTTTGTCTCTCATTAGATTGTGAAGTCCTTTTATCTTTCTCTGAATCCCCAGCACTCAACACAGTGCTTGCATATAGTAGGCACTTAATAAATGTTTATTGACTGACTTTTTTATACTGACATTTTAGTAAATGCTTTTGCTAAGAGCTAATTGTGTCTACTAGTTGGCTTTTAAAAAAAAAGGTCAGTTAGGGCTCATATGCAATAGTATTCAGACTAGCCACTCTGAGGGTACCTACAGCCCAGGGCAATGGTCACCTTCTGGGTACCCAATCTGTGAGCGGGGAGGGTACTACATCAATAAAGTACAAAGTGATGGTTTCATTTTCAAGGGTGTGGAAGAAAAGATGTGGAGGGCTAAAAGAGAAAAAAAAAGTTTATAACAATCACTGTGAGGAATAGTATATAGAATTTATTCTGGAGAAATAAAATAACTTTTCCCTTAATATCAGTTTTATTAATTAAGAACAACATATCTAAGTAGAGTATTATCTGGTGTCAACTATTCTCGTGCTCTGTAATTTTTACTCAATAGGTCATATATCCTGTATATCAAGCACTTAGTGTGGATTTATTGGTAAACCTCACAGTCACCATGGTGGACTTTGTAATATAAACATGCATTATAGAACTGATTGCTTGAAAAATCCATTTTTCCACAGGTGTTACTTGTTCATGCCTGTTCTTGTAACTGCATTATATTCCTTGCAGTGGTGAATATAACTGTTCTACTGAATGATTTTTTGGTCATTATGGTCATACAAAAGACCTTAGGCAGTAATCTATGCTGGGTTAGGTTGTGACCTCCCCCTCAATTAACTTCAGTTTGTTCCATGAGAGACCCATACCCAAATACATATATCTCAGAGTGGGCAGTAATAAATGAATTAATTTTTCCTAATGGGAGTCAAAAGATAGTATGGTTAAGTTATGACCACAAATCAGCCTCCAAACATCATTTTAATTAATAGTTTTAGCATCATCCCCCTATCACCCTTTTATATGAGTTGCTAAGTTTCAAACTGAATTTCCCTTGCTCATACTTAGAAAAAAATAGCTATAATATAATTGATTTGAAACCTTACCTGAAATGCCTACTTTATTCCCAGAAGTAGATTTGTTTTCAGTTATGGCCTAAAGGTTAAAGTATAAATCAGGAAAACTGCTGCAAACCAAGTTAATCCCATTCAGTCTTAGTTCAGAACCTGTCTCATCAACCCTGAGGGGAGATTGTATCTGTTCCAGGGCTATTGAGGTTGACTCTAGGATGCAGAGGAAATCAGCCTGGCCTTAATGATACTGATTTGAAACAGAATCTTAGCTCACTCTTAGAGAGGTACAGAGGTACATACATGAGCCTGTGAACCAACACCTAAATCCCAGTCTGGGAAAGAATTAGCAATATTATTGACCCAGAGTGCTCTAGGCAAGAGTAGACAGCCCAAATTGGATTCCAAGGATTAAGGTGGTATGATTATGAGGCAGGCCTGATTTTTAAATAAATGTATCTCTTGTACTAAAAACCAATAGATACTAAATAGGCTCACTAAGTTATGTGCTGGAAAAGGCCTTGGGCCAAAATTTGATTTAGACATTCCTCATCTTTAGCTTTAGTTCATCTACCATTTTTGGTGCTCTTAGGCTAAAAACTAATAATGACTATCATCAACAAAATATTTGAGGCAATAAAAGGTCATTTTTGGGTGGGACATATATAACCTTTCAACAAAAAGAAAAAAAAGATAGGAGGGCATGTTGCACAAACTCACATTATTCATCTATATATCATTTAGTTATTCTATTATTTCTCCGAGGCAATATAATACAAGTTTGGGCAGTACTTGCATGTGATTGCACTATCTAAAGATCTCAAACTGAGTGTTCTGAGTACAGAATTTAATGCTTTAATCCAAAATCTGACAACTCAGTCCTAGGTCAAATCTTTTTCTCTTTCAGCCTCAGTTTCCTCATCAGTGAGATGAACTTGCTCTTGAATTTATTTGAATATGTTTCAAACAAATCTGGCATCACTTTGAACAACTAGAATTGGTTTTTGAAATGACAGTATTTTGTTTGGTTGTTTATCTAACTGAATTTTAGGCCTAATTTAATATAAAGTAATTAAGAACAACAGGGGGTATCTTTGCATTGTCCCATAGTAAATAACACTAATAAATCATTCAGTTTTCTCCTGAACTAACAGATCTACATATACAAATGATGGACTCAGAACTAAATTTTGAACTGAACAAAATCTATTGACAAATGTTGGTGCTATTGCCATTGTATAAACACACTTTTGTATATATGCAAATGCTTTGGACAATCAGCCCACTCCTATGGTACCATCCTGGGGTACAGGTGTTCATCAGTTCAGATGAAGGCCAAGAACAGAACCTCTGGCCAAGTGTCAATTAGAAGAGGAAATAGAGCAATGCAAAATCCATGGAAATGTTATTTGGCAATCATGTTTGGGAATGCTTTGAACATTAGTATCAAGACATTAATAATGATTAACATGATCATATCCAAAGAGCACTAAAAGATTGATCCAGCCCTACCACTGCTGGGTTTGTACCCCAAAGAGATCATAGGGGAAAAGACTTGTACAAAAATATTTATAGCTGTGAGCTTGGTGGTGGGGAAAAATTGGAAAATGAAGTGATGCCCTTTGATTGGGGAATGGCTGAACAATTCATGGTGTCTGTTGGTGATGGAATACTATTAAGCTCAAAGGAATAATAAACTGGAGGAATTCCATGTGAACTGGAATGACCTCCAGGAATTGATGCAGAGTGAAAGGAGCTGATCCAGGACAACACTGTACACAGAGACTGATACTCTGTGGTACAATCAAACATAACGGACTTCTCTGCTAGCAGCAATGCAAAGATCCAGAGCAAGGCTGAGGGACTTATGAGAAAGAATGCTAGCCACATTCAGAGGAAGAACTGTGGGAGTAGGAACACAAAAGAAAAACAACTGATTGAACACATGGGGAATCATTGGAGATGAAGACACTAAACAATCACTCTAGTCCAACTATCAATAATATGGAATTAGGTCTTAATCAATGATACATGTAAAACTCAGTGGAATTGTGTGTTGGCAAGTGGGGTGGGGAAGTTTGGGGGAGAGGGAAAGAACATGAATCATGTAACCATGGGAAAATATTCAAAATTAAAAATTAAAAAAAAAAGAAAATAAGTTCAATTATAGAGGCTTATAGACAAAGAAAGGGTGGTTTTCTGAGATGTTTCCAGTGTTCAATTCAGGCTTTTTAATGTATATCCTGGTAATATTGATTACTTTCTGTAATGAATTTGACTTTGGTTGATGTAATTGTTTGTGTGGCTAACTAGGGAACCATGCTATCCACAATATGATTGTATTGTTTTTACTATACACTTTAAAAAACAAAGACATGAATGTAGTTGCTATGTTTCCTAGACGTATGATATGGCCTTATGGTTGAAAGGATTTCCCACTGTGTTGGCTGGATATATTAGAATCATAGGTAAGCCTTATTTCTCCTTCATCCTCTAATTCTAATGTCACTAATTTCACTTTTATCCTTAGAAGATATCTGTAATGCGTCTCAAATAATTTCATCTTTATTCCCATGACTACTCCCCTAGTAAAGTTCTATTGTCTAACCCGTGTTCTGGCCTCTACTCTCCCACCCATCCAATTAGTCTTCTACTACAAGAAGATTATTCTTCCTTGTCCACAAGGATGATCATGCTACTCCTCTTCTCAAATCTATTCAACAGTTTCCTTTTTCTAATGATCAAGAAGAAGCCAGGACATATGGTCACCAATTATTCACATAGGAGCGAATTGACAAGATAGATGCTCTATACTCTTCCATGATACTAAATTTTGAGACTAAATCTGGCAAAAATTAGTAGAAGGTCTCCAATGTTTTATTTAGCTTTTTTATTAGCAATTATCTTCTTCCCATTCTCAACCTCAAAAATTCACCTGCTGAAAGGTATAAATTCCCTCTGGCCTAGGGGTTACCTACCATTTAAATAAAGTATTTGTATTCCTGGTTCTAGTAGAATCCTTCCTTACTCCCCTTCTCCTCTTGGCAACTTTGGCTTTGATTGATTCTTCTTTTATGGATGCTACAAAGAAATCCAAACTAGAACATGTGGCATGTAAAAAAATTAATATTTATTGTTGCGTCATAAGGGTTCATTGGCTATATAATACAAAGGAGTTTTTAAAAAAAACCTTAAGGAGGGTATTTTCTATATTATTTTTTCCTGCTCTACTCTACCCTAAGTCAAGTAATGCTTTCCCACAAAGAAGTGGGATGGAAAGGTATAGTCAGAATAAAAGGATTTCACCTTAAGTCAGTAAACTTCCTGATTAGAGCAAACCTACTTGGGTTCAGATAAACTGTCGAGGTCAATACCAAATCAAAAAAAGAGAAGAAATGGATGTTAGTGTTCTAGGAAAAAAATCTCTTCTCCATTTAAAAAAATGGAAAATTATCTGTCCTTCTACAATCCTCTAGCACTTTTCCTGTTCTCTGAGATTTTTATAGGATCATTTACGGTGGTCTTATTATTCCACGGTTAGTTGATGACAAGGCCAGGATTTGATCTTATGCCTTCTGACTTGAAGTCCAGATCTCCTTACTCTATGTAGTGATGTCTCCTACAAAGGAGTATTCTAATTAAAATCTGAGATTTGATTATGGAAGTGATAAAGTATCTAACTGTAGCTAGATACTTTTTCTTTTAAAAATTATGGTAAAAATAACCTAGTTAATGCTATATTTAGCTATCTTATGAATATATATGTATAGATATGCATAGCTATGCATATTAAGCAAATATATCTTATGCATAAGAACCAAAAATTTCATGGATGTGATCTGTATTTCAAATCACATGATTTCTTTTACATAATGCCAACACTGCATCATTTGAAGTTCTGTTACATTAGTGATAAATATATCTATACCCTTAAAGCATAAATCTGTAAGTTTTGATAGTTCAGTACACTTTTTCTGAGAGCATCTTAGTATGCAGGTGTTCATCAGTTCAGATAAAAGTCAAGACAAAAACCTCTGACCAAGTAGAAAATGAAATTTTGTTGGTCAGTCTTTTCAGTTACGTCTGATTGACCTTATTTGGCATTTTCTTTGCATGTACACTGGAATGGTTTGCATTTTCCTTCTCCAGCTTACATTGCAAGTGAGGAAAATGAGGCAAACAGTTAAGTGAATTATCCATAGTCACACAGCTAGTAAGTATCTGAGGCCAAATTTGAACTCAATTCTTCCTAACTCTAGGCCCACTGTCCCACCTAACTGTCCTAGAAAAGTAGATAAAGTAATGCAAAATGAATGGAATCTAGAATTATAAAGTGACAACTTTTATTTTATTATATATTTAATGCACTCTACCTAAATATTGTGAGAGGTGGGTTATGCATTGAATAAAGCACCAAGTCTGGAGTCAGGAAGATTCATTTTTATAAGTTCAAAATCTACCTTTGTGACCCTGGGCAAGTCACTTAACCTTGTTTGCTTTAGTTTCCTCATATATAAAATGAGCTAGAGAAGAAAGTGGCAAACCACTCTAGAATTTTTGCCAAGAAAATCCCAAATGGGGATACAAAGAGTCAAACATGATTGAAATGACTAAACAACATCTAAATATTATCAGAAATGTATCAATGAATGAAATCATTACAATGGTGCCAGCTTTGAACTATTACACACAAAATGTTTACCTACCTTGTGATGTATTTATACTTTTCTAGAAGCTATGGTGGAAAGTAGGAAAGTGGCAATAAATATTTTGTTGCTGAACCACTCTATCTTAGCTCTTATCATGAGTTACCACACAGGACTTCTGTAAACTTTAAAAATTTCCTCAGCATCATTGGAATTAAACTAACTTACCAAAATAGAAGTAGATATACTCTAAATTCAAGACATGTAAGAGTTAGGAAATTTAGAGAAGGAATAAACAAATTATTTTTGCTTGCACAAGGTAACAGCAAACATCCTGGAACTAGAAACCTGACCTTCTTTTTGCTGTTTTGCTTATGCATTTTGGGATGAGATAGAAAGTTAAGGATGGAACCTCATATTTTGTTCTGTTTATCATACTCCTCATAGCTCTGGGAACAGTGTTAGATAATGCTTAATAAGTATGTGATAAATTGACTTTGAAATGTTATATTTTGTTTAATATTTGTGAAATTCATTTTAGGATAAGTGGCAGTGTTTTCCTCCTGCATATTCTATTTCAAACTTAACTACAACCTTTCAGATGAAGAGCTGCTTATATCATGAGGTTGTCTGGAATGACTAATTTATCACTCAAAATCTAGAAGATTCAACATTCCGTACTGCTTTTTAGCAACCCTTGTGTCTACTTCAGAAATTTTTCCCTCACACTCTGTCATCACATATGCAGTTGAGAATTGTATTTTCAGTTTATTTAGAAATATCATAAAATCCTCAAGTGTGCTGAAAAGTATTAGATATCTTTCGTATGACACCTTAAAAGTAAAAACGTCGAAACAACTTTTTAGCAGTAAGCAATGTTAATGAACAACTTGTAACGATTCAAAATACTTGTGTTCCACCTACAGCACCATATATAAATGGGAAATCAATAAACAGTAATGAGGATGAATATTGTTTTAAAAATAGCTTGAGTTTATTTCTCTCTTAAGATTTCCTTCTTATAACTACAACAAAGGAAGTTACTTTTATATATCACCTATCAGGCTTTGAAACTTCATACTTCTGCCACTTCATATTATAGCCTCTTCATGTCTTTTATTCTGTGCAATTCAATCTCTGTATCTTTCCCTAAATCTTTTTCTAGAATATGCATTTAATATGCTTCAGTACAGCTAGGTGGCAAAGGAGATAGACTGCCAGGTCTGGAGTGAGGAAGATCTGAATTCAAATACAGCCTCGGACACTTACCAGCTGTGTGATCCTAAACGAATTACTTAACCCTGTTTACCTCAGTTTCCTCATTTATAAAATGAGCTAGAGAAGGAAATGGCAAACCACAAAACTTTCTTTGCTAAGAAAACCCCAAATGGGGTCATGACTGAAATGACTGAACAAGTTAGTTGCTTTAATATATCCCATGTAAAAACACAGCACTTAAGCCAGGAGCAGTTGGAGGGACTCTAAGATGTGTACTGAACAAGAAACAAGTTTGGAAGCAGCAACTCTGCAACTATGGGCAAGTCACGTAATTCCTCTCTGCCTCAAGTTCTTCAATTATCAATTGATTATAATAATAACATCTGTTTCTTAGAGTTTTTGTAAGGATCAAATGAGATAATATGTGTAAAGCACTTGGCACATAATAGCTACCATTTAAAGACTTGTTTCTTTCCTTTCCTTCCTTCCATAGTATGCCTTTTCCTGTATAGTACTGGTGCCATGGTTGGACAATCTTACATCTAGCTAGGATATCTCTTTGAATGGTTTTTGGGTAATTTTCAATATGCTGGTAATTACCTTCTCCAAAGGGATGTTCCACAAAGTTCATGGTCATACTGGTTTCTCTTAAACTTATATTTGTAGTAAGCACAATCCTTCTTAAGGACAGGTTCTTCACCTCAACCTTCTCAAACGGCAACACTAACCTGGCTCTGTTAGCAGAAGAGATCACTTTGTTATATACCAAAGGAAGTTCCACCTATGACTTCAAGGTTTTTGGATCAAGGAAGGTAAATTTGACATAGTTTCCAGATGCTCAACCTTCCACAGTCAATAGGCTTTTTTTTTTTGACAGCACATGTGATATCTTCAGGCCAAATAAAAGGAGTCTGCCAATGTTGAGCTGAATCTTTCTTACCAAAATAAACTAGCTAGTTCCCAGTTAAGATGGCGGCAGAGTAAAAAGCAGCTTTTAACCTCTCCTGACCGAAACATATAAGACTCCTCAAGGAGACATAAAAACAAACTCAGACAAAGGGAGGGACCCCACAACAGGGCGCAGTATGGAAGGTACGTGGAATTGGGACATTTCCATGCTATAAAGGGGTGAAACAGCTCTCACTAAATCGCGGGCTGAGCAACCACCCCCTGACCTCCACACACAGCACCTATAACGCCAAAACCAGCTAAAAAGAAATAGAGCAAGTTTGGGGCACCCATTGAGCCATTGGCAGCTCCAGGGCCTGTTCCTGAGAGCAGCAAGATTTAGGAACCCAAAAAGCTAAAGAACACGCACGGACTCTGAGCCCGGGCTCAGAGTGTGGGCACAGGCAGAGGCTCGGATGGAGGTAGACACAGGCACGCGCATGAGCGTGAGCTAAGGCTCTGAAACCCTGAGTGGGGAACCAGCACAGATGGGTATACGACTGTGGAAGCAGCGCCCTGAGACTTGTAAAGGAACCTCCAGCAGAGGACCAAGCAAGGGGGTCCACCAGGGGGCTTGACCTTGAGAAAAACCAGAACTCAGACCCCAGGACCCAAAAGACTGCAGACAGACCCTGAGCAACTGGATAAAGCTGAGAAGCTGCTGGGATAACAATGGCTACCCAGAATCAGGAAGTTCAGATGAGAAAGATTAACAAGAAAAAGAAATCTTTAACACTCGACAACTTTTACACAGAGAAAATCCAGACAACCAAGCAAATAGAGGGGGAGAACAAACAAGCATCCGGACCCTCCCAAAATAATAATGAAAACTTGTCACAAGCTCTTGAAAAGTTCAAAACTGAGATGACGACAAAGATGGAAAAGATTTGGTTAGAGAAATGGGAAATAGCTCAAAAGGAAATCAGGCAAGAAAACAACAGTTTAAAAGGCAGAATTTTCAATTGGAAAATGAGGCTCAGAAATCAAATGAACTGATAAGCAAAGTGAACACCAGAAATGACCAGATTGAAAAGTAAAACCAAAAGATCATATCCGAAAACTAAAAGATAATATCCGAAAACCAAAAGATCATAGCCAAAAACCAAAAGATTATAGCCGAAAACCAGTCCCTAAAGGCTAGAATTGAGCAATTAGAAGCTAATGATCTCTCAAGACAATAAGAACAAATAAAACAAAGTCAAAAGACTGAAAAAATAGAAGGAAACATGAAATATCTCAATGAGAAAGTGACAGACCAAGAAAACCGGTCTAGAAGAGACAATTTGAGAATCATTGGTCTTCCAGAAAAACCAGAAATTAATAGAAACCTGGACTCCATACTAACAGAGATTATTCAGCAAAATTACCCTGAAGTCCTACAACAAGAGGGCAATATAGACATTGAAAGGATCCATAGATCACCCTCTACACTCAACTTAGAAAAGACAACTCCCAGAAATATAATTGCCAAATTTAAGAGCTTCCAAGTAAAAGAAAAAATCTTACAAGAAGCCAGAAAGAGACAATTCAAATATCAAGGAGCACCAATCAGGATCACACAGGATCTGGCAGCCTCCACGCTAAAAGACTGCAAGGCTTGGAATATGATATTCAGAAAGGCAAGAGAGCTGGGCCTGCAACCACAGATCAACTACCTATCAAAATTGACTATATACTTCCAGGGGAAAGTATGGGCATTCAACAAAATTGAAGATTTCCAAGTATTTGCACAGAAAAGACCAGGGCTAAATGGAAATTTTGATATCCAACCACAAAAATCGAGAGAAACATGAAAAGGTAAATAAGATACAGAGGGGAAAGAAAGAAAACTCATAACTTTTAAATTTGCCTTTTTAAGGGCCTCAGTAAGATCTAATTATCTTTATTCCTATGTAGAGAAATGCTATGTATAATTCTCAGTAGTGAACTCTATTCACTATTATAGTATTCACTATTATAGTAATCAGAAGAATAAATTCACAGGGAGAGGGTGGAATACTAAATGGTCTAAGATGATATGGGGGGGTGGGAAAGAGGGGGGTGAATAGTAGGGGACACCAAGAGAAACTTGAGTGAATAAGAAAAATAGGATATTATATTACACACAAAGTGGGCATGGGAAGGAGAGGGGACAAATACTATTATAAGAAGGAGAGAAAGAGAGCATTAAGAGGTAATATTTAAACCTTACTCTCAGTGTAATCAACCCAGAGAGGGAAGAGTAGCTATATTATCTATTGGGATATAAAACTCTTATCTAAGCCTACTGAGAAAGTCAGCAGGGATAAACCAAGGGGAGCAGGGGAGTGGGGAGGTCAAAAAAGGGACAGGAGGAGAAGGGGGAGGGAATTCATAAGGCCTTTAAAAACAAAAAGAGGGGAATAATAAGGGAGGGGGTAGAAAGGGAAGTTAGTCAAGGGAGGGGATAAGGGATAGCGGCTTAATAGCAAACCACTGGTTTAAAAGGAAATAGGTTAAGGAGAAGGGGTAGGAATAGGGGAGGATACGAAAATGTCAGCGAATGCACAACTTATAATTATAACTCTGAATGTGAATGGGATGAACTCACTCATAAAATGGAAGCAAATAGCAGAGTGGATTAGAAACCAAAATCCTACCATATGTTGTCTATAAGAAACACATATGAGGCGGGTGGACATACACAAATTTAAGGTTCAGGGCTTGAGCAAAATCTTTTGGGCATCAAATGAGAAAAGGAAGGCAGGAGTGGCTATTATGATTTCTGACAAAGCCAAAGTAAAAATAGATATGATTAAAAAAGACAGGAAAGGTCATTACATCCTGATTAAAAGCAGTATAAACAATGAGGAAATAACATTACTCAATATCTATGCACCAAATGGTATAGCATCCAAATTCATAAAGGAGAAACTGGCAGAGCTCAAGAAAGAAATAGATAGTAAAACCATAATAGTGGGAGATCTAAATATTCCTCTTTCAGATCTAGATAAATCAAACCAAAAAATAAATAAGAAAGAGGTAAGAGAGGTGAATGAAGTACTAGAAAAATTAGATCTAATTGATATGTGGAGAAAAATAAATAGGGACAAAAAGGAATACACCTTCTTTTCAGCTGCACATGGCACATTCACAAAGATTGACCATGTAATAGGACATAGAATCATTGCAAACAAATGCAAAAGAGCAGAAATAATAAATGTAACTTTCTCAGATCATAATGCAATAAAAATAATAATTAGTAAGGGCACCTGGACAGGCAAATCTAAAACCAATTGGAAATTAAACAATATGATTCTCCAAAACCAATTTGTCAAAGAAGGAGTCATAGAAACAATCAAAAATTTCACAGAAGAGAATAACAATGATGAGACATCCTACCAAACTCTGTGGGATGCAGCCAAGGCAGTTCTCAGGGGGAAATTTTTATCCTTGAGTGCATATATTAACAAATTAAGGAGGGCAGAGATTAATGAATTGGGTATGCAACTCAAAAAATTAGAAAGCGAGCAAATTAAAAACCCCCAGATGAAAACTAAATTAGAAATACTAAAAATTAAGGGAGAAATTAATAAAATTGAAAGTAAAAGAACTATTGAATTAATAAATAAGACTAGAAGCTGGTATTTTGAAAAAACAGATAAAATAGACAAAGTACTAGTCAATCTAATAAGAAAAAGGAAAGAAGAAAACCAAATTGACAGTATTAGAGATGAAAAGGGAGACCTCACCTGTGATGAAGGGAAAATTAAGGCAATCATTAGAAACTATTTCGCCCAATTATATGGCAACAAATATAACAATTTAGGAGATATGGATGAATATTTACAAAAATATAAATTGCCTAGATTAACAGCAGAAGAAATAGAATACCTAAATAATCCCATATCAGAAATAGAAATTGAACAAGCCATCAAAGAACTCCCTAAGAAAAAATCACCAGGACCTCATGGATTCACAAGTGAATTCTATCAGACATTCAAAGATCAACTAATCCCAATACTATACAAATTATTTGTTATGATAAGCAAAGAAGGAGTCCTACCAAATTCCTTCTATGACACAAATATGGTACTGATCCCAAAGCCAGGTAGACCAAAAACAGAGAAAGAAAACTACAGACCAATCTCCCTAATGAACATAGATGCAAAAATCTTAAATAGAATATTAGCAAAGAGACTCCAGCAAGTAATTAAGAAGATCATCCACCATGATCAGGTGGGATTTATACAAGGAATGCAAAGATGGTTCAACATTAGGAAAACCATCCACATAATTGACCATATCAACTATCTAACAAACAAAAAAAATCACATGATTATCTCAATAGATGCTGAAAAAGCCTTTGACAAAATACAGCACCAATTCCTATTGAAAACACTGAAAAGTATAGGAATAGAAGGACCCTTCCTAAAAATAATAAACAGTATATACCTAAAACCATCAACAAGCATTATATGCAATGGGGATAAATTAGAAACTTTCCCAATAAGATCAGGAGTGAAACAAGGATGCCCATTATCACCTCTATTATTCAACATAGTACTAGAAACACTAGCAATAGCAATTAGAGAAGAAAAAGAAATTGAAGGTATCAAAATAGGCAAGGAGGAGACTAAGCTATCACTCTTTGCAGATGATATGATGGTCTACTTAAAAAATCCTAGAGAATCAACTAAGAAGCTGATAGAAATAATCAACAACTTTAGCAAAGTTGCAGGATACAAAATAAATACACATCAATCATCAGCATTTCTATATATTTCCAACACATTAGAGCAGCAAGAGGTAGAAAGAGAAACACCATTTAAAATCACCCTATACAATATAAAATACTTGGGAATCTATCTACCAAAACAAACACAGCAATTATATGAAAACAACTACAAAACACTTTCCAAACAAATAAAACTGGAGCTCAACAATTGGAAAGCTATTAACTGTTCATGGGTAGGACGAGCTAACATAATAAAAATGAACATTCTACCCAAATTATTTTACCTATTTAGCGCCATACCTATCAAACTACCCAAAAACTTCTTTACTGAATTAGGAAAAACTATAACAAATTTCATTTGGAATAACAAAAGATCAAGAACATCAAGGGAAATAATGAGAAAAAATGTGAACGAAGGGGGCCTAGCAGTACCAGATATTACACTATACTATAAAGCAGCAGTCATCAAAACAATATGGTACTGGCTAAGAGACAGAGGGGAGGATCAGTGGAATAGACTTGGGGTTAATGACGTCAGCAAGACAGTGTATGATAAACCCAAAGAGCCCAACTTTTGGGACATGAATCCACTATTTGACAAAAACTGTTGGGAAATTTGGAAAACAATATGGGAGAGATTAGGTTTAGATCAACATCTCACACCCTACACCAAGATAAATTCAGAATGGGTGAATGACTTGAATATAAAGAGGGAAACTGTAAATAAGTTAAGTGAACACAAAATAGTATACCTGTCAGATCTCTGGGAAAGGAAAGATTTTAAAACCAAGCAAGAGCTAGAGAAAATTACAAAATGTAAATTAAATGGTTTTGATTATATTAAGCTAAAAAGCTTTTGTACAAACAAAAACAATGTAGTCAAAATCAGAAGGGAAACAACAAATTGGGAAAAAATCTTTATAACAAAAAACTCTGACAGGGGTCTAATTACTCAAATATACAAGGAGTTAAATCAATTGTATAAAAAATCAAGCCATTCCCCAATTGAAAAATGGGCAAGAGACATGAATAGGCAATTTTCAGGTAAAGAAATCAAAAGTATCAATAAGTACATGAGAAAGGGTTCTAAATCTCTAATAATTAGAGAAATGCAAATCAAAACAACTCTGAGGTATCACCTCACACCTAGCAGATTGGCTAAAATGAAAGAAGGGGAGAGTGATGAATGTTGGAGGGGATGTGGCAAAATTGGGACATTAATGCATTGCTGGTGGAGTTGTGAACTGATCTAACCATTCTGGCTGGCAATTTGGAACTATGCTCAAAGGGCTATAAAAGAATGCCTGCCCTTTGACCCAGCCATACCATTCTTGGGTCTGTACCCCAAAGAGATCATAGATAAACTGACTTGTATGAAAATATTTATAGCTGTGCTTTTTGTGGTGGCAAAGAACTGGAAAAGGAGGGTATGTCCTTCAATTGGGGAATGGCTGAACAAATTGTGGTATATGCTGGTGATGGAATACTATTGTGCTAAAAGGAATAATAAACTGGAGGAGTTCCAGGTGAACTGGAAAGACCTCCAAGAACTGATGCAGAGCAAAAGGAGCAGAGCCAGGAGAACATTGTACACAGAGACTGATATACTGTGGTAAAATCGAATGTAATGGGCTCCTGTACCAGCAACAATGCAATGACACAAGACAGCTCTGAGGGATTTATGGTAAAGATGCTACCCACATTCAGAGGAAGGACTGCAGGAGAAGAAACATAGAAGATAAACAATTGCTTGAACGCATGGGTTGGGGTGGACATGATTGGGGATGTGGACTCGAAACTACCACACTAATCCAACTATCAACAATTTGGAAATAGGTCTTGATTGATGACACATGTTACAACCATGTCGGCCATGGTTGGTTGGAGAGTGGGGGGTGAAGGGGAAAGTAGGGGCATGAAGCATGTAAACATGTTAAAAATGAATATTAAAAATGTTTAAAAAAATAAACTGGCTAGTGTGGATGGAATCTTCAACAACAATCTAATCCTCTTTAACCAGTAACAATGCCATAGAGCAATTTTTGGAAATGGTTTGGTAGTCCCCCTTCTTGTGTTTCATGTGAGTACAAAGACAGCCAACATACATTCTCCCACCAGAGAACACCCAATTCATCTGGCTCTGTAATGCTTAGAAGTGTTTTTTCTTTATTCTTTTAAAATTGTTTTTCTATGTTTACATATTTTGTTTTCTTTCTCTCCCTTCTTTCCTCCTCCCTCCCAGATTGAATAACCGCTTCCAGTGGCTTAAACAAATATTATCGTTTATGCCTATTTCCACATTATTCATTTTTGCAATAAAACAGTCTTTTAAAACCAAAACCCCAAATCATATATCCATATAAACAAATGTTTTTCTTCTGTATTTCTACTCCCACAGTTCTTTCTCTTGATGCAGATAGCATTCTTCCTCATAAGTCCCTTGGGATTGCCTTGTATTAGCAAAGTCCATTACATTGTTTTGTTCCACTTTCTGTGTATAATGTTCTCTTGGTTCTGTTCATTTCACTCTGCATCTTGGGGATTCACTCACATCTCACCTGGAAATTCTTCCAGTTCATATAGAAATCCTCCAGTTCATCATTCCTTATAGCACAGTAGTATGCTGTTACCATCACATACCACAGTTTGTTTAGCCATTCCCCTATCAAGGGACAACCCCTAATTTTCCTAATTTTTGTGACCACGAAGAGTGAGGCTATGAATATTTTTGTACAAACATTTTTCATTATTATCTCTTTAGAGTATAAACCTGATAGTGGTATTTCTGGATCAAAGTTATACATTATTTTAAAGCCCTTTAAGCATAGTGGCAAATTGCCTTAGAGAATTGATAGATCTACAAGTGCTTTTTGAAAAGCTCAGGTCTGACCAGGCCACCTCTCCATTCAATAAAATACAGTGACTCACTAGTTCCTCAGTGACTGAATATAAAATTCCCAGAAAAAAGGAGACACAGATCAAAGATGGCAGAGTAGCAGGAATAAGTACAATTAGCTCTTCACCATTGCCACCACCAGTCTCCTCCAAACAGAACTAGAAAATGCACTGGAAGAATTAATGATGGAGGAATCCAAGAAAACATTGCAATGAGTCACTTTTCCAACTCAAATTGATGGAAGTAGATAGATGAAGAAGTCTGCAGATGCAGGGTACAGAATCTGACCAATATTATGTCATGCTTGGAGAACTCTAGAATAGGGAGAAGCTGTGCAGCTGGACAAGAAAATGTATTAGATTGATACCCTGGGGATCCTCACAACCACCAAAATCATACTGAGGCACAAATGATGACCACAGTTGCCAATGGTCTCTCACTACACACTTGCAAATCACAGATCCAGGGAAAAGTGAGGAGGGGAGCAGCACCCAAGGGTGTTGTTCTGAGATAAGGAACCAATTGAGGACCTTAGGTGGTATAACAAGAAAGAAGTATATTCAAAAGTAAGCCGTAGCAATATGTCTCATCCCAGGAGCAGAGCCGCATCTCAATTCTAGCTTCTAGTCTTGTCCAAATCCTAAATAAGAATACTAAGGGCAGAAATCTCACAACTAAGGGAAACAGCAGAGCTTTCCTTCCAGAAATAGCCTACACTTTTTTCAGACCCAATGCCAAAAAGAAACATAGAAAATAAATTCAGGAGGCAGGCTAGAAGAGCAAAAATAAAATATCTTACCATTATGGTGACAGGGATGCTCAAAACACAAACCAAGAAGAAAATATATTCAAATGATAAAGCAAAGTATCTAAGAAAAGCATTACTCCGGCATAAAATCAACTAGAATTTGTAGGAATGAAACAAGAGGGTTTTAAAAGGTAAAATGTTTTATGTAAATTAAATGAGAAAATGTTTGAAGAAAATCAGAAAACAAATGAGAACTATGGAAGAAAGATTCAAAATGAATTGGAAAGAGAATTAACAGCAAAAAAAATCAACAGGAAAAAATTTTAATATCATTGGACTGGGGCAGCTGGGTAGCTCAGTGGATTGAGAGTCAGGCCTAGAGACGAGAAGTCCTGGGTTCAAATCCGGTCTCAGACATTTCCCAGCTGTGTGACCCTGGGCAATTCACTTGACCCCCATTGCCCACCCTTACCACTCTTCCACCTAGGAGCCAATACATAGAAGTTAAGGGTTAAAAAAAAAAAAGAATATCATTGGACTACCTGAACCCCATGACCGCATAAAGAATCTAAACATGGCAAAAAATGGGAATCTGAGGGAGTGCCCATAAAATAGAATGGTTAAACAATTTATGGTATATAAATGTGATAGAATACTATTGTGCTATAATTATGAATGGGGCAGTTTTAGAGAAACCTGGGAAGACCTGTATGAATCAATGAAGTTAATTAAATAGAATCAGAACAATTTATACAATGACAACAATATGACAAAGAAAAAAACCTGAAACAATTAGGGTCCCTGATCAAAGTAATGATCCAATATATTTGTAGATGACTAATGAAACATAGTAATCACACCCAAAGAAAGAGGTTAGAGTCTCAGATTACAGAATAAAGCTATATATAGAGTTATAGTGCATATATGTGTGTGTGTGTGTGTGTGTGTGTGTGTGTGTGTGTGTGTGTGTGTATTTCCCTTGACTGCACATATTTACAACAGGGAGTTTGCTTTTCTTTCATTCTCAGCTTTTTTGGGTGGGAGGGTGATGGCAGATATTTTGCTGAGTGAAAAAAATATATAACTTAAAAAACAAAAGTCCTCTATTAGGGATTTAAAGCCCTTTACAAGCTGCTTTCTAAATTTTCAGTCATGTTACATTTTTCTCTACACATTCTATAATTCTATACACTCTATAATGCAAGTATTTGCTTTCCTCACACTATACAATTAGTGTCCTGGCTGTGCATTTCTGCTGGCTATTCATCATTCCTGGAATACTCTTTCTCCTCTCTTCTGCCTCTTGATTTCTCTAGCTTCTTCTCAAAAGACTCATCTCAAATTCTCACTACTTAAAGGCCTTTCTTCTTCTATCCCACTCTTTATATATGTTTATTTACAACGTGTCTTCTCCATTGTAAAAAATTAAACTTAGATCTTTGGACATAGCTAATATGTGAATTTGTTTCTCTTGGATAAATATATTTACTATATTTTTTACATATTTATGGTTAACCATGAGTATTATGTTATTATGCTATATATTATATTATGTTACATATAAAAATAAGTGGTGACTAAAAAGAGAATGGAAAGTACTTGAAGGTACTAAAATGATGTTTTTGGCTTTCTTTGTATCCCCAACACTTAAGACAGTGGCTGGTACAATACTCATGCTCAATAAATGCTTATTGACTCACTGTCTGACTGATTCACTGATATCCAAGTAATTTGGGGAGACCCTCTGAAGTAGTGTGTTTAGGAAGACATGTGTCTGAATCAGCTAAGAGAGCCTGAAGTCAGGATCTGTGTTCAAAATCATTTTCAAATACTTACTGGTTGTGGGACCTTGGGCTTACCTCACTTTCTTCATTTTTAAATGGGGATAATAATAGCACATACCTCACAAGGGATTGTGAGGATCAAATGAGATCATTTTTATAAAGGATTATCATAGTGCCTATCATATAATAGGCAATTAATAAATTCCTGTTCTTTTCCCTTATCTTTGTGTCTGTAATGATCTGTAACCAACAAGGTTACAGAAACAATAAGAGATTGAAGTAAGTGGTAGGTTTAAATGAAAGTTTAAAAAATGGAAACTATCCCTCATTAGGTTTTGATGACTGTGATATATGGCTTTTTGGTACCATCCCTCAAAAAGACAAAGAAGAGATTTTCATCTTCAAGTTCCAACTAACGTCTCACCTTCTATAGGAAGTGTTTCCTGATTCCTCAAATCTATTACCTAGTTCCAATTTATTCTTCATCTCTAATGTATCTCATTTGTACATAGTTGTTTGCCTGTTGTCATTCCCATTAGAATGTGAGCTCCTAGAGAACAGGGATTGTGTCTCAGTTTTCTTTGTATCTCCATTGCTTAGTATAATGTCTCTTTCATAGAGCATGTGCTTAATAAGTGTTCATTGAATGATAGACAATCTACTATATTAAGGTTATCCCTTGTAATTATGTGTGGAGACTGTTAATCTTACAATACTATGGAGTCGAGCTATAAACTAGGCATGCAAAATTTAGAAGCATATGAAAATCTCATGGATTAACAATATCTCCAATCACTTGTAAATATATAAGGAAAGAAAATAGTGTATTCTTCTCTCTGTTCTACTGCTTATATGCCCAGACTTATGAGATCTGTCTTTTATCTGTGCTAATTTATGGTACTTCTCACTAATAAACAGCTCCTGACAAGTAGTAACCTTTTTTTTTTTTTTTTGGGTAATTTGAGGATATTGGATATTTCAAACAATACTGAGAATTCTTTAATGAAGGTTCAATAGCCAGGCAGGGGAAGGGGGAAAGGAGACTCTTTCATGAGAAGCTAAGTCCTTTCCCTCTTCCTAGTAAGGAATAGATTCATTTTGTCAGTAAAGCCTCCAGTCTTTTTGAGTGGGAGGAATGAGAGTCCTGAGGTCATACCTAACCCAGGCTCCCTTATGTGGTAGCACATTGCATTACCTGGCAGGTTATTGGACCAGCTGTGTTTACATGTCTTGAGCCATTCAAAGTAAATGATCTTTGTTCTGATAACAATGGAGTGTGTTGTACTTCACATTTATAAGCACTATCAGAAAATCTCTTCTTGGCTATCCTCCAAAAACTGACAATGTAAGAACATGATTGAATTAGTGATTTAAAAAAAAATTTTTTTTTACCTTGGCTCTGTCTTTGAAAGATATTTAGTGTGCCTGGAAACTACTAAGATTTAAAAATATAGGGTGAAAATCAATAAATATTGAAGGTTTAAACATAAGTCAAGTCGAAGACAGTATGATCTTTAAATAATAATGGAATTATTCTTGAAAGCCTATATCTTCAATTAACTGCTGTTTTAATAATAATAGCTGACATTTATACAGTGCTTTATAATTTGTAAAATGCTTCACATATATTTTCTTATTTGATCCTCACAACAACCCTATGAGGTATTTGCTTTTATTACCCCTATTTTTTGATATATAAAAGAATAGAAATTGAGAGGCTTTAAGGGACCTGCCTGGTTTTGTATAGCTACAAAGTGTTTGAAGTAGTATTTGAACTCAGATCTCCCTAAAACTAAGTACAACTTGTCAAGTCAAATCTCATATTTATCACATAGGAATGTGAAATATTAGTGGTTCTTGTCTGGTGGAATCCTAAAGCATTTTAGCTATCTTCCCTATTAATAGTTTTTGAATTAATGTTTGATGTTTTTAAAAAATTTCTGAAATTTATTATATTAGGATAAAATATTGAGTTTTAGTGTATAACTTATTCAGAATTTATATGAAATAAGTACCTCAAAAATTTGAAAGACTGCATGAATGACTGGATATATTCTAGTATTTAAATATTTTCGGTGCACATCTTCCCTCTAAGTAGAGCATCAAAATACATCCATGATTTCTTATCATGTGCAACCCTTGTCAATATACTCCCATAAATACTTTCTAAAAAGCATATCCAACATTATTGAGGCAATATTCTAGGTCTCAAAATATTACCTCAATAATGGGGCTTTAAAGCTATCCATCATTTTATACTTGCTCTTAATGCTGAGGGACTTATGAGAAGGAAAACTAGCCACATTCGGAGGAAGAATTGTGGGAGTAGAAACACAAAGAAAAAACAACTGCTTGAACACATTGGCTGATGGGGATATTATTGGGGACATAGATGCTAAACGATAACTCTAGTCCAACTATCAATAATACGGAATTAGGTCTTGATCAATGATACATGTAAAACCCAGTGGAATTGTGTGTTGGCTTTGGAGGGGGGGTTGGGGGAAAGGGAAAGAACATGAAACATGTAACTATGGGAAAATATTCAAAATAAAAAATTTAAATTAAAAAAATTTAAAAATTCTTGCTCTTGATAGATTATCATCTATAATATCTTTCCTTTTTTTTTTTTTTGGCTATTGCAAACAGAAAAAATAGAATGGCCATGAATTTTTTTGATAGGTCCTTTTAGAAGATTTTTGTGGTTGAAATTTTAGCAATAGATTTTTTAAAGCCAAAGGTTGGTTCAGCTTTGTGATTCATTGTTGGTTAGATTATCTGGGGTTCATAGTCCATAATTTGTAATATTGTATACCCCCTTCTATAATCCTATTTTATCCTTTCTGAGTAGTGTACTCTGATCCTAATTATTGATCTTTGGTGTTATTATATAAAACATTTGTTCCACAGTCCTATAATTAATGTATCTCAGGGCCTGCTTGTCTAGTGACCCTATAAAAATTCAGTAATTTTCAGTAATTTTTTTACAAATAAATATTTTTTGACATTCTAGTAAGTACGATTTGATTTCATGAAATTATCTTTTTAAAAATCATTATCTTCTGTCTTAGAATCAATACTGTACATTGGTTCCTAGGCAGAAGAGTGGGAAGGACTAGGAAATGGGGGTGAAGTGACATGTTCATGGTCATGAAGCTAAGAAGTGTCTAAGGCCAGATTTGGAATAGGGATCTGCTGTCCCGATAAGCTTTACTCTCAACCTACTAAGCCACCTACCTGCCTTCTCATAAGATTATTTTGACTTGCATTCCTCCATTAAGGAATTTGAGTGTCTTTTCACATAGCTATTATTATTATTATTATTATTATTATTATTGTCCTTCCATGTTTTGTTAGAGAATGTGTATTTTGACCCCTATGCATTTATTTTTTCTCTAGTTCTACTTGCCAGATTATGAATGAATCTTTAATTTGCTGTATATTCATTTAATTCTTCAGCAAATTAAAGATCAACTTTAATTTTAATAGAATTTTGGCATTATATTAATTTTTATATATTTTTTAATTTCTAGGTTTTAATTAAACTTTGTCTCATAAGTGTCACTACTGCTTTTTATGATGGTAAATTTTAGATTAGCCTTTAATTTTTAATGTATAGAAATATTTTACTTGGCCTTATAGTTGTTAGGTTTTCTTGAACTATGCTAACAGAAAGAATTATATACTTCTTAAAAATTTCTATTCCTTAGAACTATTATTCTATTAGAACAGGACGACTGTAAATAATTCTTTTGGATATGACATTACTACCTATACTTTACTTTGGGCTTACTCTTTTTAAGATAAAAGATTCCACTGGCCCCCCTCCAACACAAGAGGAGATATCTTGAGGTGTTTTACCTCCTTTGTTTCTCTCAAACACTTAAAAAAACTTTACTTATTTATATAATATAATGTTCTATCAAGGTTTACATTTAATTAGCACAAAGGTGGGGTTGAAATAGCCTCTATTTATATCAGATGAAAGCATATCTCTGTTGCCCACCAGGTGTGATTAAGGCCTAAATGCCTGTCTGGGTAAGCCAGAAAACCTGCTTAGATAGTCTGAAGGACTTGGCTATTCCACTGTGGCTTGTATAAAATTGAGCTATTTGGAATCAGATTTGAGGGAGCAATGAGCCATAAGAGAGCATTTAAGCCAAATTCCTGACAAAGAACTACTTGGGTGGGGAGAGAATCTCTTGGTCTCAGCTTTTGTTGGAGAGGGACCTTATAAACTCTGAAGGGTTGTGACTCTTTTGCATTTCCAATTGGCATCCTAGCAACAGATCTGTAAGAGCTGATGTCATTTATCTAGAGCCAAGGATAGATTGGATGAGATGAAGAAACTAGATTCAATATTCTACAAAAAATGCAACAGAAACCCTATACTAAACCTAAGGAAAACAGCTTGTGGACACTAGGAAAAGCACTTTTTAACACCTATGAGTTATCTCTTTTGCAAATGTACTCTTAAAGGTTAAACTGACTTTTCCCTGAATTCTGAATGTTCAAATGGGAGAATGTCCCAGATGTTGTGTGTGTGGGGTATTTTGTATCAACTCTTCTTGGTAAATAATCCTTACTTTAAGCTAATTTTACTTAAATTCGTTAGTTTGGCCAATTAATATCATTTGACACACTGGTAGAGACTTTAAGAATTACAATATTAGTAAAGACACTCCACAATTACCCCTCAGAGCTACCCTAAAATCTTGAGGATACATAATAACTGGGATGTTAGGACCCAATCTACTAGTCTGAATAAAATGTAGGAAAGTCACCTCAGAACATGTACTACATTGGCAACTATTTTATCTTGGCTGTTTTAAATATCTTTTTTTTTGTGTTAGGTTTTCTTGAAGAGGGTGTGTCTGTAAACTTTTTAAAGTGCACAGACTTCTCCAACATCTTAAACATGTTCAGTCTAGATAGTTTGATAATTTTGCATTCATGGTCCATTTTTCCTAATTTTGTAATGTTGTATTCCAACTTATGTGGTCCTTATTTTCATTTTAAAAATCCACTACAATCCCATTTATTATTCCTTACTAAATGATTTCTTTTTCTGGAAACTGATTTCCCCCTACTATGGAAGCACTGAAGTCCAGCCATGATGTGCCTAGGCATGTTAAATTCTGGGCTTATCCTTGTGGTGATTCTATTTTGTCCAATTCTGAGAATTTTAGTTGGCAATTTCCTAAAACACAGTGTCTGTATTTTTTTGTTTTTCTAAAATTTCTCTGAAGTTCTCTTAACTTGCTTGGATTTTTGTGTTTTTTTTCAATAGTTTGGCTAGTTTTTGAGCCCATAGTTTGCTTTGTATATAATGCTATTTTCAGCAGTAACTATATGGATTATTATTTATTGTTCTTTGAACTTTAAAACCATTTTTTACTGTTGGCCATTTTCTTAATTTCTCTCTTCGTTTTGTTTGTTAATTTTGAATCTCAGTTATTTTGGGTTATATTAAAATTCATTATTTGGCCCTTAATTTTTCTTACTATTATCAATTTTTATTAATTTATATAATATGTTGCTTGCTTATCTACCTGAGGTTGGCTCTCAAGATATGTCACATGGTTCTTTTTTTATGTCACTTGCTCTTGGGCCCAAATACAACCCACTGCTTGTTTCTGTATTTTAAATATAACGAAATCGTATTATAAAACATAAAAATCAGTCTTAGCTCATGAACCATACAAAAGCAGGTAGCATGCTTTAGTTTGCTGACCCTTGCCTTAGCTTCTTTGCTTGTTTTAAAATATGTTAAAAGCTCTATAGTATTTACTATAGTGTTTAGTGTTCTTTTTTTACTACCTTATTTTAAATTTTGGTTGATTTCTTAAACCTTTTTTTAAAACATTTATTAATATTTATTTTTTAGAAAAGTTAACATGGTTACATAATTCATGCTCCTACTTTCCCCTTCACCCCCCGAGCCCCCCCCCCACCATGGCTGATGTGTATTTCCACTGGTTTTAACATGTGTTATTGATCAAGACCTATTTCCAAATTGTTAACAGTTGCATTGGTGTGGTAGTTTTGAGTCTACATCCCCAATCATGTCCACCTCAACCCATTCTTAAACCTTTTTAAAAAAACCCCCATCTTCACTTTTCTTCAATGTGTTATTTTGTAGAAGATGGGAGAAGAGCTAAACTTCCTTTGACTCTCTCATTCTTGTATTTATCTTCTTTGAAGGATTTTGCTAATAACTTTATAATTCTAAACCCTGTATAAGATTAATAGCCACTATACCTATCTTTTTGACAAAGCAATAAAGTATTTTCCAGACAAAGCAGTTTCTAAGATCTTTTGGATTTTCATTGTGATAATTGCTTTAAATTGGTTAAACTTCCATAGAAAATGATAGTGAGGTTAATTGGAAGATCTTGAAACTGCCTATTTTTTCCTCCCATTATGCTGAAAATCAAATAAGAGGAATATAGTGAGAGAAACTGATCAACTTAATTCCCAAGAAGTTTGAAAAGTGTTGAGTATTTTTAAAATGTTTTAACATCTGGCTATATCTTATATGAATTTGGGACTTAGATTGGGAAACACACACAGGAACAGTGTCTTTGAATAGATTTTAGAATTCATAAGTAGAAGCCCATATGTTTTAGGAAGTAGGAGGTTGCAATGGCCTACCTACATTTAAAAAAATAAGTAGTCCTTTAAAAGTCCTTTAAAAAATTCTTCTCCAATGCATCATCATGAAATGAAGGTGTGCTATGGCAGTGTAGCCCAATCTCTGCCTGATTCAACCATTTTAGAAAGGCTCAAGTAGAGTCCTGGCAGGAAACACAGTTTGCTGCTTAAGTACCTAGCTGAGTGCAGAGACATTGATAACCAGAAATCTGGCAACTAATATGGCTAATCTTTTATCATGGAAACCAAAGAAATAAACAAATTAAAAAACTACCTCAAAATAATCCTAATGTCCGTGATCCTTTCCTACTTTTATAGTGACAGTGGCAAAGTGGTTGAATAAAGGGGGAGGGCAGAATCACATGGGTATTTTTTTAACAATACATGTAAATATTAACAGCTGTGGTACTCTAAATCACTGAGTTAATAAGCATTTATTAAATTTTAATTATATTCTAGGCATTATGCTAAGGGCTGATAATACAAATACAGATAGAAAAACAGTTTCTAATTGGGGGGAGGCAACATATGAAAAAGTAGCTGAATTAAGGAGAGGGAGAGTGAAAGCATTTGGTACTATGTTCTGAGAGATAAAGTCTGAAGAGGAATAAAGACCTAATTGCCCTGGCTTTCCTTCACAAAATGGAAGTTTTGAAAAGAATCAGCCATTCAGTGAGAGAGGCAACAAGAAAGAGAATACTTCCAATGTAAGAAGTACAGGTATAGAATAAGCATCCAAGGTAAAGAATTTTCTATGGAATGGTAGAGAAATTCTGGAGAAAAAGGCGTATTTGTTGTTATTATTATTCAGTCATTTTTCAGTCATGCTCAAATCTTCATGACCCCATTTAAAATTTTCATGGCAAAGATACTGCAGTGGTTTGCCCTTTACTTCTCTAGATCATTTTATGGATGAGAAAACTGAAGCAAACAGGATTAAGGACAGGGTCACACAGCCAGTTAATGTCTAAGGCAAAATAACCCAGGAAGATGGCTGATCCTGACTCCAGTACTCTATCCACCTAGCTGCCCTGAAAGGCTGAAGAGTAATATGAGATCCTTGTCCAATCATTCAGCAGTAATTAGTGAGATGACATACTATGTATGACAAGAACAGAATCATAGAAATTTTAGAAGATTTTAGAAGAACTTCTTGAAGACAAGGACTGATTTTTGCTTTTTATTTATATACTAAGGCATCTAGCACATAGTAGCCCTTAGAAAATGCATGTTGATTTTTGACATTTTTGTTTTTTTTTTAAATCACAGAAATGATAGGAAAATATCTCTAAGTGAAAGGATGTGCCAAATATCCTCCTTAGAGAGGTAATAATAATAATGTTGAAAATCACAACAATAAATATAGTACTTTTATAGTTTTATATAGTTTATATATTGCATTTATATAGTGCTTTAAACTTTTTACAAATATTTCATTTTATTCTACAGCAATCCTAGGAAGTAAGTTCTATTATCCTCATTTTATGGATGAGGAAACAGGATGAGAGGTCAAATGATTTTCCCAGGGTCATGCACCAATGTTTCTGAGGCTAGATTTGAACTCATCTTCCTGACTTTACCTCCACTCTATATTGATTGCACCACCTACTGGACTATAAAAGAATTGGTTAAATTGATTTAATCAGATTTCCAAAAGCAAACACACACACACAAACACACACACACACACACACACACACACACACACACACACACACCAAAGAAAAAACCCACGGAATTTTGTGAAATATTTAATCATCTGTCTTGATTATTCATGATAAGAATGAATAAAACTACTCATGAAAATAATTGCAACATATGTGGTAACATATATTTCAATCAATATCTATTATAGGGATGAAAAAGTTGATAAACTCTATGATTTGAAAAGACTCTTCAAATTAAATCAATATATCTTTTAATACTTGATGGCTTTAATCAAAAAGTAGAAATAAGGGAGGTTGGGGGGGCATCTGGGTAGCTCAGTGGATTGAGAACCAGGCCTAGAGATAGGAGGTCCTAGGTTAAAATCTGGCTTCAGACACTTCGCAGCTGTGTGATCCTGGGCAAGTCACTTGACCCCCATTGCCTAGCCCTGACTGCTCTTCTTCCTTGGAACCAATACACAGTATTAACTCCAAGATGGAAGGTAAGGGTTTAATTTAAAAAAAATTTTTTTTAAGGAAATAGGGGAGGCTGGAGAATTACAAGTGACATTTATAAAATGCTTTAAATCTTGTAAAACATTTTTATATATTATTACATTAGAGTCTCATAAACTTGTGAAGTAATTAAGTATTATATAAACATGATACATATAATAATAATCATTATCATTATTATTATCCCCATTTTATAGGTTAGGATACTAGGTATCAGGACTATAACTGGCAGGTTAAATAAGTTGTCAATAATCACATAATGAATTCCAGAGTCAAACATATATTATGTATAATATACCATGTTAAAAAGTATGGCCCTGTATTATGAAACAAAAGAAACCAAAGGCTTATGGATTTCACTTAAGGCTCTTCTTCTATTTACGATGAAAACAACAATGAAAAATCCAAAGAAAAAAATAGATAAGGGAAAAAAAAAACAACCACAAGCAATTTACAAAAAGTAAAAGAGAGTAAATAAGAAGCCAAGCTTTCCCACATGAAGAAACTCTAATCTCAACCTAACTCCCAAAGCACTTTAATTAAGATTATAATTACTACCTGGGGTGTATTGGAATTCTCTCCTTCATCTTCAGATAAATCAAACTAAAGATTATCTAGAAAACTTGACCACGATTCCCTCAACACATGACACACTAATTTTTTTCTAGAAATTAGGCCATCCCCATGAATAGTAAATAAATTTCCTCTGAATTCCTATATGAAAGGGCAGTCAAAATTTCCCTAGTGGATACTTGCTATTGCAAAGCAATCCTAATGGGATTCCAAATTCCCATAATGCCAGTAAGTTAGTTCAAAAAGAAGAGATATGGGGGAAAAGTCCAGTAAACATTGACCATTTTTGAAGTTTCTAAAAGGAAACTAAAGGCTGATCGGAATGAATCCCTCAAAACAGAAGAGTTCCCCACATCTAAGACATGATGTTCACAGAAATCAGGTGTTTAAAAGCTATAAATTAGCCCCCACAACTAGTATAATGGCTTACCTGCTAATTCCAGACTGAGGCCAAAGAAGCTGGCAACCTTCTCCAATTCCTGTCCTTTACCTTTCCTGGTGCTTTATCCTGGCCCCATTGCATTGGGATTACCTGTTTCCTCCTCAATTAGCAAACTAGGCTCCTTGTGCTTCATTTCCACTCTCTTCTTAAATATCTAAAGGAAAAAAAAAATCTATCTTGTATTCTACACAAGTCTCCAGCAGTGTTTTCTCCTTTAGAATGCTGCATCACAGCACTCATGATTGACAGGAAGAAACTCTTTTCCATTGCTAAGAAGATCTGGTGTGGCAAATTACAGTGTGAAAGCTAAATCTGGTCCACTGCCTATATAGACTATGAGCTAAAAACAGTTGCTAGGCTGAGGTAACAGAGGTCAGTGAATTAGGGGAGTCTACTCCAAGCATGAGAAGACTTCCCTTGGTAGAATGGACAAATGAGAACAATATGTTCCAAATGGTCATAAAGCCAGCTAAAACAGGCACTGTGGATAGTGCCTGACAGCTTAGTCAGACATTGAAAGTGCCAAGGTAATCTACTGCATTCTAGGCCATCACCAGTTGTCCTAACTTTTGTCTTGCCACTGAACTTTGATGGATCTGGTAGAGTGAGGCTGATGACTTTGTGCAACTCTGCCTCATTTAAATCCAATTCACATGCTTGTCAAGATGTCCTTGTTCTCTTTGCAAATGAAGGACAAAACAGCAACTGCAACACTAATAATAAAACAATTTTAAAATGTAAACACCTTTCTTAGCTCCTATGTAATACAAAAATAGGGAGGATGCTGGATTTGGCCCATGAGCCATAATTTGCCAACCACTGATCTAGGTCATTCTAAGAGAAGTGAAAAATAGAAAAGATCTGTCAGCATTTCTATAATAAATTATTTTCTTTATCAGTTATAGTGGAGTCATGATATTCAGACATTAACATTACACATCACAATGCAATGCAAACCAATGCAATGCTACTGCCCCCCAAAAAAGATGGGAAAAATAGCTGAAACAGAGGAAGTACCTTTTTTTCAGGAAAGGAGCACAATTATAAGAGAATTAAATGACTGAGTTGAAAGATAATTTGATAGAAATGAATGTTAATCAGGACTATTACCATGCCAGAACTGAATCCCATCAAAAATTTAGTAAAGAAGAAAATCCTAGGAAAATTTCAAAAGTACAGGGAGATTAAAATGTGCCCAGGTTCACATAGCTAATAAATGATAGGTTGGTATTTGACTCTTGGTTTTCTTAAATCTAAATATAGTTTTCTAAACACTATGCCATGTTCTAAGAGTTTCATCATTATTGGAACAAAAGGTGGTCAAGAAGGCATTGGTAAATATTACCCCCTTTAAAAAATCAACTCTTTAAAAAATCTTTATGAGAATGACTTGCATATGCAGCATCCTCAATGAAAATATGAGAATAGAATAGACTGGCTTTAACAAACATTATCTTCTGCAGACTATATCTTTATAACCACATAATTGGCTGAAAGATACTCAGTACAAGATATCATTATGCTTACTAATTGATGAATATTAAAATAATTAGTTGATAAAACATAACCATAAAGTCTTACCTCACAAAAGATGTTATGTATTAATTAAAATCATGGGAGATTCCTTAGAAGCTATAATAACGAAGGAAATTTGGTTCAGTGATACTGATTCATTAATCTCAAGTGAGGCATAAAATAGTTTTGTTTTCCAAAGTCATTTTTGCCATGAAAGCTATTTAGAACAGGTTAAAAGAAAGATAACCTGTAAATGGTAATGATCTCCTTAGCACCTGATATTCTTGAATGCATCAAACTCAAGGAACATTATAAAGTCTCCTAAATAAGATCAATGATCATTCAAAGAACTATGGTCTAATATAGAAAAAGCTAAATGGATGAACAGCACCTATTGTTCAAATCATTCTAGCATATGGTATAGAGACACAACTGAGCTGAAGCCACGGGGTTGGCAAACTTCCCCATCCTGCTTTGTACCCAACAATACAGTCCTGTATCTAGTTTAAAGCTAGGAGAAGGCTTTTCTCTCCCCCAGGGGATTGGGTTTCCCATTTTCAGATTCAGCAGTTTATCATTTCCATCCTCCTTCCTCCGTTCCTGGGGGAAATTGCTAATTAGAATAATAATTATGGCTTAAACGACTAAGGGCTTCCCCAGAAAGAAGAAAAAAATAGGAGAAGGATAGGGACTGGCAAACACAGACACAGGCACAGAGAAGGACAGAGACAGAGATGCACAATATAATTTGGGCATTGAACAGATTAAATACTCTTAGAGAGAAAACAAAGACAACTTAAAGAAACACAACATAAACAAACAGAACATTATAAACAGGATTCAGTGAACATATCAGAATTGACTAGGAAGTTGATAGTCAGAACATAAAGAAATTTTTGCTAGAAACTGCTAAGGAATTTCATGTTTCTTCTCTGCAGTGGACATTGATAAAACAGGCAAATTTGATTATAGATATTCAGTGTTCTCCCTCTCCAATGCAGATACTTCTCTTGGATTCTAGCGACCACCCTGCCACCACCCCATGCTACTGCTTTGGTAGATTATATCACCACTGAACACTGACCCCCAGACCTTTCAAGCTCACAAGGCCACTTACTAAGAAGGAAACACAAAAGAAGCAAGGCGGCCAGGGACCCTCATCAGAAGCTAGCTTGATTAGGGATGTTGTTGAGCACTAGCTACCATGCAGCTGGCAGGGACGGCATGACACCAGGGTAGAGAAAGGAGCCTTTCTTTCACACTCACTCCTTTTGCATCACACCTCCTGAGAGCTAAAGGCAATTTTAAACAAAAATTAGCAAACTGGCTACAGCAACATATCACAAAGACTGTACTGTGACTGGGTTTTATTTATACCAGGAATGCAGGGTTGTCTGAATATTAGGAAAACTACACATATAATTGACCACATTAATAAGATAAAAAAATAATGTGATTGAAGTTTGCAGTTAAAAAGTTTTATATACACACACACATCAACAAAGATCTGATCCTCACAGCTATTTGTTAAGAAAAAAGTATTATCATCACTATTTTATATATGAGGAAACTCAAGCTAAGAAAGTGAGTTGGAATTTATATTCAGGTATTCCTGAATCTCCCACAATACTACCTAGTTTAAAAAAAAAAACAACACTAGAAGACAGTAATAGATGGACCCTTCCTTAATATGATCAATTTTACATACACACACACACATACACAAACAATGAAAATAAACCAGAATTATTTCCAGTAAGGTCAATGGTAATGCAAAAATGCCCATTGTTACAACTACACATTGATGTATTGCTAGAAATTCTAGCTATAAAAAATGAGTAAGTATAGACAAAAAAACAAAAATTATTTCTTTTTTCTGCATGATGAGAGGGTGTTCTTAGAAATCACCAACAAGTCAACTAAAATTAGAGAATTAATAATGCCAAAAAATATTTGCAGAAAATAATTCCACACTAATCACTAGCATCCAGCAGGAAGAGTCAGAAAGAGAAATTAAATTTAAAATAACTACAGAATATATAAAATATTTGAGACTTTATTTACAAATATGTATATAAACTACATGGATACAATTACAAAATAGTTTAAACAAAGGCACATTTAAATAATTAAGGAAATGTTAATTGCTCATTAGAAAGCTAAGGCAATATAATGAAAATGGAAATATTGGCTGAATTTATTTATTTATCAGTTATATACCATTCAGATTACCAAGGAGTTCTTTCTTGGACTTGAAAAATTAATCTTGCAAAACAAAAAAGTCAAGAAGTTCAATGGAAATAATGAAAAAAGGAAGAAGGATGAACACTATAAATTCCAAAATATACAACAAAACACTAATCATCATGCAATAAAAATATAGAGAGGTCAAGTAGAGGAATAGATTAGCTATACAACATATCAATGCAAATTAATCTAATAGCCTAGTGAAAATTGGTCACTAAGAACTCTCTTTCCTGGGTCTCCAGTACATGTGGTGATAGCATCTGTAGAACATTTGCCAGATTATGTTTCCACAGGAAACTATGGGCAGTGATGGGCAGTGAGATAGAAGCTTTGCTATTCCAAAGGTTCTTGGGTTCAGGATTCTAAACTTTCTCCATTGGGGCCCAAGAGAAGGTAGTAATTAAGGTAAGGGCAGTGGTTTGTTTTCTCTGGCACATATTTCTCCTGTCTTCTTCCCTTAGGATGCCATGTTGCTTGAGCTAGGCTTGCTTGGTTAATGAATGAGATGGCCAGACCCTTCTTCAGAGGAGTTTTTGTTGTTCTAGATCAGTGGTTCCCAAACTTTTTTTGGCTTACTGCCCCCTTTCCAGAAAAAATATTACTTAGCATCCCCTGTCACATACTATCACCGCCCCCTTACAGTTATTCACCGCCTCCAAATGCACCTGTGGCCATCACTGCTCCCCTGGATCACTGCAGCACCCACCAGTGGGCAGTGGTGCCCACTTTGGGAATCACTATTCTATATGAAGGATTAGGATAGAGGTAGTTCCAGTGATGTGAGGAGTGCAGGCATTCCCAAGGAATTTGTGCTTTTGTATTGGTTAGCAGTTGTTGCTAGTGGTAATGAGAGGGATGATTTTCCCCTAAATTGTGGCAGTGGAGAACAGGTATTTTGGTTTGGAGGACAGTGCTATTCACAAACCTCTTGGTTTCAGGATCTTCAGGGTCTGAAGTGGTTGAAGAGGTGGTAGTTTGACTTCCCTAACACATGCAGGGAATTTCTTAGCTGAGCAGGGCCTGAAAAATTTCCACAGTAACATCAACATTGTTAAGGAAAACTAATTTTGAAGGATTTTGGAAGCAAACAAGTTATCTACTAATGAGGCATCTAAATGATGCAGTGCATAAAGTAGTTTATGTGAAACAGAAAGATCTGAGTTCAACTTCCTAGGGGTGTGACTTAGGGCAAATCACTTAACCTCCTTCAAACTCATCTACTTTGAGGGGAAACTACTTTTCTTTCCTTGTGTGTAAAATGAAGATAATAATAACCTACCTCAAAAGTCTGTCATTTGGATCAACTGAGATAATATATATGAACTGTTTTACAAAACTTAAAATACTATAGAAATGCTATCTATACTTAATTAGACATTAATTCTCAAACTTGTCCATTGTGTAGATTTGTTTTGCTTAACTATTCTTATTTTAAATGGAGTTTCTCTTTCTAACTCTTACTGCTGAGTTTTGTTGGAAATATATAGAAATGCTGATGATTTATGTGTGTTTATTTTGTATCTTGAAATTTTGCTAAATTATTAATTACTTCTATGATCTGTAATGCAAGGTGGCTAACAGAAACTTTTTGCTTCTGTAATTTCTAACGGTCACAAAACGTCAGTTAAACATCTTAGAATCTTCAGAAAGTCAGCTAGCACTTAAAGCTATAAATAGAGGTGAAGTTCCAACTGACGGGGCTTTTGCCTTCTGGCTTTTGCTGTGGCTGGAGGCTTTTGCTTTGGCTTAACCTGTTGGCTTTGGCCTAATTGCTTCAGCCTTGGCCTGTGCTTATTTTGTCTTGGGGAAATTTGGACCTATCTCATTTCTGTGGACCTCTCCCTGATCTCCCAGCTCCATCCCTCCCCTTCCCTGAATTTCCTTTGGGTCCTGGGTGGAAGGGAGGGCTTGGTGATTAGACATTGTAGGTTTAGTTTCTATAGGCAAGTAGAGTATCCTCAAATAAGTTACCCCTAGTTTAAATGATTTGTTAAAGACTTTACTTAAAAGGCAGTCAAATCTTTCTGACTGGGAGAGCCAGACTCTCTCTGTCTAAACCTCTCCACAACCCATCCCCCATCATCACCCTCTCCCTAGCCGCAGTTAGAAAACCCTGAACCCCTCTGCCCTTCTGACTGACCTGAGATTAATAAATCCCCTTGTTACCTATTCAAACCCTTTGTTGAATCATTGTGTTGACAATTAAAACAAGGGCTCAAGGGGAAGGAATCATTTTTCTTTTATTTCTTGAAAGAATTGGGGCATCCATCTTGGCAGGAAGTACCGACCTCAAGACTTCCTTCAGCCCTCAGTTTGACTGGCAGGGAGGAGCCCTCCCGACTCCTCCCTCAAGAGACTTTAGAAACTAACAGAGAAACCCTCCAGCCAAATCTAAACTTTTCTTACTGGCCCTAATTTCCTCCCTGTATTCTCTGTCTCAAGCCTCTGGGAATAAACCTGTTTGAGCTGCCCTCCCCTACGTACCCCATTTCCTTTATCTCCTATTCCTTCCCTTACTTTCTTTCCTCCTCCAATCACCTTATAATCCCCTATACCCCCATTATCCTTCCTTTACCAAAATTGCATTCGTTGACCCACTCAAATTACCATATTTATTTATATTTTTGATAACATATCTTTTTAGTTGATTTTCAAGGATTTTCTAAGTATACCATGATATCATCTGCAAAGAGTGATAGTTCAGTTTCTTCATTGCCTACTTTAATCCCTTCAATTTATTTTTCTTCTCTAATTGCTACTACTAGCATTTCTAATACAATATTAAATAGTGGTGATAATTGGCAACCTTGCTTCACTCCTGATCTTATTAGGAAGGCCTTTAACTTATCCCCATTGCAGATACTTGCTGATGGTTTTAGATTAATACTGCTTATAATTTTTAAGAAAGGCCCTTCTATTCCTAAACTTTCAAGTATTTTTTTTTATTTTAAATTTTAATTAATTAATTTTTTTTGATGGATAGACTTTTTTTTTACATTTTTTTTATTTTTTTTAACATTTATTAATATACATTTTTAACATGGTTGCCTGATTCATACTCCTCTTATCCCCTTCACCCCCCCCGCACTCCCCCCACCCATGGCCGATGCGCATTTCCACTAGTTTTGTCATGTGTCCTTGATCAAGACCAATTTCCAAATTGTTGGTAGTTGCATTGGTGTGGTAGTTTCGAGTCCACACCCTCAATCATGTCCACCCCGACCCATGCGTTCAAGCAGTTGCCTTTCTTATATGTTTCCTCTCCCTCAGTCTTTCCTCCAAATGTGGGTAGCATCTTTACCATAAATCCCTCGGAATTGTCCTGGGTCATTGTATTGCTGCTGGTACAGAGGTCCATTACATTCAATTTTACCACAGTATATCAGTCTCTGTGTACAGTGTTCTTCTGTCTCTGCGCCTTTCATTCTGCATCAGTTCCCGAAGGTCTCTCCAGTTCGCCTGGAACTCCTCCAGTTTATTATTCCTTTTAGCACAATAGTATTCCATCACCCGCACATACCACAGTTTGTTCAGCCATTCCCCAATTGAAGGACATACCCTCCTTTTCCAATTTGTTGCCACCACAAAAAGCGCAGCTATAAATATTTTCATACAAGTCTGTTTATCTATGATCTCTTTGGGGTACAAACCCAGCAATGATATGGCTGGATCAAAGGGCAGGCAGTCTTTTATAGCCCTTTGAGCATGGTTCCAAATTGCCAGCCAGAATGGCTGGATCAGTTCACAGCTCCACCAGCAATGCATTAATGTCCCAATTTTGCCACATCCCCTCCAGCATTCATTACTCTCCCCTTCTTTCATTTTAGCCAATCTGCTAGGTGTGAGGTGATACCTCAGAGTTGTTTTGATTTGCATTTCTCTAATTATTAGAGATTTGGAACACTTTCTCATGTGCTTATTGATACTTTTGATTTCTTTACCTGAAAATTGCCTATTCATGTCTCTTGCCCATTTATCAATTGGGGAATGGCTTGATTTTTTATACAATTGCTTTAACTCCTTGTATATTT
>NC_058131.1:449088851-449101505 GCF_016433145.1 Gracilinanus agilis | reverse complement strand
GGATTTTGGTTTCTAATCCACTCTGCTATTTGCTTCCGTTTTATGAGAGAGTTCATCCCATTCACATTCAGAGTTATAATCATCAGTTGTGCATTTGCTGACATTTTCAAATCCTCCCCCATTCCTACCCCTTCTCCTTAAACTATTTCCTTTAAAACCAGTGGTTTACTATTAAGACCCTATCCCTTATCCCCTCCCTTGATTGACTTCCCTTTCTACCCCCTCCCTTATTTTTCCCCCTCTTTTTGTTTTTAAAGGCCTTATGAATTCCCTCCTCCTTCTCCCCTCCCTTTTTTGACCTTCCCACTCCCCTGCTCCCCTTGGTTTATCCCTTCTGACTTTCTCAGTAGGGTTAGATAGAGTTTTTTATCCCAATGGATAATAAAGCTACTCTTCCCTCTCCGGGTTGATTACACTAAGAGTAAGGTTTGATTATTACCTCTTAATGCTCTCTTCCTCTCCTTCTTATAATAGTATTTGACCCCTCTCCCTCCCATGCCCTCTTTGTGTGTAATAGAATATTCTATTTTCTTATTCACTCAAGTTTCTCTTGGTGTTCCCTGCTATTTACCCCCTCTTTCCCATCCCCCATGCCATCTTAGATTATTTAGTGTTCCATCCTCACCCTGTGAATTTTTCTTCTGATTACTATAATAGTGAATGTTATAATAGTGAATAGAGTTCACTACAGAGAATTATACATAACATTTATCTACATAGGAATACAGATAATTAGATCTCACTGAGGCCCTTAAAAAGGCAAATTTAAAAATTATAAGTTTTCTTTCTTTCCCCTCTGTATCTTATTTACCTTTTCAGGTTTCTCTCGATTTTTGTGGTTCGATGTCAAACTTTCCATTTAGCCCTGGTCTTTTCTGTGCAAATACCTGGAATTCTTCAATTTTGTTGAATGCCCATACTTTCCCCTGGAAATATATAGTCAATTTTGATGGGTATTTGATCCGTGGTTGCAGGCCCAGCTCTCTTGCCTTTCTGAATATCGTATTCCAAGCCTTGCGATCTTTTAGCGTGGAGGCTGCCAGATCCTGTGTGATCCTGATTGGTGCTCCTTGATATTTGAATTGTCTCTTTCTGGCTTCTTGTAAGATTTTTTCTTTTGCTTGAAAGCTTTTGAATTTGGCAATAATATTTCTAACCGATTTCTTCTCTGGGTCGAATGTAGTGGGTGTTCTATGAATCCTTTCCATGTCTATATTGCCCTCTTGTCGTAGGACTTCAGGGCAATTTTGCTGAATAATTTCTTTTAGTACAGAGTCCAGGTTTCTATTAATTTCTGGTTTTTCTGGAAGACCAATGATTCTCAAATTGTCTCTTCTAGACCGGTTTTCTTGGTCTGTCACTCTCTCATTGAGATATTTCATGTTTCCTTCTATTTTTTCAGTCTTTTGACTTTGTTTTATTTGTTCTTGTTGTCTTGAGAGATCATTAGCTTCTAATTGCTCGATTCTAGCCTTTAGGGATTGATTTTCGGCTATAATCTTTCGGTTTTCGGCCATAATCTTCTGGAATTCCTTTTCAATCCGGTCATTTCTGGTGTTCAATTGCAAGATTTTACCTTTTAAACAGTTATTTTCTTGCCAGATCTCTTCCATTTTCCTCAGAATCTCAGTTTTGAACTCTTCCATAGCTTGTGAGGAGTTTTCCTTATTTGAGGAGGGTCCGGATGCTTGTTTGTTCTCCTCCTCTGTTTGCTCGGTTGTCTGGATTTTCTCTGTGTAAAAGTTGTCGAGTGTTAAGGGCTTCTTTTTCTTGTTGTTATTCTTTCTCTTCTGAGTTTCCTGAGGTTGGGTAGCCATCATTAGCCCAGCAGCTTCTCAGGTTTATCCTCGCACTTAGTGTCTGTCCGCGGTCTATTGGTACCTGAGGTCTGAGTTCTGGTTTTTTCCAAGGTCAAGCCCCCTAGTGGACCCCCTTGCTTGATCCTCTGCAGGAGGTTCCTTTACAAGTCTCAGGGCGCTGCTTCCACAGTCGTATACCGGTCTGCACTGGTTCCCCACTCAGGTTTTCAGAGCTTTAGTTCCTGGCTGTGTCTGCCTCCACCCACGCCTCCGCCAGTGCCTGTGCGCTCTGCGCTGGGCATCCACTCTCTGCCCTCGCGCTCAATAAGCTCTGGCTTACTGGGGTCCTAAATATTGCTGCTCTCAGGAACAGGCCCCGGATCTGCCAATGACTCGATGGGTGCCCCAAACTTGCTCTATTTCTTTTTAGCTGGCTTCAGAGCTATAGATTTTGTGTGTGGAGGGGGTGGGGGTGGCGTGGTTGCTCAGCCCGCAATTTAGTGAGAGCCCTTTATAGCCTGGAAATGTCTCGATTCCACGTACCTTCCACACTGTGCCCTGTTGTGGGGTTCCTCCGTTCGTCTGGACTTGTTTTTATGTCCCCTTGAGGAGTTTTGTGTGTTTCTGTCAGGAGAGGTTAAGAGCTGCTTCTTACTCTGCCGCCATCTTAACCCGGAAGTCCCAAGTATTTTTAATAGGAATGAGTTTTGTATTTTGTCAAAGGCTTTCTATGCATCTATTGAGATAATCATGTGATTTTTGTTTGTTAGCTTATTGATATAGTCAATTATGTGGATGGTTTTCCTAATGTTAAACCAGCCTTAGATTCTTGGTATAAATCCCTCCTACTCATAATGAATAATCCTTGTGATGACTTGCTGTAGTCTCTTTGCTAGTATTTTATTTAGGATTTTTGCATGTTCATTAAGGAGATTAGTTTGTAGTTTTCTTTCTCTGTTTTTGGTCTTCCTGGCATTGCTGGGAAAATTGGAAAACAGTATGGAAAAAATTAGGTTTAGATCAACATCTTACACCCTATACCAAGATAAATTCAAAATGGGCAAATGACCTAAATATAAAGAGTGAAATCTTGACTAGTCTTATTTTTATAAGGGCTTTTTTTTCTTTTGCAAGTGAGGGGAAGAATTCAGGGGGTAGAGGGAAATATAAGGCTGCCAAAATAAAAGAAAAAGAAATTATAAAAGTCACTGAGAACTTAAAAAACTTTTGTAAGAAAGGAGAGAGAACAAAATCTTGGAAGGAGGCACAGACAAGTAGGACAGCTATGAAAGTAGCATATTGAACTTATTACATATTTTAAAAAGAAGCTTTATTGATTTTTTTGTGTTTACATCACATTTCTTACATCTTCACAGAGAACCATCCCATATAACATACTATATATTAAAAGAAAAAAGAAAATTTTGGCAAAAATTGATCAATATATTGACAAAAGTGTGAAAATATATGTTACTCTACCTGTGAACCTTCCAAGACTACAAAGAATGAGGGGTTATCTTCTCATATTTCTCCTTATTTGTTGTAATTTTACAGTATTTACCTTTAATTGCTTTGTGGTGTTCATTCCATACATTGTTGTAATAATTATGTATATTATTTTCTTAATTCTGCTTACTTCACTCTATATTGGATCATGTAAATCTTTCCTTGATTTTCTGAATTAGTCATGCTCATTGTTTCTTATAGCACAATAATCCTGCATTATATTCACAGACCACATTTTATTTAGAAAATTTCCAGTCTATAAGGAAATACTTTGCTTCCAACTCTTTGCTATTCCCAAAATGCTCTATATCATGGTGCATAGGAATACTTTCTTCTTTAGGACATCAAGTTCCCTTTGTTTTATACTTTTCTGTCTTACCACTGCCCCAGAATGGCACTCATGATGCCACTCCAGGAAAAAGGTCCTTTTCCTCTCCTTTTTCTCCATATATGAGCAGGAAGGCTGAGTTGAGTTCTATTGCCTCTTTCCTTTGAAAAATAGAGTGAGGGCAGGGGAAGAGTAGTGTGCTTAAAGAGGCTACAGCAGCAACAGCAAGGGAATTGTTGAGTGGATTTCAGAGCACTCCCTTGGATTCCCCTTTGCAGTCCTGGGAATACATGGGTGTTGGGTGTTGAGGAGAGAAGGGGGGCTGGATGAGCACACTAGGGACTAGGCCTTAGTTTTCTGTTAATTCCTCAGGCTGTTACTTCATTAATATTCTTGATGGTTTACCCTGTAGAGACACCAGTATCTTCTTTACTCATAGAATAGAAATTTATAATTACATATGCAATCATATCTTTACAATTTTTCTATTCCTGTAAAAATTCTCATTTTTTGCTATTTGTTAAGCACAGAATAAAAAATAAAACTTACCTATACTACTGACAGAGATATGGCACTGAAGGATCATATTGAGACATACATATATTGATTTTTTTTGTTTACCCCACAAAAGGAAGATGTTGAATGAGTTAATCAATCACCTCACACCAATAAAGTAACTAACAAAATACTCTATCCCTGATAATTATTACCAGATGAGAGAGAGCACAGGTAATAAATGAAGTTATTAAAGTTATTAAAGAATTAGGTACAGAAAAGGCCTAGTCATATTCATGGAATCTATTAATAAATAAAAATAAATGCAACTAAACTCAGCAGGAGTCTGTCCAGATTGACTGAGAAGTAGGTCACATCCTATGGATTGTTTTTGTTTGTTTAATAAAACCAGCAAACTATTTCATATTCAATGATTTCCTCATCTAGTAGATTATTGATGGAAGACATTTAAGTCAGTTTTCTGAGGAGGAATCATTTAGGGAAAAAGGAGAACACCTCAGCTTCTTTCTCTTCTTACCTAAGAGAAAAACTGTGGATTTCTGAGGGATGGAGAGATTTTTATTTTTTTCTTTGGCATCCTAGCAGGTTCCCAGGAGTCAACAGTAAATGGTGACAAATATCTATGTTGAGAGAAAAAGACAAACTAAAGTAAAGGCAGCTTTAAGACACCAGGGAAAACTATACCATGATTAAGAGATATTTGGGTACTTTGCAAAGGGGAGAAAAAGAATATAAGTACGAGTTCCCTATTCCATATAGCTCTTTAAGCTTGAACTCATTCTTTTTTTGCCCTCAAGCTCTTCCCCTTCTCCCTCCCTTCCCTCCCTCCCTTCCCTTTCTCTCTTTCTCCATATATGTGCATATTTGTGAGAATGTTTTGTATAACTACACCACCTTAGCAAATACTTCTTACTAAATAAAAGCTAATTAAATCTGGCTGAGTAATTTATACTACTTGGTAATCATAAAGAAAACACTAATGGGGGCTTATGTATAATCTTGTTAGAATGTTACAATGTTAGAATGACTATGTCCTCCCTTCCTCCCAGAACCCTTCAAGGTCATCCATAGAGCCATGGAAAGGAGCAATAGCCTTGTTTTAGAGAGCCAATATACTAATCAGAGTAGGTGGAAGAGCTAAACCAAAATCTATATGTACTACAATTATTTGTTACAAGGAAGGATTTATTTTATAGATTTGTGGAGGAAGGTTTTGGAAGGAGAAGAAGAAACCAAAAAGAACTACAGGAGGAAGCACAGACAGCTTTGAAACAAATATTAAATTTAGTAAAATTGTTCTTAAATATCAACTGTACATAATAGAGATTCATGATTTCTTGTGCAATTATCTTTTTTTGTTCTGTGTTTATGGAAATGCTTGTATTTGATAATGTTTTTCAAGTACAGAATAATTTAAAAGTTAAAATTTAAAAAGAAAACCTGGCTGTAATCAAAGCTAGATTTGGCAAAATGGACAATTCATCAACCATTCACTTAATATACAAATTACTAAGTGTGGTTTCATCATGAAGAATTAAAGAATATGAGTCAAAAATCCTCTGAATACAGTGCCAGAAAATGTAAAATGAGAAGTTAAAGCAAAAGATCACATTGCATATTAAAATATTTTTAAAGATGTAAAAATTTGTTAGGTTTATTGTTTGCGAATAAATTAGATTATTTTACATTACCTCCCTCCCAGTTAATTTACATACTACTATTGCAATTATAGCATTTTGCTTATTTCACAGAGCTTCTGGCTCATTTCTACACCATTTGATCTTTGTCAGAAAATAGACCCTAGCCTGGACTCCTTCCTTCTCCAGTGATTACAGCATGAAATACATCCAAATGTATTGAAAACATTAAACAAAGGCTATTGCCAGTGGCTGATTCCAGGGCCACAGAAATGTGAAAGGCCAGTTGGATCATAGAGCAGCAGGCAGTTACATGTTTTTCCACACTACAAAATTCAATGGAAATGTGCTACAGCACTTGGCCCAGATGTGTCTTAGAATTACAACAGCATGGCAATGGCAGTTTAAAGCTCCAGATGTTCAGTAAAAAGGGGTTAAAACATCAGATTCAAATTCTGTTTTACCACCTGGTCACAAAATACCATGATGAGACAATACTGCATGATTATTTCATTATTCATCACCTCCTAGCACTCACCCAGGTACTTGCTTTGCAGGGATAAAAATTTCTCATTGGTCTCATGTGTTAGCTAAACAGGTTTAGTTACAATTGAATCTGAATGGTTTTTACCTTTGCTTCAAAAAAAGTCGTGTATGCATTAGCATAATGAATTCAAAGAAAAGAATAGTTACTGAAAGAAATTAATAAGGCATCCTGGGACTTGGGAGTTTTGTACCCTCTGGCTTAAAGATTTTTAAGATTTGATTTTCACTTTTGTTGCTATAATTAATTATCTCACTTTATACTTGTAGGGCATTTCCTTAAAGTATTCCAAAGTATTTCTTTGGAACTTATTTAGTAATGTCTATCCATACTACACATAGTTATTATTTACTTCCTATAGTACAAGGAACATTCACATGGTAGTCAGGAGATCTGGGTTATAGTAGTTGGCCTGTCACTACACAACTATAGGATCTTGGGCAAATCACTCAGCTCTTCTAGGTTTTAATGATCTTTATTTGCAAAAATAAATGATGTCTCTTAACTCTAATGTTCTGTGAGAAATTTATAGATAACCAGTTCAGAATACCAAAGAAATGTTTTTTTTTCCTGAATCAACAACAAATACTAAAGGAATAGTTCTACAAGCTTGATCCAACTTGTATAATGCCCGAAACATTGTAAAAGCATTTAGTAGATGTTCTTTTCTTCATTCCCTCCCTCTCTCCTCCCTTCCTCCCTTCTTTCCTTCAAATTATTTTGACTCATGGCTTTTAAGGAGTCACTACGATGCATGATTATTGAAATTTGTAGTGGTCATCTTTATAGGACCATTTCATTAGCATGATGGAAGGGCATTTCCTACTTTTGAAGATAGACATTTTAATTTGTAACAGTAGTGTTAAATGCAAAAGAATATAACTTTCTAACCATGATGATGAAGTGAAGAATAAAAGGGAATATATAGGATATAATCTTCTCTGAGCCTATTATTCTTGAAAAATAGATAAGGAACAGGAGAATCTTGTAATTTAGAGTTGAAGAGGCTTTTGATTACTCCTAAAAGAGCAAAGATGACAGCTAAGCTTAAACCTGGAAGTGATGGGTATGGTAGTTTATGTTGAGCAGTACAATATCTTTCTAATTGATATACATGTTCCATATATGTCCCCACTTCCAATTCATATACATAGATGTCACAGTCTAAAGCAGGGGCCGGCAACGTATGGCTCTTGAGCCATATCTGGCTCCACCTCCTGACCTGCCAGTCTGGGCAGAGCCTCAGGATGTCCCCCAGGGGGCCCTTCAGCCCCTGCCCCATATTCCAGCGCCTTCTGCCTCCATCCTCCTCCTTCCACATGCATTTATGGCTCTCACAGCCAAAAAGGTTGCTGACTCCTTTAGATTCTAAAGCATTAGTATGACTATGTTACCCCCTGCTTAATGGGGTCCAGTAGCTCCCTCTTTGCACCAGGATCAAATACAAAAGTCCTCTGTTTTGTTGGTCATAGCCTGACTCTTTATTACTGTTTCAGTCATCTTTAACTTTACTCCCCTCCATGTGCTCTACAATTCAACTATGTGATGATCTTTACACAACTCCATCTCCTGTCTCCATGCCAGTATACTGCCAATTGGCCCCTGCCAATAATACTCTGACTCTTCACCTCTGCCTCTCAGTTTCTCTGGATTTTTTTGAGGCTCAAATCAGGTCCTATTTTTTTTAAAGGAAGCCTTTCCAAGACCTACTGCCTTCCCTGCTGGTATTATGTACCATCTTCTTTGTCTATATCTTATATGTATTTAATTAGAATGTTGAGTCCTTAATGGAAGGGATAGTATTTGTGCCTTTCTTTGTATCTTCAACTCCATATATGATGCCTGTCTTATTATAGTGGTTAACAAATGCTTGTTGACTGATTGACCAACTGACTTGCAGACCAGGCTAAGATTTTTTGGTACCTCAGTTTTGCAATAGGAATTAAATGAAATAATTGTGGTCTATCTAACATTAATTCAGGTTCAGTTAGGCATAAAAGAAGGACATTCAGAGGCAGCTGGATAGCTCAGTGGATTGAGAGTCAGGCCTAGAGACGGGAGGTCCTAGGTTCAAATCTGGCCTCAGCCACTTCCCAGCTGTGTGACCCTGGGCAAGTCACTTGACCCCCATTGCCCACCCTTACCACTCTTCCACCAAAGAACCAATACACAGAAGTTAAGGGTTTAAAAAATAAAAAATAAATAAAAGAAGGACATTCAGAGAGATTACAATGCTGACATACCTGCATGTAGTTTCATTGCTTCAGGGAAAGTGTTGGAGCAATTCTGGCATTGGACCTTTTGTATTCAGGCAAACAGAAGGCTATATCAATAGGTCAAGACTTTAGTCTTCACAGCCAAATAAGTCTCAAAGATCATTTCAAATGTCTAAAGGTAAATAATTAGCACAGCACATGTATCAGGATTGCTATACTTCCAATCTATATACTCAAATATTCAAAATATTCAAGCAGTTCTATGATCATATTTATTTGGATATCAGTGATGCAGATTTCCATGTCCTCCCTTATATTCAACATATGGTGTCCTCTAAACATGATGAAAACCTTGATCATTTTCTCCTGACATCTTGAGGATGTCAGTGGAATACTCTGCCTACTTATTTCTTGCCATCACCATCTTCTTTTCTGATCTCGTATCAAATTGTTGACATAAAGAGCTCAGGCCTCAATTTTATTATGGAAGAACTAGAAATTCAAAAACATTAAACTCTTATTTTTTCCTCACTTGTTATCTGTCCTTGGAGGAATTGCTAAGATTTGGATTAGGGAGATCACTAAGGTTCCCTTGGGTACAAACCCCCCCCCCCAAACCTTTAACAATCTTCATAGAAGAGTTGTATGGTCAACTTTCAACAATTATTTGTTAATTCTTTTCAAAGCTGACCTCCAGTAGGGTTCCTATAACATAATCAGGTCAAGTTTTAAATATATCACCTGTTTAAAAAAAGAATAAAATATCATATACTTTTAAAATGTCTAGCCTCTACAAAAAGTGGTGTCAGAAACAAGATCTTTACAGGAAGTTGGCTAAACTGAAAACTCATATGAAGGACATATCTGGCACAGAACAGGATACTAATGTAAACAGTGTTCCTGAAGTAAACAAAATTAAGAAGAAGAGGTCACTAAGAGTGGCAGAATTATACTGTATGGGCAAGTCTTCCCATCTTTCAACTGAAAAATTCTTGGAGTAATTGATTTGAATATACAAAATGAATTAGGATTCAGTGTATTTATCTTTTCAGAAGATTAGTGAAAGAGTTGAATCATACAAATTCAGCTCTCTTTCCCCCTATCTTTTCCTCCCTCCCTCCTCCCTTCCTTCTCTCCTCCCTTCTTTCCTTTCCTCATCTCTTCCTTTCCTCCTTTCTTCCTTCCTTCTTCCCTCCTTCCATCCCTCCCTCCCTTCCTTCCTTCCTTCCTTCCTTCCTTCCTTCCTTCCTTCCTTCCTTCCTTCCTTCCTTCCTTCCTTTTTTTCTTTTCTTTTTTTCCCTCCCTCCCTCCTGTCTGGGTTTTTGTGTTTCCTTGTCTCTTTCTATATCCCTTTCTTTGCCTGTCTCTCAATCTTTATTTCTCTATCTCTCTTTGTCTCTGTCTTTCTGTCTCTGTCTGACTGCCTCTCTCTCCATATATGTCTGTGTATGTCTATGTAGATATATTTCTATGTATAAATACACAAACACATATGTATATACTTATATTTCTTCCTTTATTTCTTTCCTTTTCTCCTCCCCCAACTCCACCCCAAATCCAATGAGAAAAGTTCAGTAGCACTGGAACATTTACAAATGTACCTTCAAGGACTGTCCCAACATAAAAACACATACACAGACTCACACACACCCCATGATACCTCTAGATATAGTGGATAGGAAGGGTTCAACATCAGTTTATTTTAAAACACCTCTAGCTTAATCCATGTTCTTTATTCTTTATGAAAAGAAATGTTCTATCTTCCAACTTCATGACAGGTAGTTTTGAATGATATTTGGGGTTTGCGTTTTCTTTTTTATTCTAACTAGTTTAGAAAGATCTTATCCAAGCAAGGGAATTGAAGCCAAAATACCATCCTTGCCTGAGTGAAACAATATAAAAATATTTTCACCATTTAATTACAATTTACCATCTACACACAATCTTTTTACTCAGCTCCATAAATCAACATTGCAATAATGTAACAGGTAATCATTTAGTCATGCTTAGTGAAATGCTATTTGTATTGGCTTTGTAATGCTCTGGGTTGATGAAGAACAAGGAAGCAGTGTTGAGGTTACAAGGAGAAATGGCACTTGCCACCCCTGCAATTATGGCAAATGTTAGTGAGGGTGTCGATTTGTTTAATGAGGGAATTGTAAATGCACAGCCAGAGACTGGCATTTATTTGGAGTTTGGTACTGTTAGCAAAAAGCCAAGTGATCTCCTCCCAAGTGGAAAGAGAATCCTATACATGAGTATTTGCATGAGTTTGGGTTTTTTAAAATAATGAAAGGGAAAGAATACAATTATCCTATGACAGTATTTAATTTTTTCTTCAAGGCCAGTGTGATCTTTGAAGGAGAAATGAGTTCTTATTCTGATATTATTAACTGATTTACAAGATGAATGAACAAGTCAATTCATAGCACTCTCACTTGAGTTCCACATCTGTAAAATAGAAATAAGGCAATTTTGTCAAAATAGAATAAATAGCAGAGAATGATAAGGGCTTCATTGCTTAAATTATTTTTTAAATAGTGAAGGACTAAAAGGATGTCTTTGCCTGAAAAATTAAAAAATCAATTCAATTAATTTAATTTTAAATTAATACATTTAAATTAATAAAATTTAATTTAATAAAAAATTTTAAAATCATACCCCCAATTTAAAGTATCTAGTGTCTTAGCATCAGACATTCTATAAAATCAGAGATTTTAAATGGAATTATTGTGAAGGCAAAGGGTGGTAGTAGGAGCTGGACTTGTGTCTTCAGTGGAGCTCTTAGTGAGGAAACTCCCTCTTTTTGTCCAGATTACACAAGTTATTCTGCAACTCATAGCTTTAGACTGCTATGTATTTATCAGTAGAGCAATATGCCCTGAGAAAAAATTTTAAATGGTTTTGATGGTGCTAAATACACAGGGGGCATGTTTTTGTTTTTAAGGATAACTGACACATTTTAAAAATTATCTTCAATTGTTTCACTTTTTCCTAGACTCAGTTGCTTTTTCACACAAAGTTTAAAAAGTTACCTACTTAAAGGAATACATTCAGTAGAAAAAAGAAAACATTACAAGGAAGACAAACCTGCGGAGGCAAGTTTGCTTGATCAAAGGACTCTTCATAGTTTTAAAAGAAAGTAATTTTTCAGGAGCTTCTATATCAGTGGCCAACAATGTCACTGGTGACAAGGAGAGAACTTCCTGCAGGAAATATAGCCAGGAACTGTGTCAAGAACTCAGACTGAGCAACAAACTAACACTGAAAACTATGGCAGCTGAGATATGTGTACTACCCCTTTCTGGCTTGACTATAAGGCCATATCATTAGTATAACTAACTGACTTTCAAGCCCACACTGAAGAAATGAATCAATAAATTGGGCCTCATTGCAGCTATCCTGACATTATTGATCTTTAGTTTGGATTATTTAATTTATTATTTTGATTAATTAAAATTATTTAATTAATTAAAATTATTTAATTTATTATTTTAATTAATTAAAAATCAACTTGGAAGTTTTAGCCAACTACAAATGGAACTGTGACCCCTACTTCCTTTTCAAAACCCCATTTCTAATATAATTGGATTGTAGAGACTATTGCCATTTTTTAGGCATCTTCAGGTGGATGGCATCATGGAGTGAGGAAGACCAGAGTTCAGATCTAGTCCCCAACACTTGCTAGCTGTGTGACCCAATGCAAGGCATTTACCTGCTCTTAACTTTAGTTTCCTAATCTGTAAAATGGGGATAATAATAGTATCTACATAATAAGATAGTCAACATTACAGAGGATAACAGTACTATCATCATCAATTATCAAAAATGGTTGAACAAATATAAACTTTTGTAAATTTTAAAGTGTATACAAATATTAGCTATTATTATTATCTTTGTAGAACATAGGATTTTTAATTATTCTTAGATTTAAGTTCATAAAGATAGTTATTACTTTATCTTCTGACATCTAGGTTGACCAAAATCCTTATAGAAATCAGTAATAGTAGTAGTAGTAGTAGGAGGAGGAGGAGGAGGAGGAGGAGGAGGAGGAGGAGGAGGAGGAGAGAGAGAGAGGAAGGGAGGGAGGGAGGGAGGGAGGGAGGAA
>NC_058131.1:449071840-449088626 GCF_016433145.1 Gracilinanus agilis | reverse complement strand
AAGGAAGGAAGGAAGGAAAGAAGGAAGGAAGGAAGGAGGGAGGGAGGGAAGAAAGAAAGAAAGAAAGAAAGAAAGAAAGAAAGAAAGAAAGAAAGAAAGAAAGAAAGAAAGAAAGAAAGAAAGAAAGAAAGAAAGAAAGAAAGAAACCATATCTGATGTATAATCCAAGAATTTTCTTTTCTTCCTGGACTAGGAAGCTTATAAAGAATAGAAAACATGTCTTTTGAGCATTCTCCCTTCAACACATAATCCTTTCCAGAATTTCATGAATGACTAGAGACTTGAGAGAATTAGATGTATTAGTGAAATACGAAACATAAACATGACAAAAATACTCAACTCATTTTTACAGGATAGTATATATGTCTGGAGCTAGAATTTCAGCATCTATGTTCAGTCTAGCCTTCTCTAGAATTTTTTTTGTGAAAATACAATGTAACATACTGTGACCATAATAGGACACTTGAAGACCAATGGGTTGGGTGAATTAAAAACCATATAGAAAGTTACCTGAGCTATTAAGTTCATTTCTTCAGCATGAATCTGCAGATAAGGAAATTAGTTTATGAGTTAGTTTAGTACCTCTCTTATGTTCCATACATAGTTCCTTCTGATTTTCTGACAAAGATCTAATCTGCCATAAAGCCAAAATCTTCATAATAGGAAGACATATTGTCTAAGATTCTCTTGCACAAGAATAGGAGTTTCACTGTATAGAAATGTTTTTTTAGTGCCTGTCAGGTCTTTGTGATGTGTTAGACAGCCCACTTCCACTGTTTAATTTTTTTTCCCCTGATGTTGGATGAAAAGACAAAAACTCCTGCTGAAAGTACTCATCCTGTTGTTACTAGCAGTCTTGCAAAATGCAACTAGCCCTCTCACCTAGAAAAAGTAATGCTTTACACCTGGTGAGAGTAGTATGAGTGTTCATTCCATTCATTTGACTACTTCTGTGCCTCTTAGGAAGAGGCCAGATGGATTTTTTTAAAAATCCTGTGGGCTGGAAGACTTTTTTTCTGTTGCTCAAAAGGCTAGTTTACTCCAGTGAACATTTATTAACTTCAGCAATCTCCTCAGCAGTGAAAGAAACATAGAATTAACCCAAATCCCTTCTAGAACTTTCCATTGAGATTTAGCCATAAGAAAGTATGCCAGATCAATGATCATAACTACCAAACATGTTCTTTGGCTCCTTCCTACTGAAGAGTCTGTCTCAGATGTAGCATTCATTATATCCCAGGGATTCCAGAGGTTTCCAAAAAAGCTTCTCAGAGGAAGTAAGGTTGTGCAGTATACAAATTAGACTATATAAAATATATAGTCAAGAAAGTCCCCTCTCCACTCTCTTTTTTAAGCTTACGGCACTTTCCTGAAGATAATAGGTATCATTTTCCTTTATATTCTAATACAATGATAAAATAATAATATATCTGTCATAGATGAAAATTCTATTCTCATGTTTCATGAAATTCTATTCATTATGGCCTTATGGATCACAAATCTTCCTGGGAGTGCTGCAAAACAACATAATATTCCTCTCTTCATATCTTCAATTTTGGATCTTCGATTTAGTTGGCAGATTTAAGCAACATACATAACCAGGCAATTCCCCCTTGATTGCACATGTGGAGATGCTGAAGAGCACACGGTTTTCCAAATACATCTGGCACCAGCTTTCTCTCAGAATCCTTTTTTTAAGGTCACCTTTCTCTCCCTGTCCATCCCCCCAGCATGATAGCACTATGATTAGATAGTCACTCCCCTTTTTGCTTATACTACTCTCTCCTTTTGGTGGTTCTTTCAACACAAATGAAAACAGTGTGTTGATCTGAAGAACCACCTTTTTCATTATAGGATAGCACACCATCACCCTCCCCCTCTGAATCCCCTCAGCATGCCATAAAACCTTTCAATGAGAACGTAATGACAAATTATGGAACTCACTTGAGTTAAAGCTGCCAGTATCTTATACAGAAACATCTGGCTATAGAGTTGGAAGTACATGGCCTTTGCCATGTAGGAAATCCAGGTTCAGTTCTGGATCTGAGGCCCTCGTTCCCTACCTGGCAAGACACATTATAGAGACCAACTATTCAGCCCATAGGGGGAGAATGAGGCCTTTGAATCTTTCACTTAAAACCTCAGCCTTAATATGCCATAGTATTAATGAGCTGCAAAACCAGATGGGTATAAAGAGCAAGCAGAAAACAATAAGGGGATCTACAGAGCTCTGACAGAAAGATGGGGGAAAAGGAATCCTCTAACAAATGTTTCTTGTGAGCAAAAAATTCTACATACTTGGATTTTGTGGATGGTATTTTTTTTCCTGGATGTCACTGCTGAGGTTACTTTTCTAGTGTCCAGTAAAGACTTTCTTTCTTTGGCATAGAAGTTTTATGATTTTGGCTAGTTGTCCATGGAGGTTATAAGTTTCCTAAAGTGCTGTCTTAAATGTATCATGGTATTGGGCTTCATACTCATATTTTAACATAATCATGTAAGGGAAAAATCATGTAAGGGGAATCCTTCCCTTCTTTCCCTTTACCCATTGCTCAACTTAAACGATTTGGTTAGAATAGAGCTGTGATGGCAAACCTATGGCATGTGTGCCAAAGATGGCATGCAAAATATTCTCTGTGAGTATATGCACATTTCCCCCCTCACACACCAGTCAGAGTTTGTTACTAGAAAGACAGAAGAATACAGGTAGAGCTGCTCCCCTCCCCCTCTCCAATGATGACATTTTTTCACATTATGCACCCCTCTGCCCAGTAGCCCAATGGAGCACTTCTTCCTTCCCCTGTGGGGGGTAAGGTGGGGCAGGGCATGTCTAGTACTTGGTGGGGTGGGGCATGGCACATGGTCTCTAAAAGGTTTACCATCACTGGAAATAGAGGCTAGAGTATAGAAAAAAATAATTGAGCATGAGATAGAAAGTGACCAAATATTTTCTTCCTATTGTCCTTACTATCCAAGTTTTTATGTCAATTATATTATTTTTATTTAAAGTTTTGATCTGTAGACACTATTCTTCCTGAACTTAAAATTCATTATAAATAGTTGTTTCAAAATCTAACCAAAGTTAAGATGATTGTATTAAAAGTCAAGATCATGAGAGCACACAGTGACTAGGTATTCCTTTTTTGTCAACACTTAGTTCAGCATTTTTTAATATTTTTAACTTTTGTCTCTTAATTCCATTCTTCTTGACATAGTAGTTAGTAATTTTCACTAAAAGTTTATACTTTCTTCATCAGTTAGTCTTATAATAAATTTGCTTTTCTTTTTCATGTCACAGGGTGGCAAAAGGACTTCAGAGGTTATCTAGTTCTTTCTGTTTTTTTTTAATTTTATTCCCCTTGCCAACTCTTCCTGTCTCTCTATTATTTTATGTCATCTTGCTATTCTCAACATTTAATAGGAAGTAATTTTAGGTCCTTTTTACTATACACAGACTACATTTACCTTTGAGAAGTCACTAGTCCTTCAGCAAACTACTCATATTTAATATTGGATCTAATGCTAATTTGGTTTTAAAGTACTGAAAACTTTGGTGTATTGTTTCCCAGAAAAGGAAGAAAATCTACAGTTTACAATGTCTTCAAAAAATAAAGTACTTCCTAGGAAACCACATATCAAGTATTTTTTTTCTGTGTACATGAAGAATGATGCTTAGCTTGATAAAATTACTTTTTCCTCTTTTCCTATTGCAACACTAGGAAACAAGAGTTGGTTTTCATTCATTCAAAGAAATTTACTTTCATGCCTCAGTTTCCTCATTCAATATATGGAAGGAGTTTGTCTTTTCTCTCCCTTATAATATGTCCTATGGACATTTTGTGACTATATATCACTTCCTCAAGTAAATATCTGAGTTTACTTGGGTCATACTTGCTTACTATTCAGTCATGATGACTATAAAAATATCTGACCTTAAATTGCTATATACATACAAGGCATTTGTAAAGTACTTTAAACTCTTTGGGAAAAAATAAATCCTGGACAAAGGCTTTCATGACAAATTCGAATATGGAGAAAGGAGTCATTTTCCTAGAATAAATAATAATTTGGAAACAAAATCCTTGGCTAACCTCTCAAAATAGTGCTAGTTGACTAAAAATAAATCAATGGAAGAATCACTAAAACGTTTAATTTTTAGTTGGTTCATTCCAAAAAGCATGAGGAAAGTATTTTCCTACATTCTTCAGCTTAAACACCCCTAGGTGTGGACCTGCTTGCTTTGCAGCAGTGGCTACTTCCTGTTGCACCTGTTCAACAGAGTACACAACTCTTAGATTGAGAGAAAACACCCTAACTTAAATTTTGTTTTTGTGTTTAAACAAAAGAAAAAACTTGCATTTGTTAAAAAACAAATGGCATAAATCAAAAAAGGATTCCTGCCACATATGAATGTAATGAAGTATGAATTTCTTTTGTGAATCTATAGGCAAATGTTTTTGGCAAGTGTCACAGTTGTTCTCAAACCAGAGGAGTCAGAAAATATCACTGAAGAAGGAAGTACCTCTTGGCTACTACTGTGGAGGATGAGATATTTCAGCCTGTCCTCTTTATTTTATGGCTTCAAATAGCTGAAGTGATCAACAGCCATATGGGCCTATAAATTAGTGATATCTATAATTTGAATAGTGGAGACTTCTTGAGCACTTGTTATTGGGTGATTTGGATTTAAAAGAATGAGACATTCTGCAATTTCTAAATAAATGAAAAGGGAAACAGAAGGAAATAGTGTGCCCTAGAAAGGGTGATATTTATAATCCTTGAAATTAAATATGTTATGTAAAGGATGGCAGCATGGAATCCCTGCAAAATACAGGGTCTGCCTCACCCAGAATTCCGGGGGGAGGTATATAATTAACTGGATCATCCCCAGGTTATAAATCCCATGATAGGCAATTAGTCAAGGAAGGGATAAAGGCAAGTAAGGGTTTTCTAAATGCTCAGGGAAGTAGTACTTAATAATAAATATATCCTTCCAAATATAGAAAATGTGTATAGGCACTCAGGATGATTTTCCAAGTCTATGACTATAAACAATTGAATAAGTCATCTATTGAAATTATTTTTGCCCCAACGATAAAAAAATTCTCCCTTATAATTAAGCTTTCATCACTCTAGCAAGATTACAATGTATCAACAAAAGGTCAGGTATAAATTTTCATTACTACCATTGAAATGTGGTTTAAAATCAATTAGTAAAACTAACTGACCAAGTTAATTGTCAAACTATTTTACTAAGAATACCCCATTGAGGTAAATTTTCATAATGTAATCTATCTCTTCCTCTTGCCGATTTAATGACTTTTATAACCAACAGGAAGAATTATAGTTCTTGTAGAGAAAAGCACAGCATCATGGTCCAGAAGCAAAGAGCACATTTTCCAAAAAAATCCCATAACAAACCACATCAATATATACAGAAATTAGAGTCCAAGGGAGTGAAGATATTGGGGGGCTTTTAATAACTCTGTATTAGGATCAGGAGGACAATTGGAATTCCTGTACTCAGGCTAATAAGTCAACCTTTCCCCAATGCTACATTAGAGGTCACCTCAGACTCAATTGTATCATCAAACTCTTTTAGGTTTTCTCATTAGTAATATTTTTGTTATTACTATGTTTCACATATATCCCAATAAGTTAGAGATTCCCAGAGGACAAAAACATTTGGCATTTATGAGGAAAAAAAAGACCTTATAACTGGAATATTTCAGACTTTCAGATACAAGTGCATTTTTTTTTTGCAGATTTATTCCTAAATCTTGGGATCATGTTATGAACCTTTACCTGGTCTTACAGTCTACTTGTTGAGTTCACCTGGTAATTGAACCAAATTTATTAGTTAATGTGGGAAACTTCTAAAATATTTATTGGTAAACTCCTTGAGGACAAAGACTATATTTTTCACTCTTTTTGTATGTCAAGTGCTTAGCACAGTGCCTTGGCACACAGTAGGCTGTTATTCTTATATATTTTCTTATTCATATTCTCAGTCTCATATTCATATTTTAATTCATATTTTCATATGTCTTTTGTTTTGGGGAGAGAACTGAGTGACATCCCAGAGTGATGTCTTGACTTGAGCATGAATTGAATTTAAGTGAGGCAGAAATGAACAATAATTAGCCTCACTCTCTCTTCCAGTCATCAAAGTCCAATGGCAAGATAAGAATTCATTATTTATTTCAGGTAGCTTCATTTCCAGAATCCTGGCCCTTCCTGAGGGGCAGTTTTCTTTGACTGTGCATTAGGACTTACATTTTTCTAAATGCCTTAAAGAAAGAAATAATGGACACAATATAAACAGGCACAACAGTAACAAAATGATCTGTTTACCCAATTCCTAGTAGGATATGGCCTGTAAGAGTTTAAATTTAGGTTTTTTGCTAAATATGAGAATTCAAAGTAATATTGTAGTTGCCAATTTAAAAAATATTATAGCTTAAGTCAAAATTACTTTTAGCAGTTTTATTTACAGATTCTAATAAGCCTACTAGCCCTTCTCCTGAGAAGCCAGGCTCAGCCCTGGCAGGGTTTCCCTTACCTTCCACCTTGGAACCAATACTCTTTATTGGTTCCAAGGCAGAAGAATGGTAAGGGCTAGGCAACAGGGGCCAAGTGACTTGCCCAGGGTCACACAGCTAGGAAGTGTCTAGGCCAGATTTGATCCTAGGACCTCCTATCTCTAGGTCTGGCTCTCAATCCACTAAGCCATCCAGCTGCCCTCTCCATGTGGATTTTCTGGTAATCCTCAGCCAGAAGTCCTGGTGGTGTCTTCAGCCAGGGTGCCACCAACACAGCCTCCTCCAAACACCAGGAAGGGAATGAATATCTGGAACTAATCTCTCCAGAAGTCAAAGCCCTAATTAGGAAGCCGAAATCCAAAGAGCTAGGAGACTGTGAAGAATCCACTCAAGAACATTCAGTGCCCCTGAGACTTAGACCTCCAAGAATCTCACCAGAACTCATGCTGAAGGGAGGGTCCCACCAAAGCACCAATAATCAAAGGGGGTCTCCTCACTGAAGAACCAAGGAAGGAATCACTCCACTCACCACCACAAGATCAAAGGGAAGCACCTTCAAGCACCAAGATAGGAAGGACTCTGAGCCAAAAGATCTGAAGAGAGAAGAAGAAACCCCAATCCAGGAAGCCTTTTTATAGTACTTTTTCCAGGTCACTTCCTGTCTCTTCCCCTCTTCACAAGAACCAGTCACAGCTTCCATACTGCTTAGCCCTAACCAAGGCTGGATAGTTCCCTTTGGAAGTGATAATTTTTGACTTGTGAACTCTTGTACCTCATGACTGATCTAGTGTTAAGTAGGGGTGTTTTCAGTTTTTGATTTGATTAGCTAAAAATAGGCAAGGGGAGAGTTAATCCTGTTTTCACAGGCTCCAAGGCTTCTCTCCCAAATGTAGACCTTTTTTTTCCCCAATGTCAAGAAGTCCAGATAAAGCCCTAGTCAAAAGATTGCCCTGGATGACTATTTGCTTTTTGAACATACTCCAATTTTGAATAACTAATGTGGTAAACAACCATAGCCAATCAAAAAGACCCCTCTTCATCATGTTTAGAAAACAAGAATTGTTTTAGGAATGTCTGTGTATGTCCCATCTCAGGGAGTAAGATATTTCCATTACCCATTATCAACCTTTTTAGAAGCAAACACTACAGCTTCTTTGTGGGTGATTGTGTCTCTAGTCATTCATGAGTTATATAGACAATTGGTAAAATTATGTAAACCAAGAATGACAAGATGACATGAAGTCTACACACAAGATGTGAAAGAAATCATTTGAAACTTTTTAAAAGAGTCATTGTCTGCCTCTTCAAAGCAGGTGTTGTGGGAAGTGGGCTCTAGGTTAGGTTTTATTAAATGAGAATGTCAAAGTCTGACAAAGAAAGAAGTAGTCTATTCCTTAAATTAGAATGGGGTAGGCAAAGACCCAGAAACAGGCTGGTGAGATTAGGTTAACCTGATATGAATAGATTAAGGAATATAGGCTGGAAAAACAGGAAATGAATGGTGCTTGTTTAGGAGAGATCAGAATCAGAAAGGATTTTGACTAGACTTTGTTGCCTTATTTCCAGCCCTCAATCCTTACTTCCTGATCCAACAGGACAAACCAGGAGGCAATAAGGATTTTCAAGAGTCCCTCCCTTCTTTTCTATCACTCTTACAGCTTCTGTCCTGAAATGAGTTCATCCAGAGCTCTCATTCAGTAAAATGGGTGGCCCACATTTCTTAGTCCATACTATGGATTTTATTTCTTCTTCTAAGCACAATTGTTATGCCCAAACAGTTGCTAAGTAAGATAATTCTGGTGTTACAAGTTATTATGAAGCTTGTGGTTTGGATAAATTTGTACCGTCCTGCCTTAGTCACTGGCATTCACATTTTACGAATATTGCTCACTATTTCAGTAATTTCTTCTGTCTCAGAGATTTCCATTAAATATTTAGGCCTTTGTCAAGTCACAGTACAACAGTACACAGCCTTGCACCTGGCTAGAAACAAAGTCATCCAAGAAGTAGAGTTATTAGATCATTGCAAGAATTATACAAACAGATGGGGTGATTTTTGTTTTAACTTAGAAAGGCAAAGCTCAGATTTTTAGACCCATATTTAAATTTCTAAATTTCATAGGCTCAGGTACAATGTAAAGATCTCATTGGAGCTTCATAAATATGTAGCTGGAAACTTTAAAGAGATTTTGAAGGAACCTCTGAGGTCACTTACTGCATTCCTCATTTTACAGTTGAGGAAACTGAAACTGAGAGAAATAAGGTGCTTTTTTTCCCCAATGTGGCCAAGATAATAATTTCCATTTTACCTTATTCTTTTAAAAAATTAAAAGCTATCATGCTTTCCCCCCTTTATTTTATTCTAATTGAACCCAGAGGAAAGAGCTAGGAGCCATTAGAAGAAGTCATAGGGGAAAAGATTTCAACTTAAAGAATTTTACTGTTTCTCTATTCTTATTTCAGTACTTCAAAGGATCTATTATTTCATTAGTATAGTTACTCTTTCCAGTAATGCAGATCCCAGTCTTTACTCACCTCAGTACATTATCTTTTTAGAAAACCACTTATTGGCCAACCTTGAGTTATGAAATCTCTCCAAACTTAGAAGAAGATATATATATTCATTGAGTCATATTCTCAAAGTCTTTGCAGTTTGGTAGGATTGACAAAACAGTCAGTCAACAAGCATTAATTTTGGACTTAAAATGTGCCAAGCACTGTGCTAAGCACTAGAAATAAAAATGTAAACAAAAAGATAGTCCTTACCCTCAAGGAGTTTACATGTTAATGGGGGAAGACAACCAATAAAAGGGGAATGGAAGGCCAGAGGGGGAAGGATGGAAGTCTAGTGACAAAATCAAAGCTCAATTCCTTTGCCACATCCTATATATCCTTACTGATCTCCTATTAAAAGACTTTACTGCTCATACCTCCTCCTTGAAATTACCTTCTATATTCCAAATCAAATATAAGAGATAGTTGATCTGTATCCCTTCCCCAAAGTGGAGATTCAAGGAAGAAATCATTAATGGGAGAAGGGACCTACAGGGCAAAGTCAGAAGCAGAAATTCTAGCATAGTTGGGAGATAAGCCAGAGTTTTATGGAGGGTCACCTCCATAACATGCTGAGGTACCTGTTAGTCAATTAGCATATTCACAACCTACCATGTGCCAGGAGAATTCTAGGCTCTGGAGATACAAAGGCAAAAATGAAACTGTCCCTATCCTTTTGTATTTGGAGTCAGGGAACCCTGGCACTTGCTAACTTTTATAGGTCACCTAACCTCTTAGAATCTCAGTTCCCTCATCTGTTATGTGAAGGGATTGGACAAGATAACCTCTAAGGTTCCTTGTAGCTTAAAATCTGTGATCCTATGACTACTGGAAACTATTTAACCCATACCAATGCTGCAAACACAAACAATTCTGTTATTCCATTGGCATAATAAATAGCTGAATTGTCCATGGCTGAAGCCTTTATATAGTTTAAGTGGCAGGAACTTTATGCTAAAAATATTTATTAAAGTTTTCACTTTTTGTTGTCTCCTTTGAAACATTGCTTTTAAGAGAAAAATAGATGTAACTTTAAGAAAATTCTTTTGATTCTCTTTGGCTAATCTTCCCACTTCCCTAGGCATAAATGAAAATGACCCCAAGATGCATTCAATTTTGTGAACTTCAAATTGTAGATTCCACATAACTCAAATGACAGAGCCGTGAAACCCAGCTCTTTCATTTAGACTCTGTGAACCACTGAGACTTGTGGAGTGTAAGCGAAGTCAGAATAATGCCCTCAAGGTATAACATCAGGGCCAAAATTCTGCCCTGGGTTGCATGTGTTCAGCTAGCAAAGGGAGCTGCTTACTGTTAACTCAGGGCTGAATTTGGCCCTCATTGTTTTAATTATAGACCTATATAGTATGTGGGTTAGAAACTTGCATTTGACAGCACCAAAAGAAAGAGGATATTGTATGCCTTCAATCAGCCCTGTATTAGGAGATCCTTAAAGGGAAAATTATGTGAAAGGAAGAAAGAGGAAGAAAACAACAAACTAGCAAGTTCCCAATTTCAATATAATTTGGAGAAAATGACTGATTTGGTTTGGTCATATTGCCAGAACAGATGACTCAAGGCTTCCAAACAAGAAATGGAAACCAGAAGGATGCCTAAAGCCTGGAAGAAGAACAAATTGTGAAGATATGATTGACTGTAATGTTTCAAAATCAGCCTTACCAAAGATGAGTTTGGCCCACTGCCCAGAACAAAATTGAATGGTGATGTTCATTTAGGTTCTGACTATTGAAACAAAATAAAATGTAGTAATTGTACTCTGTTAGGTATATTGATGTGTTAATGCTTTCCAATTTCCCCAAGTAGAGAGCTGATGTCACTTTACCTGTCATTCCTATTTTATGCTTCACTGGTGATTGTTATTGCTGCTCAGGACTCTTGCTGAATGCTAGGTTTTTTTGGCAAAAACTGACATCCAGGTGATAGGATTCCTCTCGTGTTGAATGTGGTTTGCTACAGGTGGCTCTGGAACTTGGAACTCATTTCTTTGATTGACCTTTTCATGCCTTAAAATGATGCATAGATCTATCCTGACACCCTTAGCATTTGAAATCTACTATATCCTAATTGTCACAGTAATCTATACATCTCATAGGACAGGAGCCTAAAGTCCTTCCTCTCTGGCAAAATAACCTAATCTAGGCAAAGGTTTGATTTTCATAGAGAACATTTTTTAATCTATTTATTCCTTGCTCTGCCAAACAGGATTTAGAAGAACAAATGCTACATTTTGAGTTGGAGGATGGAGGTTCAAATCCTGGCCCTATCATTTATAAACTCTCACATAAATTGTAGAACCATAGCAAGTAATCCTTCTGGGCCTTTATTACATAGCAAAATGAAAGATTGAACTAGATGAATTTTAAGTTTCATTTCAATTTCAGTTATAAATCTATGATTTGAAGATCCCATACATTAATTATTGGGTCATTTTTTTTTGTCTAGTACCTCATTATGCAATAGGTTTCAACCCCCTAAAAAGAAAACTGTATTTAATATTTTTAGAGGCAAGCATGAAAAGAATAAAAAAGAGCAGGATTTAGTTGCCCTTCTCTGAATCTAATAGTCTAACATCATGGACAATCTTTTGCTGCTGCTCCTGCTGCTGCTGCTGCTGCTGCTGGTGGTACTACTACTACTACTACTACTACTACTACTACTACTACTACTACTACTACTACTAATAATAATAATAATAATAATACCACTGCTAATACTACTAGCATTTATATAGCACTTGAATAAGACTTGTAAAGAGCTTTAAAAATATTATCTCATTTGATCTCCACAGCAACCTTGGTAGATAATTTTTATCCATTTTACAAATGAAGAAACTTAGGCAGACTTGGTAAATGACTTTTTCAGGGTCACACAGTGTCTGGGACAGGATTTAAACTCAAGTTCAGTTCTCTGTCCACTGTACCACCTAGCTGTCACTTGAAAAAAAAGCTAACATTTATATCCCCCTACCTATTAACTCATTGGAACTACTATAATAAATTAAGCTACTCTACCAATGGTATTTCAACAGACATTGGTGAAGCAGTAAGAACAACAAAACAAAAACAATGAACAAATGGTTCCCAGGGACTAGAAAAGACATTTTTATCATTCTATTCCTTTGGAGCATTTTGTATTTCTCCTTCTAAAAATGGAAATTGTGCTAGGGTTTAACACTTAGAGGCAAAATTTTATATAATTAAGTTTTTAGGCATCATAATTCCAGCCTTTTCAAGAGACAAAAGAAGGTGCATGATATCTGTGGAAAAATGGCCACAGATAAGTGGACCCTTGATCTGAATGAACAGATTGAAGAACTTAGTGTCCTTAAGTTTTTTGCTTTTAATCTTGGGAACCTATGAATCAGTTAATGAGTGACAACATTAAAGTTTCTTTGAAGATATGACATTGTAAATAAACCACTGAGACTGAGGATATACTGTTAATCACAGGAAATTCCATATTTTTGTGCATTCATACAATCAACATCTTTTCGTCAACTGTGACAAGACCTTGGAGCCACCAACATGTTAATTTGTTTCACACACATACACACACAGACGGAAATGAAGAGTAAAATCACTTATTTTGTAGGCTTTGGCACAAATCTGTATGCAAGTGTGCTGTATATAAGCTGTGTCTTTGAGAAGGGATTCAATGAACTTTTTGATCTTAATTTTATATGCTTACATAAATACTATAAGGTTTTGGCTTTCGTTATACAATTGAGAACAAATGTGAACTCAGGCCGTAGCACATGGTGAGGATTCCGATGCTTAATAATGACAAAGATCCTGACAGCAGGGCATTGGTCAACTTTGGTACTGGTCTCTATTTTCTGTCTGTAGTACAAGGAAGATAACATATGGCATCAAGCTTACTCATAGATTTATAGCTACTAAACTGACATTTATGCGGACTTTAAAATTTATGAAGCCCTTTATGTTAATTACCTAATTTGATCCTTGTAAATACTATTGTTATTGTCATCATTTTCCAAATGAGGAAGCTAAGAATTGGAAAAGTTGAGACTTGCTCATGGCTACATGGCTAGTAAGTGGCAGAGGCAGGATTAGAGTCCAGGCATCTTCTGACTTTAGGACCATTGTTCTAGCATTATAATATGCTGCCTCTGGAAATTTTTAAAAATCTTAGGCTTTTGAGAGAGGCAAATTCTAAAAACTCTTAGCAAAATTTTGGTTTCCTCTTGTGTTTCTCAGAACTACTTTTTTCAGTGCTTTGGTAATACATGTACAACCACTGGTATGATAGAGTCCAATGTAAAGTCAGAAAAACTGGGCTTGAATTTCTACTCACCACTTTCTGAGGCAAGTGTTATAATAGACAATTATTTTAAAACCTCTAAGCTCAAGTTTCAAGAGTTGTGAAATGAGAACTATAACAATTCCCTATTTTTCTCACAAGGTTATTATAACAAAAGTATCTTGTGAATCATAAAATAGATAGAACCATAATGGAAGAACATGTAAAGATTGTCTTGGGATAATAGCCTTCTTTCTAGAAAATGTAAGGAGCTTACTTTAAAGAGAGAATCATGACAATAAGTAAGAAAAGTGCCTTGGAAGAGCATATGTAGACATTCTACACTGGGTTCCAATTGACAAACCATATAGAAAAGAGGAGGTTCTTTGATTGACCTTAAATGGAGGCATTTAAAAGGCCTTAGTTGGCTTCTGCCATCTTTTTATGCTTTATTTGCTTCTGGGGATCTTGGTGATACCTTCACTCATGCCATCTGGTGAGAGCCCATGCTGAAAAAGGAGAGGTCTTAGGAACTTCTCCCTCAGAGGTCATATGATCTTCAGAAGCTGGCCTCTATCATTGGCCTTTATGATTATTTTTTTCCAGTATAGGTGAAGGGAGAGTCCTATTTCTGGGAGTTTGTAAACACTGGGTGAGTGAACCAAAGAAATCTGAGAGTCTAATTTTATGATCCATATTCTCTTCCTTCTTCCCTCTCCTCCCCTTCCTAAGACAACAGCTAATATGATATAGAAAAAACTCATGAAGGAGATAAAAGAAAAAATGGTATGCTTCTATCTGTTAAAAAAAAAAAAGAAAGAAATAAAAGAAATCCGAGAGTCTAGAACAGATTTTGCAACCAGCACAGAATTACTGCCCCAAAAAGTGGCTCTTGGAAATTACATGTGAGGCCACAGTCAGGGGGTGACAGACTCAATCTCATCTGGCAGGCATGTCACATCTATATATGAATTTTGTTGGACCAATGCTGTGTGGGAACTGAGGTAAATTGAACCTACTTTCCTCCCAAAGACCAATGTTATAGAGTGTATTATGGCCCAAAGTACTGTGGAAAATGTTTTTATTTTATTCTTGCTATATCTTTGAAGTATATATGACCTGAAAAAATTTAATCAATGCTAAATGATTGAGTAGAATTAAGAAGCTAGTTACAAACACCTAACAATGGGGCATAGCAGAAAAGACAACCTTGCAGCGTCTCCAGCTGATGATGGTAGAGAAAAGGGAATCTCCCAATCTCTCAGGATACCATAGAACCCCCAGGAGTAGACTGAGCAGCCTGACTGCTGGAATGAGTCAGGGTGTGCATATTACATAACCATCAGATGGCATTGGCTAGCAAGCTCTCATTCATCCCTCAGTCTGAGCCCTGTTTGCACAAGCCTGGTGAACTCATTTCTCCTACCTTCAATGTAGTTTTGCTTTTAAGACCATTAACAATGAACATTAATGATATACTTACCATAGATATGTCTTGAAGATACAAAGGAAGACAGAAAACCTCAAACCTCATGTTGTAATGAGAGAGGCAACATATAAACAAATAGTTACACATAATATAGTGCAGAGCAGATGGAAAATAATATCAGAGGAGAAGGAACTACTAGCAGCTAGGAGGATTAAGAAAGGCCTTCTGCCAAAGGTGAGTCTCAAAGGAAGCCAGGAAAACTAAGAGACTTGGTGAGGGGGCAAAACATTCCAGGAATTGGGGCCAGCCAGAACAAAGCTAAGGATACAACAAATGGATTGTCTTGTCCAAGGAACATCAAGTAGGCCAGTATATTTAGACTATCTGCCAAGTATATAGAAAAGTACAAGAAGTAGAAAGACTGGAAAGGTAGGAAGGAACCATTTAACTAAAAAGCATTAAATACCAGCTAGAAGAGACTATATTTTATCCTGGAAGTAATAGAAAGCCATTGGATCTCATCAAATGGGTAGGGTGGTGGTGGTGTAAAACTCATTTATCACTCATTGTTTTCTTAAAGAAAGGAAAAAATCTCATCTTTCCTTGCACACAAACTCAAGGGTGGATGGAATAAACTAGAAGTATCTTCCCAGTGATTATTTTCTTTTTCTCTTTCTGGACAATTTTAAAGGAAATTTTTAAAACTCGTATTTATTATATGTATGGCCACAGTCCCTCAGATCCTCAGTTCTACAAATAGTAATTGATTCTAAACCTTTTCTCGTGGCAAAACAGATGCAAAGCCTATCTTTTCTAATATGTAGCTCATGTCTACAGATAAGGATTTCCCTTCTTGGTATATATAGATGCCTCTACAGAACAGCAAGCTTAAACTCTCTTCCAGCCTCTTTTGAAATGGCAATTAATAAGCAATCTTCACATAAATCTTCTCAGAATTACCAAATAATTATTTGATTTGAACTTTTGAGAATTATAACCTTTTAAAATCTATAAATATTAACATACAAATAAGCTGATATTACCATTTGATATGACATATTTCCCTGAAGCCATCATGAGCCCAGTGTTTGCTTTGCCTTCAATTTATCTGAGGTGCTGCTCTCCATCTAGCTCTTATAACAGTTTTTCTTTCTTCATAAATTTTTTTCTGTGAGACTGTGCCTCTTCTCTTTATAAGTAGATTCTATTATACAAATGTTCCTTTTTTAGCAACTGGTACATTCTCAAACAAAAGGGGGCAGGCAGTACTTTACCTTTAAAAGTTCTTAATAACTTTCTAAAGACCAGTGACAGAAGACATTTCATATTTATACCAAACTGCCATATTAATGTTTGTTCAATATTCTCTCATCTCCCTTTTTCAACTCTATCCCCATTTAAAGGGATTTAATTCCCTTATGATCATAGTATTCTTCCTGTGATAATAACTGATCTTTTATTGCTATCATGCTTGGGAAATATTTAACAAATTAATTTATGCTTAAGTTTAAACAACAGTAAATAGATCAATATGTTGTAAATCCTTGAATTATTTGCATTATAATAAAAAACAATTCCTTTATTCAAAGAATCAAGTTCAACTTGTGGAGTTTCAGGTAAGGTCAGGATTCAAGACTTTTCACTCTAACATTCTTGCTCTAAGTTTGAAAAATAAAATAGCAATTAAGGAAATGCTAATGGAATACAAACTAACATTGAAATATATAATGATTTGTTTTTAAATTATTTAGAAAAAACAAATTCAATAATTTTCCAGATAATTATGCCAAAACAAGTCTATTGGTTCTGAGCTCCTTAAACCAGACCAACATGGATAATGGATGCCTTCTCTATCTCCTTATAAGCCTGACAGAAAGAGATACAAACAATTTAGTGGGGAGGACTTACACATCCCAGTGTTCTAGACCCTAGAACATAGCAGGATCTAAGTAATATATATATATATATATATATATATATA
>NC_058131.1:449025446-449071458 GCF_016433145.1 Gracilinanus agilis | reverse complement strand
TCCCTGTCTTTTTTAATCATATCTATTTTTACTTTGGCTTTGTCAGAAATCATAATAGCCACTCCTGCCTTCTTTTTCTCATTTGAAGCCCAAAAGATTTTGCTCAAACCCTGAACCTTAAACTTGTGTATGTCCACCCGCCTCATATGTGTTTCTTGTAGACAACATATGGTGGGATTTTGGTTTCTAATCCACTCTGTTATTTGCTTACGTTTTATGAGCGAGTTCATCCCATTCACATTCAGAGTTATAATCATCAGTTGTGCATTTGCTGACATTTTCAAATCCTCCCCCAATTCTACCCCTTCTCCTTAAGCTATTTCCTTTAAAACCAGTGGTTTGCTATTAAGACCCTGTCCCTTATCTCCTCCCTTGATTGACTTCCCTTCCTACCCCCTCCCTTATTTCCCCCCCCCTTTTTGTTTTTAAAAGCCTTATGAATTCCCTCCCCCTCTGGATTATCTTTTTGTATTTGGCAATATATTCCTATGTATAGCAACATTTAGAAAACTTAAGTTTATATGAGTTTTTCAAACTCAAGATGAAAGTACAACAAATATGTGAAGCATTTTATATTTGAAAACTCAAATTTCTCAATAGTTTTGAAATAAGCTTATAAACCTCTATTAATTTAGCAATTATAAAAGCCCATTATTTTAGTTCATTCTCACTATAAATAAATCTTAATGTATTGCCGGGGTCCGCAAATATGGCTACCACTTTGTCCCTTCTCTTCATGGATCTCCTCAACTTATAGGAGAGCTTAACAGCATCTGTTCCCCTCTCCCCCCATTAGTAATTCAAACCAATACCATAATACCTCACCTAATAATCACTAAAAGAATGATTATAAAACTTTGAGAATTTTTGAAAGTAGATATTCATCATGTTAAGATTTCCTAAAGCTACATTTCTCCTAGTCAGTAAACCACAGCAAATTCATCTAGTGAAAATGAAACTTAGGACTTTATCCCTGTGCATAATTCATTGTAGTTTAGTAGAAAAAGTCCTTTATTTAGAATCAAGAGTGTCTATGATCATATTCAATGTCACTCATTTGTGGCCTTTTTCATCTTAGGGGAGTCACTCAATTACTCCTATAAAATAAATTGGTTAGACTAGATGATCTGTGCCAGTTTTAAACCAGTGACCCGATGAATTCATTGTACATCTTGTAAAAGAGAAGCAAGAATATCTTCTTCACAGCTATAGCCGGAGTTTTGAAACATTGTGTCAATCAGATTTTACTGGTGAGAAGTTTTCAAGTTTATTGACACCTTCATTATCTTAATAGTATTATGATACTGGTAAAGGAAGGATACATAGCATTTTCACTTCACAACTAATATGAAGGAGACTTCGTTATTAATTATGATAACCTGAATATTTGGAAATGATTTAGTTAAAGGACTTTTTTTTATAAACAAAGATAAAATTACCCTTTCAATAGTATACCTAAACAAAAATTTTTGGTTTTCATCTTTGACAGACTTTTTGGTTTTTACAAAGGAATTCTCCCACCTATCTTAGTGGAAACACCAAAAAGAGCAGTAAAGGTAAGCAATATATACCTTCCCCTTGGGAAAAAAAACCACATCCTTGAATAATAAGGACAGTTAGAACATTTTATATTATTTCTCAAAATTATAAGTACAAGTTTAAGATTCTAAAATTGTTAGCACTGACAATCTGTGATAGTCCTGGAATTTCAATTCCTCTCTCTCAAGTATATTTAACAGATTCCAGATTATTTCTCCAAGGCAATTATACTGCTTTTTAAATAAGTATCAATGTAAGGCAGTAGTTTAGATCCCTTGGATTAAATTTGAATTATACGTTCCAACTATTTCTCCCAAGTCAGCTGGTATTTGGTAAGTACTTACTAGGTTTTAAACATCGTGTTAAATTCTGGGGACACTAATGTTTTGTGACAGAAATTATCCTAATTATCCACAACAGGAAACAAAATATATGAAATAGGTTATTGTTTTGGTTCAGCAGTATTTTGTATCACTTTTGAGAATTTGTCTACCAATTTTAATGATCCTCAAATGTTCACTGTTGTAAAAACCCATTTCTTTAATACCAATTATTTAAATGATTCCACATGCCTGAAAATCATGAAACACTATGATCTTGAAAGAATCAGATTTATAAATTTTTCAAAAGCTTTGGGAAGACACATGTCCCCCCTAATTTCTTAATTTTCTGAAAATTCTGAATTTTCTTACTACTGTTCAGGACACCATCATGCCCTCAGGCACCCAGGCTCATGGCTATAGTGCCATACTTAGCTCCTCATTTTTGCTCATTCTTCATATTCAATTCTTTGTGAAATCTTGTCATTTATACCATTACAACATCTCTCATATTACCTTACCTCCATTTATCCTTTGCAGATGTTGTTATAAAGAAGCCCATTAGATTTCTATCAGAGATAAAAGGAATTTCACAGTATTAGGGAAAGAATCAACATTATTAATCATGTAAAAAAGGAAAATTATATAATTATGTCATTGTATGCAGGAAAAGTCTTTGACCAAAAAGAGCAGTCATTTATGCTAAAAACGCCAAAAAAAGTATAAGTGTGACAGAATCCAGTTTTCTAATATGTTAAAAAAAGTGTGAAATAAAAACAAAAAGCTAGTATTATTTATAATTCAGCAATACTAGTAATTTTGCCAATAAGTATATGGGACATTTCTTCTTATTACTATTTTAAATAATTGTAAAAATGCTTAGGAGAGCAATAGGACAACAGAAAAAAATAAGCAGGCATAAAATATCTGCAAAGATGAGACAAAATCCTTCCTACTTGTAAATGACATGATAATTTTTCTAGAAAGCCCAAGAATCAATCTAGAAATAAATTGGAAAAAATAGCTTCAATAAAGAATAAAACATAAATCCACAAATACAATCAACATTTTAAAAAATGATGATGAACTTGAGGCATCTTTGATCTCCCTAGTTCATCATTATTATTTTGAACTAAAAAAAAATGAATTGATGGATTGATAAACAAGTATTTTTAAGTGCTAGTTGCATGTCAAGCACTGTATTAGATGTTTGCAATTTTTAAAAATGGCTTTCCCATAATAAAGTGAGATGAATCCAGAAGACTTAACATCCAGAATGTTCATGAATATTTGCACAAAACCAATTTGGAAACTGGTTTTTCTGGCTATGTGTATTTTTTTTAGAGATTTTTTTTTTGTTGTTGTTCTACAGATGTGTTGGGGGAAGAGAGAGGCAATGAGTAAAAGGGAGAGGTAATAATTGCTTGCAAAAATAAAAAAATTTAAATAATGAGAAAAAAAGATGAAATGAGAGGTGAAAATGATATAAAAGAAATAAAATCTTATAGAGATTCTGTTCTATAACAAGAGACTTATCTGAGTGGCCTAGGGTGGTCGTCAGATGTAAAGAACGAAACAGATTAGAAGCACAGCTTGTTAGCTCAAAGTGCTCCGAGTTACAATGGAGTCACCAGCTTATTATATAGAAAGTTAAAAATCCCCTTCCCCCCAAAGCCCAAGAAAGTTTCCCACAATTACAGAGAGCAGTATTTTTACTCTAGACAAAACAAAAGCTTTAGAAGCTTCTAGGTGTGTAGATAAAAACCTATGCTAAACTATAAACTATATGTGTTATTATTAAATGAAGTCTGGAACATTTTGTTAGGCCAGAAAGCCCCTGAATTTCTCAGCCTTGATGGTATTAAACAATATTTTTGAGCCTCATTATTTTACTTTAATTCTGGGCAAAATGCCCCTGCTAAGGGTTCAACCTTGGCTGTACCAGGCAGCTGCATTCTTGGCCAAAGGGAAACTGTGTTAACCCTCCTTCTGCTGGATTACTGAGAGCCTGAAGCTTTTTCAATAAGACTATATTGCTTTTTAAAGAAAGGTGTGAATTATTAAAGGAATCAAAAGAGGAATCTCAGATTTTTATCTTAGATATCCCATTCCAGTCTTGAACCTGATAGGGAGAAAAATCAATACACGGCTCTGCTGGTCTGTATTGATCATTTGATGGGGTCCAGATAAAAATATAAATTTGAGATTCTAATTTCTCTTAATGGCTTCCTACATAATCCCCATTTTTCTTTAAATTAATATGATTTATTACACAGGAAAACTGAATAATGAAAGAAGTTATAAATTGGTTATAATCATCAGTTATAGCTGGGTCTGATAGGATTTACAGATCAAATTGTTTGTTTACGGCTCTCTACAAAATCTCTCAAGGAAAGAATTGGAAGAATAATAAATACCTTTGAACAGGAAGTGGTAAATCCTACACAAACAACCAGTCTGAATGATTCTGAGTCTGAATACAGATCAAATCATACTTTTTTCAACTTTATTTTTCTTTTAAAATATGACTAATAAGGAATTGTGATTTGCATGACTGCACCAGTACAAAGTATATTAAATTGCTTGCCTTCTCAATGAGTAGGGAGGAGAAAGGGGGAGAAATGGGTACTCAAAATAAAATGAATGTTAAAATTATTTTTACATCCAATTGGGAAAAATAAAATATTAAATTAAAATAGAGAATATAGTCTTATGATCATAAATTTAGAATCACAAAGAATCTCAGAGTCCAACTCTCTTATTTTAGATATGAAGAAATTGATTCCTAGTGAGTTTAAGTGGCTAAGGCCAATAATTTTCTGAGTCTCTTTTTTTTTAACCCAAAACTTCCATTTGGGATATGGTTTTTGGTTTATGTTAAAAAGTAGGAAGATCAATAGAAATAGATAGTGAAGTGAAGTATGGCTGAAATGCCTTCAATCAGTGCCTTGATGGGCCAAGAATTGTACTCATTAATTAGGTTGGCAGCCCCAAGGCAGAATTTCCAAAGATGAAATAACTAAAATTAAAAATTTCCAGGACATGATCCTTGGTGGCAAGGAGGTTAGTGAAATATGGCTGGATATTAGCATGACTGGGACCTGATTGAAATAGTGAGCCAAGTGAAGCACACACAAATCAGTACAAGGTCCTGGGCGGGGGTGGGCGGGAGGGAGGGATTCTGATAATGAAAGGGTTAAAGATCTCCTGGGCACAGTAACTGCCCCTGTCACCAAAGAGGCTAGAAGGAAGATGATTGGGGAGTGGAGGATGAAATGAAATATATCTGGGGCCTATATGAAACAGTAGGATAATAGATAATAAAACAAAACTATATAATATGTTTGGGAGAAAATACATCAATAAAGCAATTTACAAAATGAAAATTAGAATCTGGAACACAAATTACTACATATCAGTTAGGTCTCCCAAAATCATTCTCTAAAATGCAGCACAAAGCAAAAGTAAAATCTTAAATAGAAGGAGATAAATTGGGGAAATACATTATACTTAAATAAGCCATTGTCAATATTAAATACAAACACACCAAATAACATAAAATCTAAATTCATAAAAGAAAAATTAATGGAATTAAAAAAGCAGTAACATGATAATAGTAGGAAACTTTAATATCCCTTTCTTATACTTAGAGAAGTCTAACAGAAAAATCAATGCAATAGAAAATGCAGAACTGAACAAGATGTTGGAGACTCTAGAACTAAAAGATTTGTATCTTCTGAATGAGCTCTCCCTCCCTCTCTCGCTTCCTCCTTCCTTCCTTCCCTTTCTTTTTTTTTCTCTGTCTCTGTCTCTGTCTGACTTTCTGTCTGTCTGTCTCTCCAATTCAGATAATATATGTATATGTATATTTGTTTATATGTATATGCAAACATGTATGCTTGACACATAGATGTCTATAAGTACATATATTTCTCAGCAAAATGAGTCACTTTCCTTTACAACTATATATCACATTGGAGCACGAAAAAATTGCAAATATATACAAAACCCTGAAATACTAAACATAACCTTTATAGAGCATTGTGTAATGAAAATAGTATTCAATATAGAGAACACAAGGAAAAGATAGAAATCTAAATAAAGGCTTAATAATGCGATCCTAAATAAATGGGGGGACAAAGAACAAATCATTGAAACTATAAATAACATTAAATACATTGATAATACATATCAAAATTTCTGGAATTCAACTGAAGTAGTCTTCAGAAGGGTGGAGAGTAAACAATATCCCTAAAGCATACATAAACAAAATAGAAAAAGAGAGTATTAATGAACTAAGTGTGCAAGTTTAGAAGACCAACAAGTAAACCCAAAATAAGTACAGAGGAAGAAATCTTGAATATTAGCAGAGAATTCAATAAATTTGAAACACAAAAGATTTTGAACTGTTAAAACTAAAAGCTGAAGAGAAGAACTAAAGATCAATGTTACAAAAATCAAATTATAGTCTTGGTACTAAGAAATCACATTCCAAAAGTGATCATTACAAAAAATTAGAAAAAAAGTGATAAATTCATTTATAGGAACAAAAGATCTAGAATATCATGGGAACTACAAAAAAAAGGTAGAAATGAAAGGTTATTAGCACTCACAAACATCAAACTGTATAAGTAATCATCACAAATCAATGAAATAGGATCAAGGAAGAATCAGAAATAATGGAATTTAATAACTTAATGCAGCTGATCTCCAAATGTATTTTAGGAAATAATTTATTTGACAAAATTTGCTGAGAAAATTGGAGAGCCATCAAGAGCTCCTTTTCCAATAGCCACTGATCTTAGCAGTCTGAGTTCTTAGATGGTTCTTGACTATTTCTCAGGAGGAGAAGATTGGAAAGATTTTTTGAAAAAAAAAAGATTTCTGTCTTAGAATCCTTGGGATTCTGAAGAAGCATCTAGTATGGCCACTTCCAGTATGCTTTCTTTAGCCTCAATTAGCTTTAAATTTATATATTTAGTAAGGTATTATAGTAAGAACAGTTACTGCAAAGCATTTCTCTCCCTAAAAATGTTTGGGGCATACCTTCCCATTAGTACACAGAGTACAAGGAAAAAATGGCCTTAAACTTAGAGTATGACGGTAGCAAGGTATATGTGTAAAGAATATTTATGGCCAAATGCTAAACTCATTACTCCTTGTTAATGGATATATTTCTTTGAGTCCACTGTCAACTTTCTCTTCTAGTTCACGAGTCCTTCCTAGTCCTTCCTCTATCATTTTGTCAATGATATGGTTCTCCCTGTTCTAGGTTACATGTATTACTTCCTATTGATTGTTTCTCTATAAAAAGGAGATGGTTTCATGGACAACTTTCTCTCTAGGGCATAGTTCAAAACTGAATCTTCACCTCTGCTACATTCTTCTGTACTGAACTCACTGATGAACTGATATTTTATATATAGACACAATGGACATAACTGATTCTTTTAGCCAATCATATAATTTTCTTTCTTGACTCAAAGAATTCACAGTGTATAAATCATCTTGTTTACCCACTTCAAACTTCATCACTGTGCATTACTTGATTGATCAGGAGTGGGAAGAAACATTTATATTATAATGAATTCAAAATGGATGCATGACCTGCTGGTCCATATCATATTTTAGAAGAAAAATAAATCATGCTTTTTGTAGTTGTGGATAAATGGGAGGATTCTTTGAGTTTCTTTTAACATTCTTAGAATGTTTTTAATTTATTTTTCTCAATTACACATAGAAATCAATTTTTAAATATTTATTCTTTATAATTTTTTGCGTTCAAAATTCCCTCTTTCTCTCCTCCCCCTCATTTAAAAGGCAAGTGCTTTGATATAAATTATACATGTGCAGTCATGCAAAATGTATTTCCATGTTAGCCATATTACAAAAGAGAGCAGAGAAAAAATATAAAGAAAGTAAAATAAGTATGCTTTGATCTGTATTCAGACTCCATCAGTTCTTTCTCTGGAAGTAAAGTTTTTCATGGCAGGTCATTTGGAATTGTCTTGTATCATTGTATTTCTGAGAATAGCTAAATCATTCATTATGTTGCTGTTGATGTGTAGAATGATCTCTTGGTTCTGTTTACTTAAATTTGCACCAGTTCCTTATAAGTCTTCCGAAGTTTTTCTGAGAGCATCCTGGTCATTGTTGTATATAGCACAACCTGTTTGTATGCCAAATATCATATATACTACTTGATCATGTTTTATGGGCCTGTGGGCATAGAAACCAAATTGCTTTCCAGGAGTATTTTTGACAAAATAAGGAATAGAAGTAATTTACAAAAGAAAAATATATAGTTTTGATACCACTGAATTAAAAAGCTTTTGCATGAGGGGACAGCTGGGTAGCTCAGTGGAGTGAGAGTCAGGCCTAGAGACAGGAGGTCCTAGGTTCAAATCTGGCCTCAGACATTTCCCAGCTGTGTGACTCTGGGCAAGTCACTTGACCCCCATTGCCTACCTTTACCACTCTTCTGCCTTGGAGCCAATATTGGCTCCAAGACATAAGGTAAGGGTTTAAAAAAAAAAAAGCTTTTGCATGAGCAAAAATAATCTACCTTAAGAAGAGGAGTGAAATGTAATATTTTTATCACAAGATATGATGAATATGGGAATTTCAGGGAAACATGACCAGGGACACAATATGCACAATGACTTCAAAACTGTAAATGTGACATACATTAAAAATAAAGCCACAGTCTACAATTATAATGATCAATCTAGGTCCCAGAGGAAAAAAAACTGAAGAAAAATGCCTCGCTTCTTTCCTTGAAGATATGGGGGATTATTTGGATAGAATAATGAACACTATTTTATAAATATGTGTTTACAAATATTTACAAAACACTACAAATATGTGTTGCCATATTTTACAAAAAAACGGTCACTATTTTAATTTTGCTTAACTGCTTTTCTTATAGAGCAGGGTTTCCCTGGGGCTGGGTTTTGGGTAGGAGATGGAAGAGGGGAAACAAGCATAGAGAAATGATTTTGATATGAAAACAGGAGTCATCAACAAATTTTTTAAACATTTGAGTGAAGACATAGGTCGGTTAGAAGGTGTGAAAAGATATTTATTTGTGGAGATTACCCATACTAATAATAATAGATTCAACAAAGCAGAAAAATATCAATATCATTGAAAGTTCGGAAGGGACAAATGCTCCTAATTTATAGAGTGACACAACAATATAATAATGATATGAAAGAGAGTGACAAAAGAAAAAATACAAATGCAAATAAACATGTACAAACTCTTTCAATATATTAAAATACTAACATCATTTGATTCAGGATTGTAATTCAACAAAAATATTAAATAATATTTAACTTGTTTTTCCATATTCCAAATTATTATTGTTTTAATAGTTTGACTCAGCACAGTAAGAAGTTTGTGATGATTATCTGAGTTGCTACATTGGAGAATTTGGAAAATAAAAGTACTATAAAGTAAATAAAAGGGCTGAATTTAATTATGTAACTGCTTCACTGATAAAAGATACTCAGATAATAAAACAAGTCAGAGTTCTTGTTCACAATAAAACTTGCTTTGTCTCTGTATAGTAATGCCTTCATCAAAACAGAAATTAGCATATACAAATAAAATCAATTGTAACAAATTTATTTTCCTGGTCTTGTTCTTCTTGATACTAAATCATGGTAAAGAATTTGAACTTTGAGGAGTTTGAGATTTTTCAAAGTTGAGAACTCTTTTTTGCAAGGAAACTCAGTTTACCAAACTGAGTTAGTTTCTACTGATATGAGGGGAAAGCATTCTGCCAGAACAATGATTAACAGATGAACTTTTGGGCAACTATACATTGTGTCTGTGTACCAGACATCTTGTTTCAAGTACATTTTACCTGAAAATTATTAAGGCATGTTGTAAGCTTTTTAAGAATAACTTAGAAGTGTCTACTTGCCAGATGCACAGCACCAGTTTTCCTATACAATATATGAAAATAGTCATTTCCTAGATACCCTAGAATTTGTGAGAAAATGATTACCTGATTTTAACCATTTTCTAAATTGTAAATTGCTTCATTAAATAGCCTCAAATGTAACTTGAACAAAACAATGTGGCATATTTGATTTTTAAGAATCCTTCGTACCAATAGCTTGAGAAAATTATTAACATAATAGGAAATAGATGTGAGGATTATTATGCTCAATTTTTGTGGCTCAAATTCCAGCTTTCTCCCCTTAAATACATTTTGGAATATATGCTCCTTGAAGTAAGGGGTGTTCTTGATTGTTTATATGTGTATCCCTAACTCATATCACAGTGTATTAAGTGCTAAATAAATGCTTAGGTTAGCTAGCCTAAATAAACTTACAATTCTATGCAATCTAATATAACAGCCATTCCAACATTAAGAAATAATTTACTAAGTAATAATAGTCATTAAAGGTGAAAATGTTATAAAGAAAAATAAAATTAAAATTTTAAAATAACTATACTCTTATATGAGAGCTTTCTAGGATTTTTTCCTCAGAAAAGATATGTGTTATCTTGATGAAATCTAAATAGAAAACTAAAGAATGTTTTCGTATAACACCTAGAATAATGTCTTCCACATAGAAGACATTCAGAAAATAATGATAAATGAATATATCATTTTAGTCCATATGACCTTCTAACATAGGTCTTATTTTACTATTATTGAAAATGAGTTAATAACAAAAATAAATTGATACTATTTTTAGCTTTTTCTCTTTGTTAGGTATTGGATTATTCTATCTTCTGCAGATTAGATTTCCAAGGAGGTAATCATTAGCAATAATATTTCTAAAGAAGAAAAAAGAAGCTGCCTTCAAGAACTAGTAAACAGCTTTTATACTGAAGTCAAATCAGCAAGCCTTTATTGAGTGATTACTATGTGGCAGGCACTGTGCTAAGGACTAAATATAAACAGAAAGACTGTTCCTCCCCTTAAGGAGCTTACCTTTTAGTTGGGGGAGACAACATATAAAGTGGAAGAAGGAAGAATAAAGGTATCTAATGCCTGACTCCCAAATATATATATATATACATATATAAATATGAATATATACATGTATGTATATGTGTACACTTATGTGCACATATCTATGTAGTGTCATTTATCTCTATAAATGTATAGATATCTTTGTTTCATGGGTGGCAAAGGTCAAAGAACTAAACAGAAAATCATCAACTCATTGATAATGAATCCCTTTGAGGTTTAACTAAGACATTCACTGCAAACACAGATCATTGCTGGGCCTGGAGTTGAATCCTTTCTATCATGGTAGAAACTTTAAGACTCTGCAATCCAATTTTCAAGAACCTATGGTCACTTCTACACCATGATGAACCGTCAGAGTGGAAACCTATTTCTCTCTCTATGTATATACACATGTATGTATATGTATACATATATATTTTTACACATATATGTATAGTTTCTTGCTCTGTCTACAGCATAAAACATAATAAAACAGGACATAGTTGCAAGCCAAGCAATACATCTTTCTGGATTGCATTAGACAATGGACTAAACAGGGTCTGAAAAACAGCCTCTGCATAGAACATAGTAAAACAGACACCTAGGTAAAAATTTGAGGATCATTTCACCAGAATAAACTCCTGGAGAAAAATAATATGAGACCAAATCATGGTATATTTGGTTGGAAGTATTACATATGGAAATTGACTTCTGAAGAAATTACAGTATTTTAAATATTTTAATAAAAGAAAAAATTACTTTTTATTGAAGTTACATCATCTTCATAAGAGTTTGTAGAGTCTCCACCTTTGAAAATCTTAATTCAATAAATACATTGTTTTATTTTTAATATATTTGAGTAAAATCTTACTTGAAGGTGGGACCTTAGATCTGCACCCACATATTTGGATCTCCATCAGCCCTAAATAGTCAATGAGTTCATGGCAGTATACTTGGAAGAGAAGGGTAGTATGAGCCTGAATTAAAACAGAGAGATGGATTTTTTTACATACGATGATTAGAAACTGGAGCATTCTTATGAAAAGCAGTTTAATTTGGAAAACATAGAAGACCAAAGATTTAGGTCAATAAGCAGAAATTTTGAACATTGCCATAAAAAGTCTTTTGATGTGTGAACTGAAAATGGTCCTGGTAAATGGAAGTTAACAAGGTTCATTTATTTCCATAAAGGACTCCATTAGTTATTCTGTAGGTTATACATTTAAAAATGTAAGTGTTAGGGTAAGATCCAAATGGCTACTACTCCAAAAAAGACTAAAAATTTTAATTCATGGGGTAGATTTTATATGAAATTGCACATCATTTTAAAGTACTTACTAATTTAATAACTTACTGGATGAACCATAAATTAAAGTTTGATTCAGTTCAATGATTTATCAAAGGAAAATTTTACCAATCTCTTCATATTGTTTCATTTTACAGTTTTTTGCCTTTGAACAATATAAGAAATTACTTGGATATGTGTCACTGTCACCAGGATTGGTAAGTGGGAGTATTTTCTGTACTTTGGTGAATGTTATTTCATAAAGAAAGTGAAAACTATTCAGTGTTGAATTATTTACTTAAAATCATCTTACTACCACGTTACAATTTATTTCCTAAAAATAAACATATGATAATAAAATGTATACAAAAACATCTATTGATATGATTCAATAATGCAACATACATAAAGGATTTATGTAAAAAACCTCAAAAACAAAACTAATTTTACATTGTACATATATGCATAAGATTTTATATCTTTTATTACACTTATAAATAAAGAACTTTGGGACTTGGGGATTCTAGAATGAAAAAAAATTAATAATAATTATAAGTGCTTTTCTAGGAATGAGTACAATACTACTTCAATGCTAAATTAAAATATTGATTTTGAACTCTTCTAGTCTAGCCTCAAATACTAGTTGTGTGGCCCTGGGCAAGTCATCTAACTTCTGTTTGCCTCAGTTTCTTCAGCTGTAAAAATGGGGTAATAATAGCACCTACCTTCCAGGATTGTTGTGATGATCAAATGAGATAATTTTTGTTTTTCTTGTGGTTGTTGTTGTTTTCTGAGGCACACATTTTTAGCATGCAAAAAACACTTCTATATTGTTCATTGTTATAAGAACATACTCATACACAACCAAAACCCCGACACAGAATTGTAAATACACTGATGTAAAAGATAGTATGCTTTCATCTGCATCCATCCAACTCCGACTGTCCTTTCTCTGGAGGTGGATTGCATTCCCTGTAATTGTCCCAGATCATTGCATTGCCAAGAGTATCCAAGTTTTTAGTTTATCATGTATAATATTGCTGTTACTGTGTACATTGTTCTCCCAGTTCTGCTTATTTCATTCTTCATTAGTTCCTGAAAACCTTTCCAACTTTTTCTTAAGTCATCTTGCTTATCATTTATCATAGTATTCGATTACTAACATATATCATGATTTATTCAGACATTCCCTGATTGATGGACATGCCCTCAATTTCCAATTCTTTGCCACCACAAAAAAAAGACCTGCTATAAATATTTTTTATAAGTAGGTCCTTTCCCCATCTTTATTATCTCTTTGGGATACAGATCTAGTCATAATGTTATAGGATCAAAGGATATGCACATATGGCATAGTTCCAAATTGTCCTCCAGAATGGTTGAATCAGTTCACAACTACAGCAATAATGCATTAATGTCCCAATTTTGCAATATCTCCTCCAACATTTATCACTTTCCTTTACTGTCATATTGGCCAATCTGATAGGTTTGAGGCAGTACCTCAGGGTTGTTTTAATTTGTATTTCTTTAATCAAGATTGACTTAGAACATTTTTTCATATGATCATTGATAGCTTTGATTTCTTCATCTGAAAATTGTTTGTTCATACCCTTGACCATTTGTCAAATGGGGAATGGATTGTATTCTTATACATTTGACATTTCTCTGTAGATTTGAGAAATTAGACTGTTATCAGAGAAATTTATTGTAAAAAATTTTCCCCAATTTGTTGTTTCCCTTCTAATCTAAGTTACATTAATTTTGTTTGTACAAAAACTTCTTAATTTAATACAATCAAAATTATTCATTTTATATCTCATAATGTTCTCTATCTTTTGTTTTTCATAATTTCTTCCCTTTCCATTGGATCTGCCAGGTAAACTATTCTATGTTCCCCTAATTACTTATGGTATTGCTCTTTATCTCTAAATCATATACCCATTTTAACCTTATCTTGGTATAGGGTGTGAGATATTGGTCTATACTTAGTTTCTGCCATTCTAATTTTCCCAGAAGTTTTTGTTAAACAGTGAGTTCTTATTTCAAAAGCTGGTGTCTTTGGGTTTATCAAACACTAAGTTGCTAAGGTCATTTACCCTGTATGTAGTGTATCTAATCTATTCCAGTGATCTACCATTCCATTTCTTAGCCAACACCGGATTTCTTTGATGATTACTGCTTTATGATATAGTTTGAGATCTGGTACTTGTGTGGTGAAAGTGAAGGGATGAAGGTAGGAGGATTGGAGGAATGGGAGAAAGGAGAGAGGAAGGTAGAGGAAGGGAAAGGAAGGTAGTGTCCCCAGCCCCTGTGGGGGAAATTGATCAGAGCCCTTCAGGGGCTCAATTAAATGATCAGAGAGCAACTTTAGAATTTAGAATAGCTAGGTTTTATTTAGATTAGAAAGGGGAAGGTCTAGGAAAAACTAGGAGGTAGATAGAAAGGGAAAAAGGTACCAAGAGAGAGATCAGGGAGTCAGGGTAGAGAATGCAGCTTCCAGCATAGAGAGCTCAGGGTAGAGAGAGCTAGTGAGAGCTCAGGGTAGAAAGAGCAGATCTTCCAGGGTCAAGAGAGAGAAAAGACTCCAAACTTTCTCTTTTATAATTTCTCTGACACCTCCCACAAGGAAGTGGGAGGTGTCAGGGGAAGTTGTAGCAGAGATCCCTGGGAGACATAGTCTTCCAGGGCTTACATCAATTTCAAATGACACATTCCCTCTGTGATCCTTTGGGAGACCAATCTCCCTAATGGATCATAACAAACATAAATAAATTTACAATTACAATAAAATAAATAGTATATACATCAATACAAGGGGAGAAAGATAACAATTTTTACAATATAAAGAAATCAAATGGCACTTCTCTTACAAAAATATTCAGGGGGCAGTCCCCTTTTTCACAACAAAATAGATATGTACATAAAACAAATTAATTTAAACAAAACCGATGAATTTAACAAAACAAATGAATTTTAAAACCCCCCAAAGTTCAAAAATTTTGCACATCTGGTTGCTTCCTTAGGTTCCTGGATCAGCATGTGTTCTCCATGTGGTCTCCATGTGGAATCCATTTGGATTCCAGGAGGCAGTAAACTTTTTCCTAAAATAACCTAGAGTCTCCATATGAAATAAAAACATATTCCCCCCTGAGGAGGATAGAAAGAAACATTTAAATCACAGAGGGATATATGGCTGAGGCAGGAGGCATATGAATCATGCCAATCAAATTCATCAGAAAAATTAGCACAAAAAGGCCAAATGACTATTGGATGAAAAATTCTAAGTATCGAATTCTAAATTTTATATAGAAAAAAATTCTACCTGAGAAAAAAACAAAATCACACTAGGTCTTTGAATAATGCCCAATTAAGATAATCCATGTCCAACATCATATACTTACCCACTTCCACTTAGCAGCCAGGACCACAGTCAACCACCATAGTAAGAAAGTTAGAAAAGGACTAGATTTGTATTCATTGGTCTGATATTGTTCTGATATTACATTGTGTCTTCTTTTCTTCTTTCTTCTTTTCTTCTCAGGGATATAAATATGAAGCCAGAACAGCCAATTGTTAGGTACTTGACTTATAAATTTCACAAGGAGTGTGGTTCGAGGAGTCCTATGTTTTAACTTTTGTTAAGCGTCACAACCTCGATTCTCACACTAGGTTCAAGTCCTTTTTATTGACATAGAAGTCTCAGCAATCCTAGTAGGATTAGTTTCTCTTTTTGACCTGTGTGCTCTTTTGGCATCATGCAGGTTAGGTATGTACTTCTTTGGCACTATATAGATATCTGTGCTTCTTTGGCACTGTATTTATGAAATCTGTGCTCCTTTGTTGATCCCATTTCATCGAATCAGACATACATAAAGTCCCATATTAGCAAAATACCAATGGCAGTTTCAGTAGTCTAAGGCTTTTGGGCAGGTTGTTACAGTGGATAAATTAAACCTACACTAATCTAATAATAAAAAACTCTTTCAATTTAGATAGCATGTGCTTTAAATACAAAAATTACACATGCAATTATAAAAAATGTGCTAAATTTTCAAAACATATATATCTCCTATAATTAGCAACAATGAGAAAAAAATATGTGTGCATATATTGCAATTCATGTCACTTAAGGAGGAATAGAATATAAAGGTTCTTACCCAAGAATTTAGATGCATTTCCTCTTAGCTTAGCCATGATCCACAGTGTGAGTGCAAATGAGGTAAAACAATGGAGTATAAAAGCAATAATAGATTTAAGAAAATATAAAAATTTCACAAAAAACACAAAATGAAAATCAATTCAAATTCAAATCAAGTCAATTCAATAAAGGTAATATTTATACAAATACAGTGAAACAATAATATCAAAACAAAAATACAAAGTACAGATATAGCAAGTCACAAACACAATCAATAATCAATTTCAATACAGGTCCATTATTCAGTATCAACAGAAGGTACTTGTTTTACATGGCTACAATCAATCCATAAGTCCTTCTCCCCAATTTTAATAGCCTTTGGTGTATTCAATAGGACCTGGAATGGTCCATCATAAGCAGGTTTAGTTGACCAAGTGCATTTGAAGTTCTTTATGTACACGCTATCACCTGGGTTTAGATCATGAACAGAAGCTCCAGAATCGTGAAGCTCTCGCAATTTGGTTTGTAATTCTTTGATGTACGTAGTAATGGTTGTATCCCCTTCTAACAATGAAGTATAGGCAGGGGTAAATGGTTGAGCCTGAATAGGTGGATGTCTGAATAGCATCTCAAATGGTGAGATGTACAAATTACCTCTGGGTTGGCTTCTGAGATAAAATAGAGCCAGAGGGAGAATTTTGGGTCATTTTAGATGAGTCTCCGTATACAATTTGCCAATCATAGTTTTAAATTCTTTATTCATCCATTCAACTTGGATGGAGTTCTGGGGATGATAAGGTGTATGAAATTTAGGAGCTATCCTCAAAAATGAATAAATTTGTGATAAGACTGAATCTGTAAAATGGGTTCCTCTATCTGAATCAATCCATGCTGGCAGTCCAAAATGAGGAATAATTTCTTTTAGGAGGATTTTGGCAACAAAAGCCACTGTGGCCCAAGCAGTAAGAAGGGCTTCAGGCTGCCTGGTCAGCTGATCAACTATGACCAGGAAAAATTCATACTGTCCAGCTTTCAGCATGGAGATAAAATCAATTTGTAAATGCTCATATGGTGTGTAAGCAAGAGGATATCCACCAAAGGCTTTGCCACGAAAAGAATGTTGATTGAAGGCCTGACATGTAAGGCAAACTATACATATTTTGGAGGCAATTGTAGTTATTCCAGGTGCTACCCATACTCTTTTAACAGAGTCTACAATGCCTCAGGTACCAAAATGACCACGTTTATGAATGGATTGACAAATTTGGGTGTAGAAATTTCTAGGAAGCAGGGGTTTGCCATCTGATGATGCCCATACTCCATTAACTTGCTTGGCTTTAAATTTCTTTTTCCATTGTCCCACTTCCTTGTCAGTATAGGAAAGGGATAGATAGATCCAAGTCATCAGTGATTGTCAGTGCGAAAATGAGTTCAAATCCTTCCAAGTCCTCTAGCTTTGCTGCGGCATCTGCTCGGTCATTCCCCCTGGAGACAGGGTCAGTACCATGTATATATGCAGAGCAATGAACAACAGCTATGGCTTCAGGAAGTTGGATGGCAGAAAGAAATTCCATAATAAGGTTTCCATTAGCAATTCATTTTCCAGCTGATATCCGGAATCCCCTTTGAAGCCATAGCATGCCTACGGCATGGCATATGCCAATGCATAACAGGAGTCCGTGTAAATTTTGGCCCTCTTATCCTTCACTATAATACAGGCATGTTTTAAAGCTGTGAGTTCTGCTCCTTGTGTGCTTACATTTGAGGGTAAGGAAGCTGACCACAGAGTGGCAAATTCAGTAACTACTACAGGTCCAGTATAGTGAATGCCTTCCCTCATAAAGGAAGAACCATCTGTAAATAATATTAATTTGCGGTTGTCCAAAGGGGTGTCCAGTAAATCACTGCGAGGTTTATCAGCAATGGATACCAAAGAGGTACAATCATGTAAAGGTTCTCCAGAAGTTGGCAAATCAGGGAGCGAGGTTGCAGGATTAAGAACTCCACAGCTCTTTATTGTGATATTTTCATTGTTCAAGAGGGTTATTTCATATTTTGTAATTCTCTGATCTGTAAATACCTGTGAACTGTGTCTCAATAACAATGTCTTGACCTCATGTGGGCACATTATGGTCAGAGGGCAGACTAATACTAGGTCAGCAGATTTAGTCACTAATAGAGCCATTGCAGCTACTCCTCTAAGACATGGTGGTGCTCCTGAAGCTACTGGGTCCAACTGGGCCAAATAATAGGCTACTGGGCATTGAGCAGTTCCCAAAAGTTGAGTCAGAACACCTGAAGCAACCCCTCTCTTTATGGACATATAAAGTAAATGGTTTATCATAATTTGGGATGCCTAGAGTAGGGGCAGACAGGATAGCTTGTCTTAAATTAGAAAAAGCTGTCAGGTGTTCTGTTTCCAATTTAAGTGGTTCAGAAACTAAACTTTTTGTAAGTGCTACAAAGGGGTTTTGAGACTTCCCCATAGCAAGGGATCCACTGCCGATTGAATCTTGTTGCTCCAAGAATTGCCCTTAATTGCTTTTTTGTGGCAGGGGCACTTAATTTTGTGATATTTTCAATACATTTTAGTGAAATAAGAGGGGACCCAGCAGTTAAAATGAAACCTAAATATTGGACCTTGGGGAGACACCACTGAACTTTGTCTTTTGAGACCTTATGGCCTCTCTTATATAGTTCCAAAAGGAGGTGCTTGCTATCCTCCTGTCATGCTTCGGCACTTGGTGAAGCCAAGAGCAAATCATCCATATAGGGGATTAAACAGCTGTGTTTGAATTTGATGGCATCTGCATCCACATTTAAGAATTGTGTAGATAATGTAGGGCTGTCCACAAACCCTTGAGGCAATCGTGTCCAGGTCCTCTGAGAACCTTTCCAGGTAAAAGCAAATATATGCCTGGAATCCTCATGTACAGGTATAGAAAAGAAAGCAGAGCACAAGTCTACAACAGTAAAGTTTGTAGCTGTACTGGGAATAGAAGAAATTATTGTGTTCAGGTTTGAAACCACAGGATGTCTTTTTATAACATGATTATTTACAGCTCTTAAGTCTTGGACAAATTGATATTGGGCTTTTCCATATGGGCCTATTTTTGGCTTTTTAACAGGTAAAATAGGTGTATTATATTCTGATTTACATGGAATTATTATTCCTTGTTCAATTAATGAAATAATCACTGGGGTAATTCCCTCAATTGCTTCCTTTGATAGAGGGTATTGAGGAATGGAGGGAGCTGGACCTCCTTTTGTTGTAATTTGGATGGGAACTGCTGATTTAAGTTGGCCTACATTGGAAGAAGATATGGCCCAAAGAGACTCAGGGATGTCAGTAGGTATTCCCAAGGTGGAAGGCTTGTTCACCTCCTGGTATCTCTGAGAGAAGTACAAGGAGCAAATTTAAAGATTCCTCGGGTATTTCCAATGTCATAGAGCCATCAGGAGAGCAGGTTATTGTGGCTCTAAGTTTGTACAAAAGGTCTCTTCCCAGAAAATTTATAGAGGATCCAGGCATTAAAAGAAATTAATGTTCTACAATTAGTGGTCCCATGCTTACCATGAAAGGAGATAGCTTTGGGACCTGTTGAGGTTTTCCAGATGCACCTACTACTTTTAGGGGGCCAATAGAGTCACAATCTGAATCAGGTGTGCTCCTCAATACAGACTTGGAAGCTCCAGTGTCCAGAAGACAATCATAATAAGTGTTGCCAACTCTCAATGTCACATGAGGCTCATTAGTATGGGGGGGTGTGCAGTGGATAGGGACAACAGGCAGCAGGATATCAGGGCTCCATCAAAGGTTGCATCTTCTGATTCCTGTCCCCTTCCCCCCCCCCCCCCCGCACACCTTCATAATGTTTTTGTAGTTATTTGTTTGATTTTAATTATTTATTTGGTTTCAGCGGGAAAACATTATTATTATTTTTAATGTATTATTGGCACTGTCCTTGGTGCTGCCCTCCAATGGCAGAAAGGTAGCACTGCAGCTTAGCAGAAAAAAAAGGGAGGGGGGAGCACACTCCGTGTTCAGTGCTGGCCTCTAGTGGCCAAGGTAGTACTGCAGCTCAGTAAGGAGAAGGGAGGGGGGAGCAGTGAAATGGACAAAAGCTGTAATGAAAGGCATCAGGCTGATAAGCAAGTTAACGGGTTTTTTAATGTTTGGGATTTTGGTATTGCCTTTTAAAAGGCAAAATCTCTCCAAAGGGAGAGATTGAAGCTAGTATGGAGGTAGAAGGTAGAAAGGGATCTGGGTTTTCCCACCAGCCAATTCTGGGGGCAGATCTTGCTTTCCCACCAATGGAAGACCCCCTGCTGGGTCTTTTGCCACTGGCTGGGTTTTTCCTAGGGGACTTGGGTTTTTGCAGACTGGCCAAGGTTCCTGGATTGGGTGATGGATTCGGGGCTTGGGTGATAGGTTTGGATCCCCTGATGAGGCACAGGTACTGGGCAGGGGAAGAGTAGGGGAAGAGTCTGTTTTTTGTTGGGGTTTTTTTGGAACCCTGCTGGGTTTTCCAGGAAGACCTCCTGCTGGGTTTTAGCCTGGCAGGGGTAAGGGGATTAGGGTTAAGGCTCTTGGGTTGGAATTGGGGCTGGGGATTTAGATCTAGGAGCCTGGCAGGGGTTTAGTAGGGGAAGGGACCCCCGCTGGGCTGGGTTTGGGCGGGAAAAATTTTTTACTTACCCTTAAGCAGTAAGGCAGGCAGGATAGTCAGCAGACTCAGGTAGGCAGGTTTAGGTCCATCTGAAGGTCGCCATAAATTGTGTGGTTAAAGTGAAGGGATGAAGGTAGGAGGATTGGAGGAATGGGAGAAAGGAGAGAGGAAGGTAGAGGAAGGGAAAGGAAGGTAGTGTCCCCAGCCCCTGTGGGGGAAATTGACCAGAGCCCTTCAGGGGCTCAAATGATTAGAGAGCAACTTTAGGGTTTGGAATAACTAGATTTTATTTAGATTAGAAAAGGAACTTCTAGGAAAAACTAGGAGGTAGATAGAAAGGGAAAAATACACCAAGAGAGATCAGGGTCTCAGGGTAGAGAGAGCAGGGCTTCCCCAGGGTCAAGAGAAAGAAAAGGTGCCAAACTTTCTCTTTTATACTTTCTCTGACACCTCCCACAAAGGAAGTGGGAGGTATCAGGGGAAGTTGTAGCAGGGATCCCTGGGAGACATAGTCTTCCAGGGCTTACATCAATTTCAAATGACACATACTGTTAGGCCACCTTCCTTCACATTTGTATAAATTAATTTCCTTGATATTTTTTACCTTTTGTTCTTCCAGATGAATTTTGTTATTATTTTTCTAGATCTATAAATAATTATTTTGGAGTTTGATTGTTATGACCCTGAATAACTAAATTAATTTTGGTAGAATTTTCATTTTTATTATAGCTTGGTCTACCCATGAGCAATTGTTATTTTTTAAAGCATTTAACACAGTGCCTGGCATAAAGATGCTATATAAATACTTACTCCTTTCCCTTCTTCTTTCTCCCTCCTTCCTTCTGTTCCCTTTTTCCTATCTTGGTTTTTGAGGTCTTTGCTACAAATAAAACTGATTTAGTGCAATGACACATATAGAAGTCCTAAAGAAATAACCTTCCAAATATATGAGAAGTAGCACAATAGAAAAGAAAGGGAAATGAATTTAAAGTCTAATGATTTGAATCCTAGCTTTGCCAACTATAGCTCTACATATACACACATTTACATACATACATAAATATATATGTTCATATGAGTATAAATATGAATTTTATACATAATAAAACACATAATCTGGCATATATCTGCCAAAGATAAGACAAGATAGTAGGACTTCCAAAAAGTGTCTCTATAATATAATATGGTGGTACACTGAGAGAACCTAGAAAATCAACTAAAAAACTAGTTAAAACAACAACTTTATGCAAGATATAAAATAAGCCCACATAGATCATAAGTGTTTCTATGTTATCAACAAAACCTAGCAGGAAGAAATAGACTAATTCCATTTAAAATAAATGGAGAAAACAGAAAACACTTGGGAATCTATCTGTCAAAGCACACTCAGGAACTATATAAACACCATTACAAAACAGTCTTCAAACAAATAAAGACAGATTTAAACAAATGGAATAATATTAATTGCTCACAGGTAAGCCGAACTAAAATAATAAAAATAACAATTCTACCTTTAAAAAAGAGAGTGAGAGGGGGCAGCTGGGTAGCTCAGTGGACTGAGAGCCAGGCCTAGAGACGGGAGGTCCTAGGTAAAATCTGGCCTCAGACACTTCCCAGCTGTGTGACCCTGGGCAAGTCACTTGACCCCCATTGCCTACCCTTACCACTCTTCTGCCTTGGAGCCCATACTCAGTGTTGACTCCAAGATGGAAGGTAGGGGTTTAAAAAAAAAAAAGAGAGTGAGAAGTAGTCGATAGTACTTGGTTCTTGAAGAGAAATAGTTAATGAAAAGGAGAAAATAAATAGCACTTAACGTCATCAATTTGGAGGCAAAGGAACTTAAGGGTCATATAGTTAAACCCCCCTCAGGTGAGGAAACTGAGGCCTAGATAAGATAATGATTTGCTCAATACAAGATTTGAACCTTTGGCCCTTAATCCAAATTTGCCACATTTCCTACTATACTATACTGCCACAAGGAGACTTAATTATTAGAGTGAATTTCCAATTTTCATAGTTGTTCATTTTAAAAATGTAAAATTAGTAACATTTGTGTTGATTTTTCTGAAATGAAATATTGTGAAAGATATATTTACAGGGGGGCAGCTGGGTAGCTCAGTGGAGTGAGAGTCAGGCCTAGAGACAGGAGGTCCTAGGTTCAAACCCGGCCTCAGCCACTTCCCAACTGTGTGACCCTGGGCAAGTCACTTGACCCCCATTGCCCACCCTTACCAATCTTCCACCTATGAGACAATACACCGAAGTACAAGGGTTTAAAAAAAAAGATATATTTACATTCACTTATTAAGTCTGGCTCTTAAATGTGTTTTACTATATATTATTTCTAAGATTTATAAAAACAAATATGTATTTTGTGTAGAAAGTATTTCTATCACAGATATTCTTAATAGCTCATATTACCATTTTCCCTATAACTATTCTTCATAATATTTCTAGTTTTTCATTACATGCTGTAGAAAAACCTAGCTATTTCTGATTTAATCTTTTAACAACATTCTAAAAACCAAGATAAATGAAAATGTATAATTATTTTAAATTAGAAAATATTATATTGTTAACTAACAATATTTCATTTTAAGTGTAAAAATTGTGTCCATGTGAATAATTCTTAAATATTTCAGACTAGCCTATATCTGAATTCTGAGTTTTGAAAAATACTTCATTTTTCATTTTAGCCCTGAAAAGTGCATTTAAATAAATGTTTTAAGTGAAGTTCTCACTTAACAAGTTCAAAATCTGTTCAAAGTGAATGGAAGGGCATATTTTAACATACATCTTAAATCAGTAACATGGCCTTTTTCTTGACTAATAGAAAGAGGTTATTGTTGATAGACTTTTGACATTTTATTTAAAATTTTTAGAATGAGGTTTGTGGCTTCTGTAATTTCTTCATCATGAATTGTCAGCATGTAATTAGGTGTTAAGCTGTTTAGTAATGGCATACAGTTTATTCATGATAACATTCATCTGCAGTGGATACTGCTTTAACTTAGTACAAATAATAATTTGTTTTAAGATATTGATTTGTTTTTATTTTTTTTAGGCATTTGCAATTGCAGGATTGGGATCTGGCCTAACAGAAGCTATTGTGGTTAACCCTTTTGAGGTTGTAAAAGTTGGTTTGCAGGCCAATCAGAATGTATTTACACAGGTAATAATTTTTAATACTGTTGGAGAATCCTGAAAACTAATTTTTAAAGGAGAAATCAAATATCTATTTTTTCTTTCTTGAAATAGTAAGAAATTGATGTCAAAAAGCTACCCAAAAAAAGAATTAAATCTTTCTTCAAGTAAAAAATTAACATTCAATGAGTTCTAATGAAAAACTGTGTTTATGCCTATTGGTTTTTAAAGTTATGATGTAATTTATTATGTTTTCTTTGGAAACATTTCTTCTACTTTTGGGAAAATTCCTGCATATACTAGAACAATCTATGATATAAACCACTAAAGATATGGTTACATGTTAAAACCAGTGGAAATGTGCATTGGATATGGGGGCGGGGGGGCAATGTTAAGGGGGAGTGAAGGGGAGAGTAAAAACATGAATCATGGAACCATGAAAAATTTTTCTAAAAAAATAAAATATTTAAATCTTAAAAAAATAAAGATATGGTTACCCTAGTTTTTTAGAATTGTGAAATAATTTCAAAAGTTTTATACTATTGACTTTCACCTAGGACAAACCAATATTTATATGACAGGTTGGTATTGTTATAGAGTTGGTCGAGCAATATTTGATCCTTTGTGCTCCCTTCTTCCTTTTAAAAAAGGGTAGAACTGAATCCTTTCCAGACATAAGCTGTCCTCTTTTAAGGAGAGATCTTTTTTTTTAGTCACTAACTCCCTTCTCCTGGATTTCCCTCCCTCTAGAAACAATATGACACACCCAATTACAAAATTAGGGGCAATATAATGGCCCTCAGGTCCATTTAGTTCCTTTCCCTAGTATTTTATGGAATTTATATCAATGAAGTTATTGATATTGTTAGCCCCCAATTAGGATTTTTCCTAACATTCAGACAATGGTTTGGCTCTCTGCCTTAATTTAAATTTTGTATATTCCTAGCTACCACTTACTTCTTACATTTCCCTTTCCTTAGCTTAAACTAAATATATATCACTTTATGTCTAGTCCCAGGTTTCTTTATATATGAAGAAAAATCAGGATGTGGGAAATACTTAGGTAGAATTTACAAACTTTGCCCTCCCTGTGAGTCCTTTATACCAAGATATTCACACTGATCTCTCCCTTTCCTGGAAACTGAACTTTTCTTCTTTTCCAGTTCTTCACCTATTACTTCTGTGGCACTGCTTCTCTCTAATCCATATTGTTAAGTCCTGGTTGAAGATGAAGATTGCCTTCTCCCTCTACTATTACTGTTGTTCAGCTCAACTTATTCCAGATCCTGCCTCTCATCTGATCTCTTCCAAAATTCCCATAAATAAATCAAGGTCACCTACAACTCAAAGGGAGCCCAAGTCATTCACATGGCTGAGAGGAAATGCTTTTCTCCAAATCTAAGAAATCCTTTAAGTTCTCAGACACGTTTGCCTCTAAAATAAATATGAGTGAGGAAAGGTTTAAAAAGCCTTGTGTAAATATCGCCATCTTAACAGCTTAGATCTCAAAAATTTTATTGCTTTGTAAGACCCCATGTAAACAGCCTCCTTTCCTGTGAGATGCTTTTACTAAGAGATAAAACTAGGATAGAGTAATGAGTTCTTTGCCTAAGTTGGGGAATATAAACAGTTTTTCTCATGCTTTAAGAATTAAGACAGAGCAAGAGGAGTTGTGGGAAGGTGGAGCCACAATGAGAGTGAAGAAGATGTAGGGATTTTCTCTTGGGAAATAGAGAGTAATTGGCTAATCTGTGCCTTGATTTAAGCAGTATTTCAAGGAATTAAGTGGCAATGAGGGAGAGAAGCTAAAGGAAGCCCTGATGTGAGGTGGAACTTGGGTTCAGCCTAGGTTTAGGAAAGGGGACTGTAAACTAAACTCCTCAGTATCAGTTCATTCAGTACTATAGTGCCAGCACTATGCTTTCCAGCAATATGACAGAGAAAAAAAGGGCTCCTGGTATTACCTGAAGACTTCTGAACAATTGTTCTCCATGGAATATGTTAGCGTAAAGCCAGCATGCACCTAGTAGGGATCTAAGAATTTTCCCAATCAGCTGCTTATCATGAGATTAGAGGCTGATGCTTTGGAGTGGTCAGTGACACAAAGTAAGTTTTAGTTATACCACAGAAAGTCAAATATCATCTCTGAAAGAACCCTGGACTAGGACTTCCTGGTTAAGATGGCGGCAGAGTAAAAAGCAGCTGCTTAACCTCTTCTAACCAAAACATATAGGACTCCTCAAAAAGACATAAAAACAAATCCAGAAGAACGAAGGGACTCCACAAAAGGACGCAGCATTGAAGGTATGTGGAATTGGGGCATTTCCATGCTATAAGGGGGTGAAACAGCTCTCACTAAAATGCAAGCTGAGCAACCCCCTCCCCCACCCCACACTACCTATAGTGCCAAATCCAGCGCACAAGAGCTAGAGCAAGTTTGGAGTACCCATTAAGTCCTTGGCAGCTACCTGGGGTCAGAGCCTGTTCCTGAGAGCAGCAAGACTCAAGACCCTAAGACACTAAAGAAAGTGCAGACTTTGAATACAGAACCTGAGCACAGGCTCAAGCACAGACTCTTGAGTCCACAGATCCTGAGCGCAGGAGTGGACTTGGATCCTGAGCCCAGGAGCAGACTCAGATCCTGAGCACAGGAGTGGACTTTGAGTGAGGACCCAATGCAGAGGGGTGCACAACTGTGGAAACAGCTCCCTGAAACTGTTAAAGGAGCTTTGGACAGAGGAACAAGCAAGGGGACCACCAGGAGGCTTGACCCTGAGAACAACTATATGTGAGATTTCAGGAGCCTAGAGAGATCAAACAGACCCTGGGTATGAGGATAAACCTGAGAGGGCACAGGGCTAACAATGGCAAGCCAGAGACAAGAACCCCAAAAGAGAACGATAATCAAGAAGAAATCTGTGACACTCGACAACTTTTACACAGATAAAATCCAGAAAACAGAGCAAACAGCAGAGGAGAACAAACAAGTAATCACATCCAAACCTTCCCAAAATAATGAAAACTGGTCACAAGCTATCGAAGAGTTCAAATCTGAGATGATGAGAAAGATGGAAGAGATCTGGCAAGAAAACAGTATAAAAGGCAGAATTTCACAATTGGAAAGTGAGACAAGTTAATTGAAGACCAGAAATGACCAGATTGAAAAGGAAACCCAAATGATAATAGCCCAAAACCAAAAGATTATGCCAGAAAACCAGTACCTAAAGGCTAGAATTGAGGAATTAGAAGCTAATGATCTCTCAAGACAGCAAGAACAAATAAAACAAAGTCAAAAGACTGATAAAATAGAAGGAAACATGAAATTACTCAATGAGAAATTGACAGATCAAGAAAACAGGTCTAGAAGAGACAATCTGAGAATCATTGGTCTTCCAGAATAAGCAGAAATTAATAGAAATTTGGACTCCATACTAAAAGAAATTATTCAGCAAAATTGCCCTGAAGTTCTACAACAAGAGGGTAATATAGACATTGAAAGGATTTATAGATCACCCTCTACACTAGACCCAGAAAAGGCAACCCCATAGGAATATAATAGCCAAATTGAAGAGCTTCCAAGTAAAAGAAAAAAACTTACAAGAAGCCAAAAAGAGACAATTCAAATATCAAGGAGCACAAATCAGGATCACTAAGGATCTGGCAGCCTCCACACTAAAAGATCACAAAGCTTGGAATATGATATTCAGAAAGATAAGAGAACTGGGTCTACAACCACGGATCACCTACCCATCAAAACTAACTATATACTTCCAGGGGAAAGTTTGGGCATTCAACAAGATAGAAGATTTCCAAGTATTTTCACAGAAAAGACCAGGACTAAATGGAAAGTTCGATATCCAACCACAAAAATCAAGAGAAACATAAAAAGGTAAATAAGAAACAGAGGGAAAAGAAAGAAAACTTGTATTTTTAAATTTGCCTCTTGAAGGGTTTCAATAAGATCTAATTATTTGTATTCCTATGTGGAGAAATGTTATGTGTAATTCTCTGCAGTGAACTTTATTCACTATTATAGTATTCACTATTATAGTAATTAGAAGAATTTTATACATAGGGAGAGGTTGGAATACTAAATGGTCTAAGATGATATGGGGTGTGGGAAAGAGGAGGGTGAATAGTAGAGGACACCAAGAGAAACTTGAATGAATAAGAAAAATAGGATAATCTATTACACACGAAGTGGGCATGGGAAGTGGAAGGGATGAATACTATTATAAGAAGGAGAGGAAGAGAGCATTAAGAGGTAATATTTAAACCTTACTCTCAGTGTATTTAACCCTGAGAGGGAAGAGTAACTATATTATCCATTGGGATATAAAACTCTAACTCTACTGAGAAATTCAGAAGGTATAAACCAAAGGGAGCAGGGGAGTGGGGAGGTCAAAAAAGGGAGGGGAGAAGAAGGGGGGGAATTCATTAGGCCTTAAAAATAAAAAGAGGGGAATAATAAGGGAGGTGGTAGAAAGGGAAATTAATCAAGGGAGGGGACAACAGTTACTGGCTTAAAGCAAACCACTGGTTTAAAAGGAAATAGTGTAAGAAGAAGGGGTAGAACTAGGAGAGGAAACCAAAATGTTGGCGAATACACAACTGATAATTATAACTCTGAATGTGAATGGGATGAACTCCCTGATAAAAAGGAAGCAAATAGCAGAGTGGATCAGAAACCAAAATCCTACCATATGTTGTCTACAAGAAACACATATGAGGTGGGTGGACATGCACAGGTTTAAGGTAAAGAGCTTGAGGAAAATCTTTTGGGCATCAAATGAGAAAAAGAAGGCTGGAATGGCAATTATAATTTCTGACAAAACCAAAGTAAAAATAGATAGGATTAAAAAAGACAGGGAAGGTCATTACATCCTGATTAAAGGCAGTATAAACAATGAGGAAATAACAGAGCTCAATATGTATGCATCAAATGGCATAGCATCCAAATTCTAAAGGAGAAACTGGCAGAGCTCAAGAAGGAAATAGATAGTAAAACCATAATAGTGGGAGATCTAAATATTCCTCTTTCAGATCTAGATAAATCAAACCAAAAAATAAATAAGAAAGAGGTAAGAGAGGTGAATGAAGTCCTAGAAAAATTAGATTTAATTGATATGTGGAGAAAAATAAATAGGGACAAAAAGGAAGACACCTTCTTTTCAGCTGCACATGGTACATTCACAAAGACTGACCATGTAATGGGGCATAGAAACATTGCAAACAAATGCAAAAGAGCAGAAATAATAAATGTAAACTTCTCAGATCATAATGCAATAAAAATAATAATTAGTAAGGGCACCTGGATAGGCAAATCAAAAACTAATTAGAAATTAAATAATATGATTCTCCAAAACCAGCTAGTCAAAGAAGAAATCATAGAAGCAATCAATAATTTCATTGAAGAGAATGACAATTATGAGACATCCTAGAAAACTCTGTGGGATGCAGCCAAGGCAGTACTCAGGAGGAAATTTATATCCTTGAGTGCATATATTAAGAAATTAGGGAGGCAGAGATTAATGAATTGGGCATGCAACTTAAAAAATTAGAAAGTGAGCAAATTAAAAATCCCCAGATGAGGGCAGCTGGGTAGCTCAGTGGATTGAGAGCCAGGCCTAGAGACGGGAGGTCCTAGGTTCAAATCTGGCCTCAGACACTTCCCAGCTAAGTGACCCTGGGCAAGTCACTTGACCCCCATTGCCTACCCTTATCACTCTTCCACCAAGGAACTAATACACAGAAGTTAAGGATTTAAAAATATAAAAAAAATTATAAAAAAATCCCCAGATGAAAACTAAATTAGAAATACAAAAAATCAAGGGAGAAATTAATAAAATCCAAAGTAAAAGAACTATTGATTTAATAAATAAAACGAGAAGCTGGTATTTTGAAAAAACAGATAAAATAGACAAAGTACTGGTCAATCTAATAAAAAAAGGAAAGAAGAAAACCAAATTGACATTATCAAAGATGAAAAGGGAGACCTCACCTCTAATGAAGGGGAAATTAAGGCAATCATTAAAAACCATTTTGCCCAATTATATGGCAAAAAATATAGCAATCTAGGAGATATGGATGAATATTTACAAAAATATAAATTGCCTAGATGAACACCAGAAGAAGTAGAATACCCATATAATCCCATATCAGAAAAAGAAATTGAAGAAGCCATCAAAGAACTCACTACAAAAAAATTACCAGGCCCAGATGGATTCACAAGTGAATTCTATCAGACATTCAAAGAGCAACTAATCCCAATACTATCCAAATTATTTCATATAATAAGCAAAGAAGGAGTCCTACCAAATTCCTTTTATGACACAAATATGGTACTGATTCCAAAGCCAGGGAGATCAAAAACAGAGAAAGAACACCAAAGACCAATCTCCCTAATGAACATAGATACAAAAATCTTAGAATACTAGCAAAGAGACTCCAGCAAGTGATCAAGAGGATCAGCCACCATGATCAGGTGGGATTTATACCAGGAATGCAAGGCTGGTTTAACATTAGGAAAACCATCAACATAATTGACCATATCAACTATCTAACAAACAAAAAAAATCACATGATTATCTCAATAGATGCTGAAAAAGCCTTTGACAAAATACAGCACCAATTTCTATTGAAAACACTTGAAAGTATAGGAATAGAAGGACCATTCCTAAAAATAATAAACAGTATATACCTAAAACCATCAACAAGCATCATATGCAATGGGGATAAATTAGAAGCCTTCCCAATAAGATCAGGAGTGAAACAAGGATGCCCATTATCACCTCTATTATTCAACATAGTACTAGAAACACTAGCAGTAGCAATTAGAGAAGAAAAAGAAATTGAAGGTATCAAAATAGGCAAGGAGGAGACTAAGCTATCACTCTTTGCAGATGATATGATGGTCTACTTAAAAAATCCTAGAGAATCAACTAAGAAACCTGTAGAAATAATCAACAACTTTAGCAAAGTTGCAGGATACAAAATAAATGCACATAAATAATCAGCATTTCTATATATTTCCAACACATTAGAGCAGCAAGAGGTAGAAAGAGAAACACCATTTAAAATCACCCTAGACAATACGAAATACTTAGGAATCTATCTACCAAAACAAACACAGCAATTATACAAAAACAACTACAAAACACTTTCCAAACAAATAAAACTAGATCTAAACAATTGGAAAAACATTGATTGCTTATGGGTAGGATGAGCTAACATATTAAAAATGACCATTCTACCCAAATTAATTTACCTATTTAGCACCATACCTATCAAACTACCAAAAAAATTTTTTTACTGAATTAGGAAAAACTATAACAAAGTTGTTTGGAATAACAAAAGATCAAGAATATCGAGGGAAATAATGAAAAAAAATTTGAAGGATGGTGGCCTAGCAGTACCAGATATTAAACTATACTATAAAGCAGCAGTCATCAAAACAATATGGTACTGGCTAAGAGACAGAAGAGAGGATCAATGGAATATACTTGGGGCAAGTGACATCAGCAAGACAGTGTATGATAAACCCAAAGAGCCCAACTTTTGGGTCATGAATCCACTATTTGACAAAAACTGCTGGGAAATTTGGAAAACAATATGGGAGAGATTAGGTTTAGATAAACATTTCATACCCTACACCAAGATAAATTCAGAATGGGTGAATGACTTGAATATAAAGGGGGAAACTATAAACAAGTTAAGTGAACACAGAATAGTATACTTGTCAGATCTCTGGGAAAGGAAAGATTTTAAAACCAAGCAAGAGTTAGAGAAAATTACAAAATGTAAAATAAATGGTTTTGATTATATTAAACTAAAAAGCTTTTGTACAAACAAAAACAATGCTGCCAAAATCAGAAAAGGAAACAACAATTTGGGAAAAAATCTTTATAACAAAAACTCTGAAAGGGGTCTAATTACTTAAATATACAAGGAGTTAAATCGATTGTTTAAAAAATCAAGCCATACCCTAATTGATAAATGGGCAAGAGACATGAATAGGCAATTTTCAGATAAAGAAATCAAAACTATCAATAAGCACATGAGAAAGTGTTCTAATTCTCTAATAATTAGAGAAATGCAAGTCAAAACACCTAGCAGATTGGCTAAAATGAAAGAAGGGGAGAGTAATGAATGTTGGAGAGGATATGGCCAAATTGGAACATTAATGCATTGCTGGTGGAGTTGTGAACTGATCCAACCATTCTGTCTGGCAATTTGGAACTATGCTCAAAGGGCTATAAAAGAATGCCTGCCCTTTGATCCAGCCATGCCATTGTTGGGTTTGTACCCCAAAGAGCTCATAGATAAACAGACTTGTATGAAAATATTTATAGCTGCGCTTTTTATGGTGCAAAAAACTGGAAAAGGAGGGTATGTCTTTCAATTGGGGAATGGCTGAACAAATTTGTAATATATGCTGGTGATGGAATACTATTGTGCTCAGAGTAATAATAAACTGGAGGAATTCCATGTAACCTGGAAAGACCTCCAGGAATTGATGCAGAGTGAAAGGAGCAGAGCCAGAAGAACATTGTACACAGAGACCAATACACTGTGGTAAAATAGAATGTAATGGATTTCTGTACTAGCAGCAATGCAATGACCCAGGACTATTCTGAGGGATTTATGGTAAATAATGCTACCCACATTCAGGAGAAGAACTGCAGGAGTGGAAATACAGAAGAAAAGCAGCTGCTTGAACACATAGGTTGAGGCTTACATGATTGGGGATTTTGATTCGAAACTACTACACCAATGCAATGATCAACAATTTGGAAATAGGTCTTGATCAATGACATATGTTAAAACTAGTGGAAATGCGCATTGGCCAGGGGTTGGGGGAGTGTGAGGGTGAAGGGGAAAGTAGGAGCATGAATCATGTAACCATGTTAACTTTTCTGAAAAATGAATATTAATAAATGTTAAAAAAAATAAAAGAACCCTGGACTAGCAGTCATGAGACTTGTTTTCCAGCTCATGCTTTGACAGGTCTTGCTCTTTCTTCTGGAAAATGAGGGGGTGGTAAAATGAGGGGTTTGGTCTCTAAGGTTTTATCCAACTCTAGCATTCAAATATTTAACATTTATTCGACTTCATTGAATTGAGCCTCAATTTCAATAAGAATCAAATGAAACTTAACAGATATCTTGATGTAATGAATTAGAATGCTGGATGTTGTTATATTCCAACTCTGAGAATTGTTAGTCTCACCTTGATTGATAAGGGAGACAGTTGGAGATGTTGGAATGTTCCCAGATGCTGTGAGGACAGGAGCATAGGTAGTTGGCCTGAGGGTATAAATACCCCTAATGGTCATCTGGGAGAGTTCTTCTGTCTTTGAGCTTTGACCATTGATATTGGATCTTTGATCTAGAAGGAGTGATCTGTGGGTCTCTGACCATGGATCATCGATCCTCTCTGAATCTCCCTAGATCTTTAGGCATTTGAATCATCATTAACTATTAGGTATCTGGGCCTGGGAGGTGAAGGGAGGAAGGGAGGTAGAAGAAGAAGAGGGTGGATCTTTTAAAGGTGGTTATTTCCTGAAGGTTGTGCAAGGCTGACATACCATAACTGAGAACAAGGAAGCTGAGAGAAATCACAATATCTGTACCAACTGAGCAGTTTGCCCTCCCTGGTTTGGCAGTGGCCAAGCTGATCCAGAGGAGTGTGAAAGCATTAGCTTCAGCTTACTGAAACAACAGCCTACAGTCCTGAGGGATTATTGATTATAGCTATTAGTGACAGGTTCTCCTATCCCCAATCTGTTCCTGATTATTCCTTTCCCTATTTAACATCAATAGATAGTTTTATTAAGTACCTTCCTGAGTGGTCATTATATCATGACCCTTGGGGAGGGAAGCAACGCAGTCAGATGAAACGTGATCCAAGGCTAATTAGAGCCCAATATTAATAATTAATCTAACCCCAGGGGGGACCTGAAAGGGTTACCCATCCGCCAGACCACAAGGGTCCTGCCTGGGCACTGTTATATAGAAATGGGAATTATATCATCTAGCAAAGGTGACTGAATTGGTGTTCCCCAGTCACCAGCTACCTAGGGGAATACAAGAGACACAGCTTCCCTAACCAATATCCCTAGAAGCATAGTAGTAGTAGTCCTATTTATCTTCATAACATTGTATAGTCAAAAAAAAATACTAGGTTTTAGTCCTTGTTGAGGCACTTATTATCTGTGTGATACTAAGCAAGTCATTTAATATGTTTGGGTCTCAATTAACTCATTTGTAAAAGTGAGAGTTAGGTTTTCTCATTTCTGTTAAGGCTATAAATCTATGATCCTATAATCAATCATTTGCAACCTTGAGTAACTCATATTCCTCTCTGGGAACTCACTTTCCTCTTTTGTACAATGAGGGACTATACCATTTTAGCAGTAGTTGGAGAAAGCACTATTGTTCTTCCCTTTCCTGGAGTAAACTTAGCTTCTATTGAAGGTATTATGCCTAACATTTAATTTTACAGTGAAACTTTGAAAGATTTTTGAAAGGAAAACAATATTCAGTTCTTCTGGATGAATACAAAAATGTTTGAACTATTTTCTGCACATCATTCCTTCTTTATTTTGTCACTGTTTTTTCTTTTTGGAGAATAGGGATAAAAAGTAGGGACAAAAAACAAGAATAGGGAGAAGAGGAAAGGAAAGGAAAGGGAAAGGAATAAGCATTTATATAGCATCTTCTCTGTGCTAGGTACATAAGCTCTTTGTAGAAATATAGAAACATAGTTTGTTGTTTCCCTTCTAATCTTGGTTACATTAGTTTCATTTGTACAAAAATTTTTCAACTTAATATACTAAAAATTATTCATTGTACGTCTCATAATTATCTCTCTTGTTTGGTCATAAATTCTTTCCTTCTCCATAGATCTGACAGGTAAACCATTTTATATTATCCTAATTTATTTATAATATCACCCTTTATGTCTAAATTATATACCCATTTTAACCTTATCTTGGTATATAGTGTGAGATATTGGTTTATACCTAGTTTTTACCATACTCTTTTCTAGTTTTCCCAACAGTTTGTGTGTGTGTGTGTGTGTGTGTGTGTGTGTGTGTGTGTGTGTGTGTGTGTGAGAAATAGTGAGTTCTTATCCCAAAAGCTGGGATGTTTGGGTTTATCAAACACTAGATTGCTAATATCATTTACCTTTAATCTATTCCACTGATCCACCATTCTATTTCTTTGCCCGTACCAGATTGTTTTGATGATTACTCTTTTATATTAGAATTTGAGATCTGGTACTGCTAAGCCATTATCCTTCACAATTTTTTTTTATTAGCTCCCTTGATATTCTTGATCTTTTGCTCTTCCAGATGAATATTGTTAGTATTTTCTCTAGTTCTATATAATATTTTTGGTAGTTTGATTGGAATGGCATTGAATGAATAAATTAATTTAGGTAGAGTTGCAATTAACATTTTTCCAATTGTTTAGATCTAACTTTAATGTGTGAGAAGTTTTATAGTTTTCTTTATATAATTCCTGTGTTCATCTTGGCAAATAGATTCCTAAGTATTTTATATTGTCCAGAATTATTTTTAATGGAATTTTTCTATCTCTTGCTGCTGGACTTTGTTAGTAATATATAGAAATGCTGATAATGTATATGGGTTTATTTTGTATCCTGCTACTTTGCTAAAGTTACTAAATATTTCAACTGTTTTTTTTGGTTGATTCTCTAGGACAGTGATTCCCAAAGTGGGTGCCACCGCCCCCTGGTGGGTGCTGCAGCAATCCTGGGGAGCAGTGATGGCCACAGGTGCATTTGGGGGTGGTGAATAACTGTAAGAGGGCAGTGATCATATGTGATGGGGGCGCTAAGTAATATTTTTTCTGGAAAGGGGGCAGTAGGTCAAAAAAGTTTGGGAACCACCCCTCTAGGATTTTCTAAGTATACCATCATATCATCTGCAAAGAGTGATATTATAGTTTCTTTATTGCCTATTTTAAGTCCTTTAATTTCCTTTTCTTTATGCTAAAGGTAATATTCTTAGTACAATAGTACTAGTACAACAATAAATAATAGGGATAATAATTGGTATCCTTGCTTCACAGATGATCCTATTGGGAAGGCTTCTAACTTGTCCTCACCGTAGATGACACTTGCTGATATTTTGGGGTACATGCTTCTTATTATTTTAAGGAATAGCCCATTTATTCCTATGCTTTATTCATAGCAATTTGCATTTCATTTTGTCAAAGGCTTTTTCTGCATCTATTGAGATAATCATGTTATTTCTGTTAGTTTTCTTATTGATATGGCCAATTATGCTGATAGTTTTTAAAATAATAAACCAGCCTTGCTTTCCTGGTATAAATCCCACCTGTTCATGGTGAATAATTCTTGTGATATACTCACTGAAGAAAATAATTCCTTAAAAATTAGAATTGGACAAGGGGAAGCTAATGGTTCCATGAGACATCAAGAAACAATAAACCAAAATCAAAAGAATGAAAAAATAGGAGAATGTGAAATATATCATATGAAAACAACTGACCTGGAAAATAAATTGAGGAGTGTCAATTTAGGAATTATTGAATTACTTGAAAGCCATGATCAAAGAAAGAGCCCACACATTATATTTGAAGAAATTATCAAAGAAAAATGTCTTATCCTTGAACCAGAAAATAAAAGAGAATGTGGAAGAATCCACCAAACATTTCCTGAAAGAGATCTCAAAATGAAAACTCCTAAGAATATTATTACCAAATTCCAGAACTCTTGAGTGAAAGGTAAAATGCTTCATTCAAGCAAGAAGGAAACCATTCAAATACCATAAAGGCACTTAGCTTCATGTAAGATTTAGGCAGCTACTGTATTTAAGGAGTAGAGCTCATGGAATATGATATTCTGGAAGGTAAAAGATTTGGGGTTACAAACAAGAATAACCTACTCAGCAAAATTGTGAATAATATACTTCAAGGGAAAATAGGTATTTATTAAAAATTTATTAAAATTTATAAAAGAGAATTTTGAAGTATTCCTGACAAAAAAGACCTGAGCTAAAAAGAAAATTTGACTTTTGCACAAGATTCAAAAGAAACATAAAAATTAATGCAAAAAAAGAAATCATAAAGGACTAAATAAGCTAGTTTATGAAATAGAAACAATAAAATAATATCCATTGGTTAATTTGATTTATAAAAAAGAAAGAAGACCAAATTACTAATTACAAAAATGAAGAGTGAATGCACAACCAATGAGAATCAAATTAAAAGAATTTTAACAGTTATTTTGCCCAATTATATGCTGGTAAAACTGACAATATAAATAAAATGGATGGATTTGTATAAAATAAACTGCCCAACTTAATAGCTGGTGAAATAAAATATATAAATAACCCTATCTTAGAAAAAGAAAACTATAGACCAATTTCCTTAATGAATATTGAAGCAAAAAATTAAATAAAATATTAGCAAGGAGAGTTCAGTGATTTTTTTCAGGGTCTATAAGTTTATTTGCTCAATGTACAATGATTACTTCAAAACCTGCATTCATGCTATTACATGACTGAGGAAAACTATTTAAAATGGTTCATGTGTTAAATAATCCCATACAGAAACACAGTTGAAATATAATAATTGATTAAACTTTAAAAATAGTTCATTGCATAATATGATGAAAAACATGGATGTAATGTAGCACAAAGATCATACATTGTTACCAGCTGTATGGGGTGAGTATTGATAGGTGGGTATCTAGATCCCCCCCTTGTTAGCTTTCAATGGGCCAGATCAGCTATTCACTTATCCCCACCCCAGGGAAGACCTATGAGGGAATAAACTCAGTGAGCTTCCCAAACTAACAAAGCTATAATGGGGATATTGAAGGAAGGCGTTGAGGTTCAGTTGTGACCTTAATGGTTGGGATCCCACCCCCAAAGCCAGCCCTGTTGAGACAAGCCTCCCCCAACTCCTAAGTACAAATAGCTTTACCCCTCAAGATGGAGTCAGGTAATGGTCTTCCCCTCAGCCACAAATTCACCTCCCCTCTCAGTGTAACTTCTCCAGACTCTAAGTATCAAACTAACAGGGGTTTATTAAAGGATAAATTAAATTCAAGGTATGGGGGAAAAGGTATAGGGGAATCAAGACAGGAGGGAAAGGATGAACTACTCTATCAGCTAAGTCTTCCCCCCCAGAGAGCAGCTCTGGACTTCTTCTGTGGCTTGGTTACAGAAGCTCACTCTCTCTTCTCCTCTACAGTCTCCTATCAAATATTTCTAAATTAATATCACAGGGAAGTAACAGGATCAATTGATTCTGGCAGGATCAAGGAAGGGACCCTCTCTCATTCAAGCTTGCTCCCTTAGGAGTCTGGACTCTCTGGCCAAATTAGAGAATTGCTATTTAATGTCTTCTTTGTTGACATCTGTGATCTCCCAATAGTCACACATAAAAGTACCAAGGAACCCAATTCACTCAGGATCCACCCCACCATCCAAACCTCCCAACCAAAGAACCAACTCCCCAGCTCCTCGTCCGGTCAGGAGAGAAGTGATGGTTGAGGACCTTCAGAATTCTCCTCCAAACTCCTCTTGCTGCTGGCCCTTCCCAAACAGAATTCTTTCAGAGTTCCATGGGGTCAGCTTCCCGTCCCCTTCCAAGATGAGTACTTAGTTATCCTTGATTTACCCCAAATCCACACTGTTACACAGCTAAGACTTATACCAGGAATGTAGTACTGGTTCAATATTAGAAAAACTATCAGCATGATTGACCACATGAATAACAAAAACAATCATTATATCAAGAGATGTAGAAAAAGCCTTTGACAAAATACAACACCTATTCCTATTTAAAACACTAAAACATATGAATCAATGTCTTTCTCAAAGTAATAAATAGTATGTCTAAAACCATGAGCAAGCTAAGGTCAGGAATACAGCAAGAATGTCCATTGTCACCACTATTATTCAATATCATACTGAAAATGATAACTATAGCCATAAGAAAAGAAAAAGAAATTTAAAAAAATAGACAGTGAGGAGACAAAACTATCATTCTTTGAAAATGATATGATAATGTTTAGAGACCCTTAGAGAATCAACTAAAAAACTAATTGAAGTAATTAACAACTTCAACAAAGTTTCAAGCTATAAAATAAACCACAGATGTCATCAGCATTTTGATGCACTACCAACAAAACACAGCAGGATGAGATAGGAAGAGATAATGCATTTAAAGTAACACTAGATAATATAAAATTTTGGGGAATCTACTTGTAAAGACAAACTTAGAGACTATCTGAACACAGTTACAAAATACTTCATACCAATAAAGGTGGATCTAAACAATTTAGAGAAATAATAATTGTGTGTGAGTAGTCCAAGCCAATATAATAAAAATGACAATTCTGCATAAGTTTTATAAGTGATCAGAGGTGCATGAAATTTAAAAGGTTTTATACAAGCAAAACAAATGCTTCCAAAATTAGAAAGAAATCAGGAAGAAAAAAAATTACAGTAAGTTTTTCTGATAAAAAGCTTCCCTTCTCAAAAATATAGAGAACTGAGACAAATTTATACAAATATAAGTTATTCCTCAATTGAAAAATTGTCAAAAGATGTGAACAGACTTCTGGTTAAGATGGCGGCAGAGTAAGAAGCAGCTGCTCGATCTCTCCTAACCTATGCATACAAGACTCCTCAAGGGGACATAAAAACGAATCCAGACGAATGAAGGAACCCCACAACAGGGCGCAGCATTGAAGGTACGCAGAATCGGGGCATTTCCACAGTAAAGGGGAGAAACAGCTCTCAGTAAAATGCGAGAGGAAGAAGCCCCTCCACCCCCCCACACACCACACACAACGCGCAGGCCAACACACAAGAGTGAAAACAGGAGTGGGGCAACCAGTAAATCACTAGCAGCCCCAGGGCTTGTACCTGTGAGCTGCCAGACGTGGGACCCCAAGTGGCTGGGGGGACACACGGACTTTCCTCAGCATCCAAGGGGGTGAAGGCTCTGCCCCAGGCAGAATAAAGATCCCTAAAGCAGGGACTTTCTCCAGCTTCTACATGGTGAAGGCTCTGCCCCGGGCAGGAATCCAGGTGGAATAAAGATCCCTAAAGCAGGGACTTTCCCCAGCTTCTACACAGTGAAGGCTCTGCCCCAAGCAGAATCTGGGTGGAATAAAGATCCCTAAAGCAGAGACTTTCCCAGGCGCATATGCACTGGTGAAGGCAGTGCCCCAGGCGGAATAAAGATTTCCAGCACAGGCTAGGACATCCAGTGAGGACCCTGGGCAGACTGGAGCGTGGCTGTGGACCCTGAGACCACTGAAGGAGCCTCGGGCAGAGGGGCAGACCAGGGACTATCAGGAGGCCTGACCCCTAGGACAAGAAGACCAGAGCCATCGGAAGCTTAGAAAGCGCAAGCAGAGCATGAGTGTGAAGACAAAGCTGAAAAGGGGTGGGGCTAACAATGGCAAGCAATAAGGAAGCCCAGAAGAAAAAGATTACCAAGAGAAACTCTGGAACACTCAACAACTTCTACACAGAGAAAATCCAGACAACAGAGGAGGGAAAACAAAAATCCAAACCTCCCCAAAAATATGAAAGCTGGTCACAAGCTATTGAAGAATTCAAAAATGAAATGTTGAGGAAGATGGAAGAAATCTGGCAAGAAAATAACAGTTTAAAAGGCAGAATTTCACAATTGGAAAGTGAGGCAAGTCAACTGAAGACCAGAAATGACCAGATTGAAAAGGAAAACCAAAAGATTATAGCCGAAAACCAAAAGATTATAGCCGAAAACCAGTCCTTAAAGGCTAGAATCGAACAATTAGAAACCAATGATCTCTCAAGACAACAAGAACAAATAAAACAAAGTCAAAAGACTGATAAAATAGAAGGAAACATGAAATATCTCAATGAGAAAGTGACAGACCAAGAAAACCGGTCTAGAAGAGACAATTTGAGAATCATTGGTCTTCCAGAAAAGACAGAAATTAATAGAAACTTGGACTCCATACTTAAAGAAATTATTCAGCAAAATTGCCCTGAAGTTCTACAACAAGAGGGCAATATAAGCATTGAAAGGATCCATAGATCACCTTCAACACTGGACCCAGAAAAGTCAACACCCAGGAATATAATGGTGAAATTGAAGAGCTTTCTTGTAAAAGAAATCTTACAAGAAGCCAGAAAGAGACAATTCAAATATCAAGGAGCACAAATCAGGATCACACAGGAACTGGCAGCCTCCACGCTAAAAGACCGCAAGGCTTGGAATACAATATTCAGAAAGGCAAGAGAGCAGGGCCTTCAGCCACGAATCAACTACCCATTGAAACTGACCATATACTTCGAGGGGAAAGTATGGGCATTCAACAAAATTGAAGATTTCCAAGCTTTTGCACAAAAGAGACCAGGACTAAATGGAAAGTTTGATACCCAACCACAAAAATCAAGAGAAACATGAAAAGGTAAATAAGAAACAGAGGGAAAAGAAAGAAAACTCATAATCTTTTAAACTTGACTCTTTAAGGGCGTGAATATGATCTAATTATCTGTATTACTAGGTGGAGAAATGCTATGTATAATTCTCTGTAGTGAACTCTATTCACTATTATAATATTCACTATTAGAGCAACTAGAAGAATAATTCATAGGGAAAGGACAGAATACCAAATGGTCTAAGATGACATGGGGGGAAAGAGAGGGGTAATAGTAGGGGACACCAAGAAAAATCTGAGTAAATAAGAAAAATAGGATATTCTATTACACACAAAGAGGGCATGGGAAGGGGAGGGGATAACTACTACCATAAGAAGGAGAGGAAGAGAGCATTAAGAGCTAATAATCAAACCTTACTCTCAGTGTAATCAACCCGGAGAGGGAAGAGTAGCTTTATTATCCATTCTGATAAAAAAAAACTCTATCTAACCCTACTGAGAAAGTTAGAAGGGTTAAACCAAAGGGAGCAGGGAATGTGGGAAGGTCAAAAAAGGGAGGGGAGAAGGGGGAGGGGATTCATTAGGTCCTTTAAAAAACAAAAAGAGGGGAATAACAAGGGAGGGGGCAAAAAGGGAAGTCAATCAAGGGAAGGGATAAGGGATACTGGCTCAAAGCAAACCACTGGTTTAAAAGGAAATAATGTAAGAAGAAGGGATGGGTCAAGGGGAGGATACAAAAATGTCAGTGAATGCACAACTAACAATTGTAACTCTGAATGTGAATGGGATGAACTCGCTCATAAAATGGAAGCAAATAGCAGAGTGGATCAGAAACCAAAATCCTACCATATGTTGTCTACAAGAAACACATATGAGAGGGGCAGCTGGGTAGCTCAGTGGATTGAGAGCCAGGCCTAGAGACGGGAGGTCCTAGGTTCAAATCCGGCCTCAGACACTTCCCAGCTGTATGACCCTGGGCAAGTCACTTGACCCCCATTGCCCACCCTTACCAATCTTCCACCTATGAGACAATACACCAAAGTACAAGGGTTTAAAAAAAAAAAAAGAAACACATATGAGGCGGGTAGACACACACAAGTTCAAGGTTAAGGGTATGAGCAAAATCTTTTGGGCATCAAATGAGAAAAAGAAGGCAGGAGTGGCTATTATGATCTCTGACAAAGCCAAAGTAAAAATAGATAGGATTAAAAAAGACAGGGAAGGTCATTACATCCTGATTAAAGGCAGTATAAACAATGAGGAAATAACACTGCTCAATATATATGCACCAAGTGGTAAAGCATCCAAATTCATAAAGGAGAAACTGGCAGAGCACAAGAAGGAAATAGATAGTAAAACCATAATAGTGGGAGATCTAAATATTCCCCTTTCAAATCTAGATAAATCAAACCAAAAGATAAATAAGAAAGAGGTAAGAGAGGTGAATGAAGTCCTAGAAAAATTAGATTTAATTGATATGTGGAGAAAAATAAATAGGGACAAAAAGGAATACACCTTCTTTTCAGCTGCACATGGTACATTTACAAAGATTGACCATGTAATAGGGCATAGAATCATTGCAAACAAATGCAAAAGAGCAGATATAATAAATGTAACCTTCTCAGATCATAATGCAATAAAAATAATAATTAGTAAGGGCACCTGGACAGGCAAATCAAAAATCAATTGGAAATTAAACAATATGATTCTCCAAAACCAATTTGTCAAAGAAGAAATCATAGAAACAATCAACAATTTCATTGAAGAGAATGACAATTATGAGACATCCTACCAAACTCTGTGGGATGCAGCCAAGGCAGTACTCAGGGTGAAATTTATATCCTTGAGTGCATATATTAACAAATTAAGGAGGGCAGAGATTAATGAATTGGGTATGCAACTCAAAACATTAGAAAGCGAGCAAATTAAAAATCCCCAGATGAAAACTAAATTAGAAATACTAAAAATTAAGGGAGAAATTAATAAAATTGAAAGTAAAAGAACTATTGAATTAATAAATAAGACTAGAAGCTGGTATTTTGAAAAAACAGATAAAATAGACAAAGTACTGGTGAATCTAATAAGAAAAAGGAAAGAAGAAAACCAAATTGACAGTATTAAAGATGAAAAGGGAGACCTCACCACTAATGAAGGGGAAATTAAGGCAATCATTAAGAACTATTTCACCCAATTATATGGCAACAAATATAACAATTTAGGAGATATGGATGAATATTTACAAAAATATACATTGCCTAGATTAACAGCAGAAGAAATAGAATACCTAAATAATCCCATATCAGAAAAAGAAATTGAACAAACCATCAAAGAACTCCCTAAGAAAAAATCACCAGGACTTCATGGATCCACAAGTGAATTCTATCAGACATTCAAAGAGCAACTAATCCCAATACTATACAAATTATTTGATATGATAAGCAAAGAAGGAGTCCTTCCAAATTCCTTTCATGACACAAATATGGTACTGATCCCAAAGCCAGGTAGACCAAAAACAGAGAAAGAAAACTATAGACCAATCTCCCTAATGAACATAGATGCAAAAATCTTAAATAGAATATTAGCAAAGAGACTCCAGCAAGTAAATAAGAAGATCATCCACCATGATCAGGTGGGATTTATACCAGGAATGCAAGGATGGTTCAACATTAGGAAAACCATCCAAATCATTGACCATATCAACAGTCTAACCAACAAAAATCACATGATTATCTCAATAGATGCTGAAAAAGCCTTTGACAAAATACAGCATCCATTCCTATTGAAAACATTGAAAAGTATAGGAATAGAAGGACCCTTCCTAAAAATAATAAACAATATATACCTAAAACCATCAACAAGCATTATAAGAAATGGGGATAAATTAGAAGCCTTCCCAAAAAGATCAGGAGTAAAACAAGGATGCTCATTATCACCTCTATTATTCAACATAGTACCAGAAACACTAGCAATAGCAATTAGAGGAGAAAAAGAAATTGAAGGTATCAAAATAGGCAAGGAGGAGACTAAGCTATCACTCTTTGCAGATGATATGATGGTATACTTAAAAAATCCTAGAGAATCAACTAAGAGGCTAGTAGAAATAATCAACAACTTTAGCAAAGTGGTAGGATACAAAATAAATGCACATAAATCATCAGCATTTCTATATATTTCCAACACATTAGAGCAGCAAGAGGTAGAAAGAGAAACACCATTTAAAATCACCCTAGACAATATAAAATACTTGGGAATCTATCTAACAAAACAAACACAGCAATTATAGGAAAACAACTACAAAACACTTTCCAAACAAATAAAACTGGATCTCAACAATTGGAAAGCCATTAATTGTTCATGGGTAGGATGAGCTAACATAATAAAAATGAACATTCTACCCAAATTAATTTACCTATTTATCGCCATACCTATCAAGCTACCAAAAAACTTACTTATTGAATTAGAAATAACTATAACAAATTTCATTTGGAATAACAAAAGATCAAGAATTTCAAGGGAAATAATGAAAAAAAAATGTGAAGGAAGGGGGCCTAGCAGTACCAGATATTAAACTATACTATAAAGCAGCAGTCATCAAAACAATATGGTACTGGCTAAGAGACAGAGAGGAGGATCAGTGGAATAGACTTGGGGTTATTGATTTCCGCAAGACAGTGTATGATAAACCCAAAGAACCCAACTTTTGGGACATGAATCCACTATTTGACAAAAACTGCTGGGAAATTTGGAAAACAATATGGGAGAGATTAGGTCTAGATCAACATCTTACACCTACACCAAGATAAATGCAGAATGGGTGAATGACCTGAATATAAAGAGGAAAACTATAAATAAGCTAAGTGAACACAAAATAGTATACATATCAGATCTCTGGGAAAGGAAAGATTTTAAAACCAAGTAAGAGTTAGAGAAAATTACAAAATGTAAATTAAATGATTTTGATTATATCAAGCTAAAAAGCTTTTGTACAAACAAAAACAATGTAGTCAAAATCAGAAGGGAAACAACAAATTGGGAAAAAATCTTTATAACAAAAAACTCTGACAGGGGTCTAATCACTCAAATATACAAGGAGTTAAACCAATTCTATAAAAAAATCAAGCTATTCCCAATTGATAAATGGGCAAGAGACATGAATAGGCAATTTTCAGATAAAGAAATCAAAAGTATCAATAAGCACATGAGAAAGTGCTCTAAATCTCTAATAATTAGAGAAATGCAAATCAAAACAACTCTGAGGTATCACCTCACACCTAGCAGATTGGCTAAAATGAAAGAAGGGGAGAGTAATGAATGCTGGAGTGTATGTGGCCAAACTAGGACAATTATGCATTGCTGGTGGAGTTGTGAACTGATCCAACCATTCTGGCTGGCAATTTGGATATATGCTCAAAGGGCTATAAAAGATTGCCTGCCCTTTGATCCAGCCATACCATTGTTGGGTTTGTACCCCAAAGAGATCATAGATAAACAGACTTGTAC
>NC_058131.1:448986088-449020448 GCF_016433145.1 Gracilinanus agilis | reverse complement strand
AAAAGGGAGACCTCACCACTAATGAAGGGGAAATTAAGGCAATCATTAAGAACTATTTCACCCAATTATATGGCAACAAATATAACAATTTAGGAGATATGGATGAATATTTACAAAAATATACATTGCCTAGATTAACAGCAGAAGAAATAGAATACCTAAATAATCCCATATCAGAAAAAGAAATTGAACAAACCATCAAAGAACTCCCTAAGAAAAAATCACCAGGACTTCATGGATCCACAAGTGAATTCTATCAGACATTCAAAGAGCAACTAATCCCAATACTATACAAATTATTTGTTATGATAAGCAAAGAAGGAGTCCTTCCAAATTCCTTTCATGACACAAATATGGTACTGATCCCAAAGCCAGGTAGACCAAAAACAGAGAAAGAAAACTATAGACCAATCTCCCTAATGAACATAGATGCAAAAATCTTAAATAGAATATTAGCAAAGAGACTCCAGCAAGTAAATAAGAAGATCATCCACCATGATCAGGTGGGATTTATACCAGGAATGCAAGGATGGTTCAACATTAGGAAAACCATCCAAATCATTGACCATATCAACAGTCTAACCAACAAAAATCACATGATTATCTCAATAGATGCTGAAAAAGCCTTTGACAAAATACAGCATCCATTCCTATTGAAAACATTGAAAAGTATAGGAATAGAAGGACCCTTCCTAAAAATAATAAACAATATATACCTAAAACCATCAACAAGCATTATAAGAAATGGGGATAAATTAGAAGCCTTCCCAAAAAGATCAGGAGTAAAACAAGGATGCTCATTATCACCTCTATTATTCAACATAGTACCAGAAACACTAGCAATAGCAATTAGAGGAGAAAAAGAAATTGAAGGTATCAAAATAGGCAAGGAGGAGACTAAGCTATCACTCTTTGCAGATGATATGATGGTATACTTAAAAAATCCTAGAGAATCAACTAAGAAGCTTGTAGAAATAATCAACAACTTTAGCAAAGTTGCAGGATACAAAATAATTGCACATAAATCATCAGCATTTCTATATATTTCCAACACATTAGAGCAGCAAGAGGTAGAAAGAGAAACACCATTTAAAATCACCCTAGACAATATAAAATACTTGGGAATCTATCTAACAAAACAAACACAGCAATTATAGGAAAACAACTACAAAACACTTTCCAAACAAATAAAACTGGATCTCAACAATTGGAAAGCCATTAATTGTTCATGGGTAGGATGAGCTAACATAATAAAAATGAACATTCTACCCAAATTAATTTACCTATTTATCGCCATACCTATCAAGCTACCAAAAAACTTACTTATTGAATTAGAAATAACTATAACAAATTTCATTTGGAATAACAAAAGATCAAGAATTTCAAGGGAAATAATGAAAAAAAAATGTGAAGGAAGGGGGCCTAGCAGTACCAGATATTAAACTATACTATAAAGCAGCAGTCATCAAAACAATATGGTACTGGCTAAGAGACAGAGAGGAGGATCAGTGGAATAGACTTGGGGTTATTGATTTCCGCAAGACAGTGTATGATAAACCCAAAGAACCCAACTTTTGGGACATGAATCCACTATTTGACAAAAACTGCTGGGAAATTTGGAAAACAATATGGGAGAGATTAGGTCTAGATCAACATCTTACACCTACACCAAGATAAATGCAGAATGGGTGAATGACCTGAATATAAAGAGGAAAACTATAAATAAGCTAAGTGAACACAAAATAGTATACATATCAGATCTCTGGGAAAGGAAAGATTTTAAAACCAAGTAAGAGTTAGAGAAAATTACAAAATGTAAATTAAATGATTTTGATTATATCAAGCTAAAAAGCTTTTGTACAAACAAAAACAATGTAGTCAAAATCAGAAGGGAAACAACAAATTGGGAAAAAATCTTTATAACAAAAAACTCTGACAGGGGTCTAATCACTCAAATATACAAGGAGTTAAACCAATTCTATAAAAAAATCAAGCTATTCCCAATTGATAAATGGGCAAGAGACATGAATAGGCAATTTTCAGATAAAGAAATCAAAAGTATCAATAAGCACATGAGAAAGTGCTCTAAATCTCTAATAATTAGAGAAATGCAAATCAAAACAACTCTGAGGTATCACCTCACACCTAGCAGATTGGCTAAAATGAAAGAAGGGGAGAGTAATGAATGCTGGAGTGTATGTGGCCAAACTAGGACAATTATGCATTGCTGGTGGAGTTGTGAACTGATCCAACCATTCTGGCTGGCAATTTGGATATATGCTCAAAGGGCTATAAAAGATTGCCTGCCCTTTGATCCAGCCATACCATTGTTGGGTTTGTACCCCAAAGAGATCATAGATAAACAGACTTGTACAAAAATATTTATAGCTGTACTTTTTGTGGTGGCAAAGAACTGGAAAAGGAGGGTTTGCCCTTCAATTGGGGAATGGCTGAACAAATTGTGGTATATGTGGGTGATGGAATACTATTGTGCTAAAAGGAATAATAAACTGGAGGAGTTCCAGGTGAACTGGAAAGACCTCCAAGAACTGATGCAGAGTGAAAGGAGCAGAGCCAGAAGAACACTGTACACAGAGACAGATATACTGTGGTAAAATCGAATGTAATGGACTTCTGTACCAGCAGCAATGCAATGACACAATGAGCTATGAGGGATTTGTGGTAAAAAACGCTACCCACATTCAGAGGAAGGACTGCAGGAGAAGAAACATAGAAGATAATCAATTGCTTGAATGCATGGGCTGAGGCGGACATGATTGGGGATGTGGACTTGAAACGACCACACCAATGCAACTAACAACAATATGGAAATAGGCCCTAAACAAGGACACATGTTACAACCAGTGGAAATGTGCATCAGCCATGGGTGGGGAGATTGCAGGGGGTGAAGGGGAAAGTAGGGGTAGGAAGCATGTAAACAGGTTAAAATGAATATTAATAAATGTTTAAAAAAATTTAAAAAAAGACTAAAAAAAGATGTGAACAGGCAGTCTTCAGAAAAAGAAATCAAAACTATGTAGAGTCAAATGAAAAAATACATCACTACAGATTAGAGAAATGCAAATTAAAACAACAGTTCAAATTAAAACATACCTCTTGGTATGTTAGATAAGCTAATTAGCTAATTAACGAATTAAGTTGACTAATGATAGAAAAGGAAAATGACAAATGCTGGAAGGAATGTGGAAAAATTGGGACACTAATGCACTGTTGGTGGAGTTGTGAATACATCCAAACATTCTGGGGGGCAATTTGTACCTACACCCAAAGGATATAAATTTGTGCATACCTTTTGAACCAAAAATACCATTAGTACGTCTGTATTTCAAATAGATTTTTAAAAAATAAAAGGAAAGGCACCTATATGTACAAAAAATTTTATAGTAGCTCTTTTGGTGCTGGCAAAGAATTGGAAATTGAGGATGTGCTATAAGAAATGATGAGCAGGATACATTCAGAAAAACCTGAAGACATATGAACCCATGCAGAATGAATTGAAAGGAACCAGAAGAACACTGTACACTCTAGCAATGTTATGAGGATGACCAAATGCAAGAGATTTAGCTACTCTAATCAAGACAATGGAGCCTGAATCCAGACTGAAACATACTTAAAAATAACTTTATTTTATTGCTTTATTTTGTTTGCATTTTATTTTGCGCTTTGGAGAATATATAAATGTGTTTTGTATGACTTCACATTTATAATCAATATCAAATTGTCTTCTCAAGGAGAAGAGAGAGTTAAGGAGGAAAAGAATTTGGAATTTAAACTTTTTCAATGATAAAATTTTTTTACATGTTATTTGGAAATATTTGATGAAATAAATAAAACTAACTTAAAAAAAAAACAATCAACAAACTAATCAGTGGAGCAAGAACAAAGTGGTAACAGATGGGAAAAACCCAGCCTGCATGATGGACCCATGTCCTTTGTGGATAATCAGCCAGGTTTGTATGGGCAATAGTCCTGTCTTGAAATAGTATTAAGTCATTGTGTTTAGGAGTTGCTGTTTATGAAAACCTGTTCTCCCAGATGAGACATAATGAATCAGTTCAAAATGATCTCATTCATTATCAGATAAAGTTTCTTTAATAATGCCATTTTGTATGTAAATTTCACACAATAAACAGATCGATTATGAAAATCTGAACTAAGAGAGATATAAAAAGGTAGAATATTTTTGCTTATTTCCTATGCCTGCACTTGAATTTTACTTTCAAAAATAAGATATATTTTTGTATCTTTTCAAAATTTTAAGGCTTCACTTATCTAAAGAAAAGCAATTACTTTCTGCTGAAAAGCAAGAGCATTTTCCAACCCACCATTATCAGCTGTGTACTCCTTTCCTCTCCTTTCCTCTCCTCCCCTCCTCTCTTCTTCCTTCCTTTCATCTTGTCTCTCTTCTCTTCTTCTCCCTTCTCCTATCTTTTAAAAATTTTCTCTCTTTTAAACAATACAGCATTTTTAAAAGCCTTTGGTTGGACACTCTGTTGTGTACAGGTCTTATCTGATTTGCTTTTCAGTCACACAATTAAATTTAGTGTAATGTATTAGCTTTGGAATGCCATAAAATTCACCTTGTTTTAGGAAGGGAAGATGTGAGCATATATGAACTATGCTATCTTTTGATATAGTGTTGCTTTAGTTCCTTATTGGCTCTTCTAATAGGAGGAAAGCCACTGGCATCATGTTTTGGACTTGGCATTTTATATAGAATTCTACTTGTTGGCCACACTTGGGTGATTATTTACCTAAAGAACAATGCCTGCAGCCTAACACCTCTTGCTGTGAGCTCACATGTTAAAATGAGCCAGACATGGTCACCATTTGAATGGAAGGAGTCCAGAAAAAATACAGCAAGTTGCCATAAATTGTCTTAGTGATTTATTGGTAAGACTGTTCTCTCAGTCTGTAATGAATCAGTGCCCCAGCGTGGTGTCAGAGAGCACTATTCAGCCAAAGGTTCTTGTCTATTAGATTACACCATTTAGGCCTTTAAAAAATCAAAACTACTGGGTACTTAATTTTGAGATCCTGAATAAATGGCAGGCAATAATTAGATTATGCATCTTAACTTGTTGACTTCATTAACTATGAATTAACCTTTAGGTTAAAAATTATCATATCTCTTACAAACAATTAAGGATTATTCTTTTAGTACTCTTCTAAACATGAGTTGTACTGGTCATTATTATATTATTGTAACTGGTAGTTACTAAAATAATTGTTGCTAAGATTTTGACAGCCTTAAAAATATTAATAATTTTCAGAGGTTTCAATGTATTAAAGATTTTATTCTATCATTAGCGTGGTCTAGTTTTATACACACATTTCCTCTTAAGGTACACATGAAGGAGTTAGAATGCAACCTGACCAGAGACTAGTAACCAAATATGAAAACTATAGTGAAACTAAAATATTAGAAGGAAATTGAGCTAGGGCTTGTTCTCAGGAATGATTTGTTCAGTTGTATATTATTGGAATCATTTGGCTGGTTATGTTAATCAGTCAGTCTTTTGTTTTGAAATGCAATGCCAATAATCAAATAAGTTTAGTAAAATTCCCCACGTTGACAGAGAACAACTAAAAATGGTTCTATATTTTCCTATTTAGCATCCCAGTGAAAGTCATATTTTGCCTTTCTAATTAAATATTTCCTTATGTTTAAATCATTCAATATCCTAAAACAAAACAAATAAAGACACATTTTTACACTTTAAGTTATAATGATTTACAAGAAATTTCTTTGAACTATTTTCTTTGTCGAATCTCTGAAGTGACTGACTATATAGTTATGCTACATAGGAATTATATATAAAAGCAGAAAAACATAGTGTATTGATGAACTTAGAATCAAGAAGGTTCATATCTCACCTCTGATGCATACCAGCTCTATCATGTAACTTCTCATAATCCCAAGCAATTCAGTGCCCTGAATATAACTGTCTTTTTATTTCAAAATTCTTGTCATATCCAATAAATATTCATATAATTTTATAGCTGAAAGACTAGTGAAGTGGGCTGACCATACAAACTGTTAGCAGAGAGAAAAAGGAAAACAATTATATACACACCTCTCTCCACCCACACACAGGTTGATATACAGAACTATAGAAAGTATGGTGTGTCTATTGAAAAGCACTTACACCTGAAAACATCATCTCCAAACACAGGAGGTAAATTTGACTTAATCTCAAATGAGTTTAGATCTTGAACATTTTGATTCGTCATAAGTGTCTTAGCGACAAAGGGAAATGGAAAGGATACCTCAGTGGAACAGGGTTAAGAAAAAACAACACCATTCATTTTCTAATTCTTTCAACAAGTCTATTACGAGTGCCTACTATGTGTTTCTCTGTTTCCCACACAAATTTCTTCCAACTTTTAGTTGTCATTGGGTAAATCTTTCCAGCTGGATAGAAGGGATGCTAGAAGGATTAGTGCTTCTTTTTAATGTAAGTATTATCAAGCCCTTGATAGTAGAACTATATGCTATATGCTTTTTAGAATTACTGCAAAATGCAAAATAATGATAAGTATTTGATGGTTCATGGTAAGTATTTGATGACTACTTATTGAGTATTTGTTTAATGTCAGGGCCATGATTACTGACTCAAGAAAGTCTTTAGCTCCACCTATGGTAGTAGTCTTCTTAAATTTGTTAGATTGAATTCTGAGCTTTTTGTATACCTTGCATCCTGTTGGTTACAAAATAAGGATTTGTGAAAATGCTTGTATTGGGAAAATTGGATTCTATGACTTATTTTACTTCTGTTCTGTTCCACTTCTCCATAAAACAACTACACTCCTCTCATTTTCCCTGTAATTTTTGATTGTCCTTGATCTGAGGAGTCAGCATTGGGACAGGTAGTTTATGCTGCCTGCAAACATAAGGGTCTTCACTGAAGGGATGAGGCTTTAGTCATTTTGTTATGAGACTATAAAAAAAGCAAATTGTTTATTATTGGTGTTATTATTCAATTACTAAAATGCACATTTTTTAAAAAGTCCTATTCATGGAGTTGAAAATGAACTTTAAGCCTCAGAATCCATGTGTTTTTTCCTACTCTCAAAACTACAGAATATCATTTATAAATTTAAGGTATTATCTTATGTAGTTTTTAATGATTTATAAAGGGGTAAAGATTTCCTTGAATTTAATGCTATTTGTCCTAGTTATTCTATCTAATTTATCTAAATGAAGAGATGAGTGATACTAGAGAATTTTAGCTGATTAATGAACTTATTAAACATATATTAGCAGGAAGTGTAGGAATTTATCATTCAGACTAATTCTTGTGCATCATGTTAATTAGATGACTATGAATGTAAGATGTTTAAAATGACTATATGATACTTGCTTTATTTATCCAGGTAATTTGGCTTTATTTGCACATTTACTAACAAGAAAATAGCTTTAATTAGAAAATATATTTCCACAACTTTCTCTAATGAACACTGACTGATCCAGATGAAGGGTTAAAGCAAATTCCATTGTTTGCATCATGGGGCCCTACTTTTCATGCTTCCAGTCAGTTCACAAAAATTCAAATTTTGGACCCTTTTCATCCACATATATTGCTATGGAAAAATATGTAGGAGTTCCCTCTTGTACCCATCATTTAAAAACAGTCAAATGAACTCTAGGCAAACATCTGTATTAATGAAGGAGAGCTCACTAGCAAATGTTAGAAGTTAGCTAAAATTCAAGCATCTTTGAGAAGATTCTAGGCACCCCAAAGCTACTGAACCACAGAGAATAATCTGTAAGGGCTGGTGGAATGGGTGGAGCAAATTACAACTAACTTTCAGTATGAGATGTACTGAGTACCACTTTTCCTTTTAAATACAGTAAACTGGAGTACATATGTCTTTTGCTAATTTTTAATCTAGGACTCACTTTGACTCTTCTATCCCTAGAAATGCATTAGGGAATATAAAGTAATTTTGGTATTAACCTTAAAGAAGCATAATTAGAAAAGTAAATCATCTGCAAGAGAAAAAACATAAAGCACTCAATAATCAAATATAAATACCTAAAGTGTTATCCACTGATTTGGATTATCCACCTTGCCACTCCCCTCCATTAGTGAGAATAAACTGGAGTTGACTCTATTTGTTTATCTACTAAAGATAGAAGTAGTTATTAAATAATGTTAGGTCCTTTAGTTCAAAGAATATTTTTCATTTCTTTTCCAACAAACTCTTCCATAAGGCTTAGTATTATAGTCTTGTTGATTTCTATTATGTTGGGTTTTTAACTTTTTAACTCAGTTATTAACAGTGATGATGCATGGTAGGAAAATCTCTAATGCCTACGAATTAAATAGAAGCTTAAGGAGATCTTCATAGCTTCAAAGATGACTCTTTTTGTTTTGTTTCCCTACTGCAGCAGCCATCTACTCTGGGTTATGCAAGACATATCATTAAGACGAAAGGTCTGGGGCTCCAGGGACTCAACAAAGGGCTCACAGCAACTTTAGGACGACATGGAATTTTCAACATGGTTTATTTCGGATTCTACTTCAATGTTAAAAACATAATTCCTGTGAATAAGGTAACTATATAATAAAATGAAATGTAAAAAAAAAAATCACTTCCCCAATATATTTGACATGTCACTCCCTTTTTTACTTATTTAAATTAAAAAGAGTATTTACTATAGGAAAAAAGTGCCTGGGGGCAACTAGGTGGTTCAGTGGATTGAGAGCCAGGTCTAGAGACTGGAGGTCCTGAGTTCATATATTCAGGTATTTCTGGTTGTGTGAAAGTCACTTTACCCCCATTGCCTAACCCTCTAGCCTAGTCCAGTGATGGCAAAGCTTTTAGAAACTGAGTACCCAAACTGCAACTCCCACACCACATGTGAGCCCCCCATCATACCCTAGACAGGGGAGAGAGGAAGCACTTCCATTGGGCTGTTGGGCAGAGGGGCAGGTGAAGTGAGAAATGTCCTCAGGTGCATGGAGAGGGGGAAAGGGAAACGCTCCCTCTGGCATGTTCCTGCATGTGTACCATAGTTTTGCAAACAAGGGCCTAGACCTTACCACTCTTCTGCCTTGGAACCAATATACTGTATTGATTCTAAGACAGAAGGCAAGGGTTTTTTTTAAGATACTAAATTACTTCTTGTCTTGTATAAGATTATCATACCCATGCTACATACATGATTCTCTTCTTCCTCCCTCACTTCTTTTGGTTCATAAACATATATGAAATTCTGCATAATTTTCTACCTCACAGATATTGCTATCTTTATGTAAATTGTGAATTTCCTATTTTAAATAAAATTTGAACTTGTGAAGGAAATTCTCACCTGGTGAGTTTAATCTTCACAACACTTTAACACTTACAAGCTATGTAACTTTGGAAAAATTAATTTCAATTCTCTGAACCTCTACTTTTCTCATTTGTAAAATGAGACAATAATACTTCACTATTTCATAGGTTTATTGTATAGAAAGAACTTTATATACCTTAAAAACATAAATATCTTAAGTATATGTAAAAATTAATTTACATTAATAATTTTTACTACTTAATAATCAACTACTTCGATCACAGAATTTCAGGGCAAGAATTGTTTATAAGTAGCTTCATCTTCTACAAAAAGAAAACCAGCACATAGTAGGCACTATATAAATACCTAAAATTAATTTTGGCATCATTATCACCATCCCACAGCTACTACCAGAAACCCCTATCCCTCCTGTAGCCAAACAGAGAAGCTAAAGCACCAAAGTGAATTTGAATACTTTTACAGATAGCTTCTCATAGATAGTCAATATCTGAAATTGGTTTGTTTGATTTGTATTTCTGACTCTTTAAAATTAATGTTCATAGGATTTAGAATTGGAAGAGACTTACTTGACTTAGACATGCCATAGTTCAACCCTTTCATTTAACAGATGGGAAAATTAAGGTACTGAGAGGTAAAATGAGTTGCCCAAGGTCCCACAGATGATAGAGCCTAAATTTAAACCTCTAGATTAAATTTAAACCTCAGGGGTTTTGTATAACCAGGTGGAAAGAAGTCATTCTAGCAGGTACAATATTGGAACTAACCTGCCTGATCCTTAAGAACAACCAGGGCATAATCTTTTGTTCTGATACTATTGTACCTGTCAACCAGCAATATTAAAGGGGTGCTCATATACACAATATATATGTGTGTGTAGAGAGAGATGTCTGTCTATACATATCTATTTATACACACACACACACACACACACACACACACACACACACACACACACACATACATATATATATACCTATCTGTCTATATATCTATCCTAATATCCTTCCTGGAGATAGAAACCGGAAGGACCAAGTGCCTATCCAGAGCCCTTCTGGGGTGGGAATCTATGGTTTTTTTGGAGAAGAGTTGGCCAAATTACAGATATCTTTCCATGTTATCTCCAATATAGTTGGATAATCTATGTGACTATATTTTTTGTATGTGATTGATACATATCTTACATCTATTTACACACACACAGTAACTTTATGAGTTTCTTTAGGTTTAATTGTCATCTTTACGATGATGACGACCAGATCAACCCTAGTTTTCTCTCCAGCTCTTTGTCTCCTTAAGTTCTCTCTCTCCCTCCCTCTTTCTGTTCTGTGTCTCTGTATTTGTATCTGTCTGTCTCTCCATTTCACCAAATGCCTATTAGACACTCCCTATGTTTTATAGGCATCTCAAAATGAATATGCTCAAGACAAATTTATCTTTCTCCACAAAACCATACTTCTTCCAAAAGTTACTATTTCTATTGAGAACAGAAACTTTCTAGTAGCCCAGGTTCACATTTTTTCTATTATTTTCTATTTCTCACTATCATTTATCCCACATATCCAACGAGTTTCAAAATCTTATAATTTTGTTCTCTAAATTTATTTACCTCTCTGTTTCTCTTCATGCAAATAGCATGAGTTCAGTCCTTTATCAGTTTTTTCTTGGAGTATTTTCAATAGCAACTTAATTTGTCTTCTTGTATTAAATCTCAATCCACTGAGCTACCCAGCTGCCCCTCATTCACATTTTTTGCTGTGATTTATCTAGATCTGACAGAGGAAAGTTGAGGTCTCCATCTATTTCTTCCTTAAGCTCCAATAGTTTCCCCTTTAAAAATCTGGATGCTATCCCATTTGGTGCATATATGTTGAGTACTGATATTTATTCATTGTCTATACCAGGGATTGGCAACGTATGGCTCTTGAGCCATATCTGGCTCTTTTGAGGGCCAGATATGACTCTTTCTGCAGGAGCCATAAAGTCAACCACAGCACAGTAACTAACAATTTACGGATGACATCATGCGTCACGTGGTATGTCACGTGATCCTTTTGGTACCGCGACTATCTTTTAAGATAGAAGGCTCCCTCATTGATATTGCCTCGTGAGATGAATCCTGGTCTTAGTTCGGCTTGGTAGGTGTGCTGTGTGTTCCTCCTTCTGCCCTCCTTTTACTCTTTCCACACCTGTTACTGACATCTTGGGGTTCTGTATAGTGATTGATCACTTTTGTCTACATTTTCTACCCCTCTGCCTCTGATTTACATGGCTTTATCTCAGTGCATTCATGGGGTCTGCACTCCCTATTTGTGGGATTGTTATTGTTTTTAACTTTTCTACCTGCTCTTAAAGGGGAACTATAGTCAGATTACATCTTTACATATGCTTCATTAGTGAGAAGCATTTCTCCCCAGTAGTTGTTTCATTTGATACAGAATGATTGAGTAGGCAGCACTGATAAACACCTGTACCAGGAAATGTGTGTGATGTGTCCTGGCCAGTTTTCCATGAAAAGGTACCCTCCTCCCCCACTACTTACTAATGCCTGCACACAAGTCATGTTATTTTCTGTAATCTCCTGATCTCCTACTTAATTTATGTGGCCAAATGGCTTAACCAGCAGGCCGGCAGCTTTTTCTTCTCCTGTTGCCTGACTTGAGAGAGGGAGAGGAAAAAGTATTCTTCCCTGAATTTTTCTCTCTTTATTTCAGCAATTTTCTTAGTGTAAAGAAGTTTTATATGTATGTGTGCAGTTATATCAGTACTATAGTGCCCTGTTAAGTCTTGTTTTTTATTAATAATCAGAATAATTTTGATTAATAATCAGCAAAATCATGCAGCACCAGAAGTCACATTAATGTACTTTATTCATCATTGGTTAGCACATAATAACGCTATTAAAATAGTTCAGAGACTTATTGTACTTTAAAAGTGTTGTTCTTACATAAAATGCACATATTTACTTGTATTCAGTGTAAAACATATTGTACGGCTCTCACGAAATTACATTTTAAAAAATGTGGCATTTATGGCTCTCACAGCCAAAAAAGTTGCAGACCCCTGGTCTATACTGTCTTTTTATCAGGATGTAATTACCTTCCTTATCTTTTTTAATCAGATCTATTTTTACTTTGGCTTTGTCAGATATCACAATTGTAACTCCTGCCTTCTTTTTCTCAATTGTTGCCCAATAAATTTTGCTCCAACCTCTTAACTTTACCCTGTGTGTGTCTACCTGCCTCATGTGTGTTTCTTGTAGACAACATATGGTAGGATTTTAGTTTTTAATCCACTCTGTTATTTGCTTCCATTTTATGGATGAGTTCATCCTATTCATATTCAGAGTTATGATTATTGTGTATTCCCCATCATTTTGATTTCCTCTTTTAATCTTGCCCTTTCTTCTTTCACTATTTCCTTCCACACCAGTGTTTTGCTTTTAATCAGCCCCCCATTTTCCCCAGCCTTATTTTAATTTCCTTCCTATCCCTTCCCTTCTTATTACCTCCTATTTTTCTTTTGGATCTTTTAGCCATTCCCCCCCCAAATTTTCCCCCCCTTTTAATGCTTCCCATCCCCACTCTACCCCCAATAGGGTAAGATAGAATTCTATATCCCAGTGAATCTGGCTGTTCTTCCCTCTCAGAACAGATTCCACTGAGAGTAAAGTTTAACTATTACCTGTCACCATTCTTTCCCTTCCCTTCTTATAATAGTATCCTCCCACCCCCACCCCAAAGCTCCTCTTTATGTGGTATGATTTACCCTATTTTGCCTCTTCCTTCACATTTCTCTTAGTACAATCTTTTCCCCCCTTTTCTTTACTTATCATCCTAAATATATCAATGTCACAATCTCTGTCTATGTATATTCTTCTATATATTATGATAATGAAAACAATTTTTAAGAGTTTTTTTTTATCCTGGGATTCCATTCTAGGAGCATAGGGCCACAACCAGTAGGCAATGGGTCGCTCAGGGTCACCCAGCTGGGAAGTGTCTGAGCCCGGATTTGAACCTAGGACCTTTCGTCTCTAGGCCTGGCTCTCAATCCACTGAGCTAGCCCAGCTGCCCCTACTTTAGGTTGCAGTTTCTTTAGCAGATGTAGTTTTACAGGGTGGGGTTGCTAGCCCCACGCCCAACCCTCCTCCTTTTTCATCCGGGCTAGGGACCGTCCTTAGCCCAGGAGTGGTAAGGGTGGGCGATAGGGGTCAAGTGACTTGCCCAAGGTCACACAGCTGGAAGTGTCTGAGGCCGGACTTGAACCTAGGACCTCCAGTCTCTAGGCCTGGCTCTCAATCCACTGAACCACCCAGCTGCCCCTTTTTTAAGAGTTACAGCTAACATTTTTTATATGGAAAAATGTTTTTAAGAGTTACAGCTAACATTTTTCCATATAGGAATATTAATCAATTTGACCTTATTTAAGTCCTTAATTTTCCCCCCTTTTTCTTGTTTTCCTTTTCATGGTTCTCTTGAATTTTGTATTTGGACATCAAATTTTCCATTTAGTTCTGGTCTTTTCTCTAGGAATACTTGGAACTCTTCTGTTTTATTAAATACCCAGACTTTCCCCTGAAAGTATATAATCAATTTTGATGGGTAGGTGATTATTGGTTGTAGACCCAGTCTCTTACCTTCCTGAATATCATATTCCAAGCCTTGTGGTTCTGTAGTGTGGAAGCTGCCAAATCCTATGTAATCCTGACTCTTTGATATCTGAATTGTTTCTTTCTGTACTTACAGTATCTTTTCTTTGGCTTGGAAGCTCTTCAATTTGGCTAAAATATTCATGGGAGTTGTCTTTGGGGGATTTAATGTAGGGTTTGATCTGTGGATTCTTTCAATGTCTATTTTGCCTTCTTGTTCAAGAATATCAGGGCAGTTTTCTTGGATAACTTCTTGTAATATGATCTCTAGGCTTTTTTTTTGTTATGGCTTTCGATAATTATCAAATTGTCTCTCCTGGATCTGTTTTCCATGTCAGTTGTCTTTTCAATGAGATATTTCACATTTCCTTCTATTTTTTCATTCTTTTGATTTTGCTTTATCATTTCTTGCTGTCTACTTACCCAATTCTAGTCTTTAAAGACTGATTTTCAGCTATGATCTTTTGATTTTCTTTTTTGGTTTGGTCCAACCTGCTTTTCATTGCTTCTAGCAGGTCAATTCTGGTGTCCAATTTGCTTATTTCTTTATTTGATTTCTCTGACTCTTTTTCCATGTGGTCAGTTTTTTTAAATTATTTTCTTTTTGTATTACTTTCATTTCTTTTTCCCACTTTTCTTCCCATTTTTCTTCTATCTTTCTTACTTTGTTCTTGAACTAGTTTTTTAGTTCCTCCAGAGCTAATGAAAAATTTTCATTGGGGGGGGGTAGAGTTTGCATGTGTTTTTTGTTTCTCATTCTCTTCCATTGCTTTTGTATTTTATTCTTTTTTCTCCATAGAAATTTTCCAGGGTCAAGAGCATTTTTTGCTGTTGTTAACTCCTTTCCTTGCTGGAAGATTGGGATTCCCACATGTTGGTAGTCATTGTTATCTTGGTTTCTGTCTCACAGGATCAGAGTCCTGTCAGAGTCCTAAGTGAGGGCAGGTGAATCTGTGGTGGTTTATGTGTAGTGTGCTTCAGAGCATTTTGCCCTTGTGCTATCTTTTTCAGCTGCTGCTGCTATTGCTATTGATGCTGCTACTGGTGCTATTGATGCTGCTGCAGCTCTGAGCCCCACCTCCTATGACTGGTATTTTCAAGGGTGGGTCTGTAGTGTAGCAGGCTATCTTCCTCAACTGCTGCCACCACTTCTGTTGTGTGGGACCAAGCTCCCTGCTATTCCTCCAAGTCTCACTGCCCAGGTCTGACATAGCCATCAGGAGTGAGTTTATGGTGCTTTCAACTAGCCCTCAAGAATTTGGAGATTTCCCTAACCCTGGTTTTAACTCGTGTGATGAGTAGGGGTGGGGGGAGTAAGTCCCTTGTGCAGTTTTGCCCACTTATAACATGTTAATTTCCTCTCTCTGTCTATCTTTTACATTGTGTCCAAGAAGGAAAAGAACTCCTTTACTCATCCTGTTTTGACCTCTGTCCTTTTGAGATGCTTTCTAATAATTGGTTTGGAAGAAATTTCTGAGTGGCTCCACATTTTTCCTACTATTAAGCCACCATCTTGGCTCTACCTCACCTTCCCCATTTTACAGATGAAGTAACTGAGACAGACAACTTTAAACGATTTGTCATATGCACTTGGGCACATGGCTTGTAAGGGTGTATGGTGGGATGTGAATTCAGATCTTCTTTTCTTTAATTCCAGTGCCCTTGCCACTATGTCTTACATGTGAAATATAAGCTCCTGCATTTGGAATTTAAAGACCTTCACAATTTGTCCCCATCCTACTTTTCCAAGTTTATGGCACACTGTCCTTATAGGCAGCCAAGTAGCACAGTGTATTGTGTTGGAATTGCAGTAAAGAAAATTTGAGTTCAAATGCTGTCTGTACACAATACAAATTGTGTAATGTTGGCAAGTCACTTCACACAGGCTCAATTTCTTCTTCTACAAAATACTACTAGCACTTATCTCTGCAGATTGTTGTGAGAATCAAATGAGATAATGTGTAAAAACAATTTTAATACCTTCAAGTGCAATATACATGCTTATTACTCTCACAGTTGTATCTATTCACATACATTACATCTTGGTCAAACAGACCTTGTTAGTGTTTCTCAAAAATGGTTTTAAGTTTCCTTTCATTGGCTATGCCTCATATAAGAAATGTACTCCCTGCTCATCTTAGAACCCTTAGATTCCCTTGAAACTTAGCTAAAGTGCTATCTTCAACATGAATTCTTTCCTAATCTACTACATAGATGCCAATTCCTTACCTGCAAAATTAAAATTATCTCAGATATATATATATATATATTGTGTGTGTGTGTGTGCATCTTCACATTGTCTTCCCTAACTAGAATGTAAGTTCCTAAAGAGCAAAAACTGTTTGCTTTTGTCTATATTCCCAACACCTAGTGTATTTGGTAGGGACTTAATAATTGGTATTTAATTGTTTGTTTCTTGATTGATTGATTTACTGATACTGTGTTATACTAACAAGCTTAGAGTCCAAGTGTGATTTATTGCATAATTAGATTCATCCCCATCAAGCTAATTTTACCAAGTGTTTGTACCATTTAGAAGTATCAACTGATGTTTTTTTTCCTCTTCTTTGGAGGCTTAACAAAAACTCTCCCTCACTTTTATCCAGGATCTCAGAATTTCCACTTAGTTAACTAAGGGATTCCCATTCTTCCAAGTGAATTGACATTCCTTATAATTATGTAAAAACAATTTAAATCCCATTTTGCCTATGTCATTAGAAAGTAAAGTTCATCACAACAATTCTCCTCACCAAAAAATCCATAAAGCCCTTTCTAGGCTAGGTTCCCTCCATCTCAGAGGAAAAGGAATCAATTAAAGGGGGCTGAAACTGTGAAAATATAGTCTGCTGGAAAGAAGTATTTGCAAAAGACTGCAAGTTATCTTATATGTAGCTTTATCAATTACTTTGTACATATGAATAACTCATAGTTCTTAAAAAGAATGCATTAATAATGAGAAGTAATTATGTGAATCAATAGCTAATGAACTCGATCAACTTTTGGAATATTAAAGTCTCTAAAATGCGAAGAACTTCTGATGTCATTGGCTTGAGTAACTCCGTGTGGGAAATCCCACCACCACCAAATCAATGGATTATAATCCATCTATGATTTAGAAGAAATTTCTTTTTTTAATTTGAAATTTTTTATTTAATTAATTAATTTAGAATATTTTTCCATGGTTACATGATTCATGTTCTTTCCTTCCCCTCCTCCCACTCCCCTCTCATAGTCAACAAGCAATTCCACTGGGTTTACATGTATTATTGATCAAGACCTATTTCCATATTATTAATATTTGCTTTAGGGTGATCGCTTAGAGTCTACATCCCCATCAAACCATTTGATCAAACAGTTGTTTTTCTTCTGTGTTTCAACTTGCACAGTTTAGAAGAAAATTCTTAAAGAGTTGTTTGAGGCAGATAAAAGCTAAGTGACTTGCCAGGGACACAGAATTATTAACTGTCAGAGAAAGAATTATCACTCTCCTTTCTCAAACTCTATGACCAGCACTATGCAAACGTTTCTATTAATGTCATATGTGATTTTGTTTCCATTCTTTTGGCACCTTTCTTTGCTAGAGATATCTTATAATCATGCCATTCTTACAAGATTGTGTCACTTTCAGATTGGATTTCCTTAAGGTATTCTGCATTAGTCACTCTTCCTAATTTGATATTTTTAGATTTTAGCTATATTTATATATGTATACTCCATCTTGGGAACTAAATTGTTAGGGTCCATGTGGTTGTTCCTCCATAACTAATGACAAAAATAGTTTATCATAGAAACATTAACAGATATGTTCCATTTTATGTCTATTTATTGTTCCCTCCAAGTTCAATGTATGAATACTCTAGGGATTCTATGGCTAAGTTGTTTCTCATACCAAGCTTTCTATACACTTACTTTGGTTTCCATCACTTTTCAGTACTTTGTGAGGCAATATTATGTCTAATTTTATATCATCTGCATCCATTGAACTTCACAAATTAGTTTATATTCTAAACTATTATTAACCTTGACTGCCATCTCCCTCTGGAAAGAGAAAAAATGTTTCCCAGCTAAAATGTTTTCAGATCTCTTAAGAAAATTACTTTTATATTAGCCAAACTTTTGCAGTATATGGTTATAATAATATTTCATAATCAAAGGTTCATTTGAACTACTCACATAGGCACAACCCTAGTTCATTCATCATCATCTCTCACCTAGAAATACTTGCTTGCTAATTGGTATCCCTGCCTCAATTCTTTCCCTCTCTAGTCCATTCTCTACATAATTTCTGAAGTGACTTTATATGGAATATATTACACATAGGAAATGTTCAGTAAACTTTAGTAGTTCCTTATTATATCTAGGATCAAACATAAATGCCTATGTTTGGTACTAAAACCTGGACACAACCTGTCTTTCCAACCTTACACATTACTCACCTTCAAGCACACTATAGTCTAACCAAATTGGCCTTCTTACTGTTTCTCATATGAAAAACTCCATATACAATCTGCATACCTTTTATCAGTTAATTCTTATGCCTAAAATTCACTCCCTATTTGCCTCTGCAACTTAGAATCTCCAATCTCCTTTGAGGCTTAACTTGAACATCATTACAGCTGCTAATGTCTTCCCATGAAAATTATATGATATTTATTTTGCATTCAGTATTTTATGGTAACTATGATTTTAATGGGAAAAGAAAGGAGAGGGGTCTATATTTAACATTTGTATCAGGCTAAGACATGTAATAATTGGAAAGGGGAAAGTAAGGCAACCATGTATGTATCAAGGATACAGAGATAGGTTGTTTCCCCATGTAGCACTTAGTGGGATGTCCTACCAGTAATACACAGAGTTTATGCCTGACTCCACTGTTAAGACAGATCTCCCTTTCTCCTAGCTTAGCTAGCTTTTGCCTCATGATCTTATCTCTGTTAGGTCTAAGGGTATATTTACATTTATGTTATTAATCTCCTTCTATTATAGACTTTCCTGTTTATGGAAATGTTTGCTTACTTAGGGATAGGATTTCAATGTGCCTCTACTATGTTTGTGACTTCCTAATCAAATCACTGCCTGTTCCTCCTCCATACCCACACCTCAGCCTCTCTAAAGCCATCTTTTACAAAAAATCCAAAATTTTCCCAAATTTCTGCCCTTACCAATGTGATTCATACAAATGTTATCGTCCATCAGACTTTCTTTTATATAAAGGGTCAGTAAAATATCAGGAATGGGAAAAATGGAGCAATGGAGCAAAAATTAATTTAAATAGGAAGAAGTCAGCACTTATGCCTGCATCTGCAAAAGTTAAGTACCTTCTCCTTTTAACTACTTCCTCTCATGGGAAAGAAGAGACAAAAACTAGGAGGTGGGCATTTCATGGATATTGCTCTTCTCATTCCTCTAGTAGAAGGGAGAGAGGACAAGAGATAGGCAAGTCTAAATGAGGGTGACAAACCACTACTTTGCAGCTTCTTTGGTACTTTTTCAGTCAATACACTCTATTCAGAAGCAGCATCAGCCTCTATGCACAAAACCTTTCTTCACAAATACCAATTCTGGATCCATGACTCATGACTAATTCTTTATTTTTAGATAGGATGTGTCATTCTACTCCATCTTGACCTCATTCACCATTTTAATAAATTTCCAAACCAAAGTGCGCTGATCTGGCCACCATTTACTTTTAACTATTGTTTTCTCAATTAAAATATAAACTGATTGAGAGTAAGGGGCTATCTTTGCACTTATGTTTATATTCTCACTGCTTAGTATAGTACTTATCACATATTAGGTAGTTAATGTTTTTCATTCATTGATCTCCAATAATCAGTGTGATGCATATTGAAACAACTCTTAAGAGTTTGTGTGATGTCTGTTTAATTGACAAAATAATAAAGATGACAAATTCAGCGCTGGTCCAACTAAGGTAAAAAGAGATGTAAGCATTTACACTGCTGGTTCTAATGATGAATTTCCATACTTTGTGGAAAGAAATATGGAATTACACAATAAGTTAATAAAGGTCCTTACCCTTTGATCTAGTGGTTCTACTTATAGGACTATACCCTAAAAAGGCTACTAACAGGAAAAATATCCTAAAGATACAAAAATATTGATAGCAACACTATTTGGAATAGTAAATAACTGAAAACAAGTTAGGTGTTCAATAATTGGGAAATAACTGAACAAATTATGACATATGATAGACAACAATATTATAGCACAAAAAGATTAATTTGAAGAATTTAAATATGGGAAGATTTATATGAAATGATATGATGAAAAAGATGGAACAAAAGAGTACTATACAGTGACCAAATCCATCCAGTTAAGGACATCAATAACAAATTCACAAATTTATTTTCATTAAGGAAATAATCAGGACCCAAGCCTAGAGACAGAAAGTCTCGGGTGCAAATCTGACTTCAGATACTTCCTAGATGTGTGACCCTGGGCAAATCACTTAACTCCCTTTGCCCAGCCCTTAGGCCTCTTCTGTCTTAGAACCAATATACAGTATTGATTCTAATAGGGAAGGCAAGGGTTTTTTTAAAAAAAGGAAGTAATAAGGAAAGCAAGGATGATATGGGCACTATGTAAAGTCTATATACAAATAGTCTAGGTGGGACTAATGATCAATAAATATAATTTAACATATATATGTATAATAATTTCTAATTTATTAAATTTTTTCATCTTGCGTGCTCACTCATTTTTGTGTTATACCTTTATTTAATGGAACTTATTTTCTCAAACTATATAAATAAGGCACTTTGCAAACCTTAAAGTTACACATTTGAAGTCCTTTACTTCTCAAAAAAGTGATTTTTTTTCAAGAGCTAGAACTATAGTAGTGGATGACATAGATGTAAAGAAAGAGAAAAGAAGTCAAGTAGATTACTATGTAACAAATTGTTTATGATTTGAATAATTTAATAAAATTTTAAGTATCTCTAAGAAAGCAGTAGCCAAGAATTTGGAGTACATTCTCAGACTCACCTAAACAAGCACCTGTTCTTCCTGTCATAATCATGTAGCTGTCATATCTATTTGGAGAGAAAACTGGCAATCCAAGGGAGAAATAAATGGCTTTTTCATAATAAAGAAGCTGCTTCCAAAAGAGGAAAAGATATTAGAAATCACTACTTCTTTCTCCACAAAGAGAGATGCTCTTCATTAACTACATACTTTACAAAAGTAATGCATACGTACATGTGTACACTTTATAAAAAATCAGGACCTATGCAGCTACCCAGAAGGAATCAGGATATAGATCTTTCCTCATACATGCTGCCTGGGTTATTTCATTGCTACATGAGCAATATAGCCTGCAATGTCTACCATGCATCTACTTGTTGTCTTTTGTGTGACCTTCAATTTTTTTCTGAGATAGCTATGCTCCATGATTCAGTGCCATATATCCTCACTTGGAGAGTACTTAAAAGATGGCCTTTTTCAGAAGTGAGTACCATATGATCCAGATTCTCAAATATGATCCAACTATATATCTCTCTCTGGTTCCAAACCCATTGAGAATGTCGATTCCAGTATATGTGCTGATGGACCAACTAAATGATGTGCCCTGGCAACCATGTTTCATAATATACTTGGTATGGGTTCTTTACCCACACTTCTTTTTTGCCATGTGGATTGCTAAATCTCTTGCATGTCTCATTGAGAAGGTCTTGTAGTTTTCTGGGGATTTGTTTAGTCAGTACAATACAAACAGAATTATCTGAAGAATCTCAAATCTGTAAGCAATCATTTTTTCTACTTAGACTTTGTATAGTCATTCATGGCACTGATAAACACCTTTGAGGATCATGTAGCTCTCAGTCTGAGCCCTTGTTTCATCTTGGTATACATAACATCATTGAAAAGTGATTAGCAATCCTGGTTCTTTCAGAACCCTACATTGCAGTTCTTCTGGATTTGTCTTTTGGACAAATTAAACAAAGTAAACTAGATAACTTTATTGCTATCCCCTCATTTATATTTAATTTCAACCTTATTCATTCTGTCTTTCCAAGTCTGAAGGAATAGAACTGCTATTCAGATAATTTAGCCACATGAACAGCAGTTATATTCCTTTTATGAGTTGTTTTGTCACTTTCCTATTTAATCTAACGATTGGCCGATAATATTTCAATGGAATTTGAGTGTTTAACCAAACTTGACTGTTGTTGGATAACTTCAGGTATTTCAAAAACTTTTTCAAAATAAATAAATCATTTTGCAACACTGTATTTAAAAGAAATGAAGCAATCATGTAAAAAAATGTAGGTAACAAAACTGATCTTAGAGGTGACTGAACCTAAATTCTTCAGGTTTCTTGTCTACATTGTCCAACTTTTTCCAGATAATATTATTAGTGACAGAGTTCTATAGTTTTTTTTATAAAATTGATATCCTTTTCACATGTGTTAGATGACAGATGGAACACCAATTCACTTTACTTCAATGGTATTATAGCCTATCTATAGCTTAAATCGTCATGTTTTCAATGACAGTAAAAATATCTATCATCAAAATGTTATCTGAATTAAAACCAGGAAAATATAACTATATTCAATTCTGTCTCATTATAATTTTCTCCTTAGTGGAAATTTCACACAAATGATATGGGTTTATAAGTATATGATCTCCAGTAGAATCATTAATATCTTAGAAGCGAAGTCTATATTATTGATTATAAATATTTTGTTTTTTTAGTTGTTGTTTCAAGGATTTTGCACAGTAAATAATACAATGGAAAAGAGGCTGTTATTAGAAATTAGCTTCTTTAGACCACAAGTGACGATTTAGTGAATAATATCTCCCAGTGACCTAAGTGGGATCCTAGCCACCAACTAGAAAAAAATATTGAATCTCCTCTAAATGAGTAATTTATTTCACAAGATCAGAACTATGAGAAAAGAATGTTAATTAACTACCTACAAATTAACTACCTACAATTAACTACCTCTAAAAAGTCCCCATAAATATCTATTTCAAATGTTCTAAGGAGTTTGTTTTCACTGGAAAAGCAAATATTTTCACCTCTATTCCAAATTTAGGAGACACAAAAAACATACTAATTTGTAAGAATTTCTTAATAATTTTTTTAAACCCTTGTACTTCGGTATATTGTCTCATAGGAGGAAGATTGGTAAGGGTGGGCAATGGGGGTCAAGTGACTTGCCCAGGGTCACACAGCTGGGAAGTGGCTGAGGCCGGGTTTGAACCTAGGACCTCCTGTCTCTAGGCCTGACTCTCACTCCACTGAGCTACCCAGCTGCCCCCTATTCCTTAATAATTTTAACAGTTACTACTATTTGTAGAAAAAAGCAGATAGAAATTAAGCATTTAGCTTTCATAGCATATTCATCTATTTGTTCATTGCGTTAGCATTATATTCATCTATTGATCATTGCATCTGTTGTAACCAACAAGTATATATTAATTGCCATTTAAGTACTTACTCAACACTATGCTAAGGAGAGAATAAAATATAATAGATAGTAATTTGGGATGTTTTCAGGGTTTTTTGCCAAAATTTGTTCACTTGCATTTGTTTTACCAAGTTAAAAAAGATATGCAGGAACCAAAAACTTTTAAATAGGGAATACTGTTTCATAAATTCAATTTATCTTACTTAGTTGAACATTTAAATCTGATCCCATGTTTAGTTTAGTTCAAATAGCATTAAATAGGATATATTTTACTTGCAACTTACATAATAACATATGCCTTTTAGGAAAATGTTAATTAGATGGTTCTTTGTTGGTTTTGATAATAATTTTCCATTTTCATACTTTTTAGTTTGAAGTTATCTCCTTATAAATTCCAACCGAATCAGGCTTAAGGTTTTGTAATGTTTTAACTTAATTTTTGAGGACTAAATCCTCACCTAAAGCATATGCTGATTTCCATGGAAATTGAAGAGTCTAAGTAGGATACTTATCTCTAACTGCTTATTTCTAGAAACAAAAGAATCTGAGTAAAATTGGGTATTAATGAGATTAAGTTTATGACAATTTATTCATCTATTCCTAGATTAGTTTTAGAATTCATCCAGTGAAGCTATGATAAAGGCCTTATTATTCCATTAGCAATAAATTACTTCTTGGAATCAACATTTTTCCTTTTAAGAAGCTATTGGATCTGTACATTATCCATAAAATGATCATGTGTAAGATAAGACCCTGAGCTGAATGCTCATTTTTGACTGAGGGTAAAGAAGTATATCCTTTCACTTGTTAGATGGAATATATTTCATTCTAACTCAAGAAAGAAAAGGAAAAAAGTGATCATTTCCCCAAGGGAACTTCTTGATGGGAGTTGTACAAGCAGATAAAAATGTGGTGAGGACAGCTTTGAATTCTCAGTGTTTACTATACATCTATATGTTGAAGCAATTTACTGTTTTTAAGGTATTTAACTAAGTAGATAGGGAGCTCAACTCAGCCAATAAATTTGGTTAAAATTTGGTAAAAAAAAAAAAAAAAAGAAAAGAAAAAAAAAGAATTCCATGCATTCATTCAGGGATCTCAGCATCAAAAACTATTTTTTTCAGATTCTGTTTGTTAGTTTTCAGAGTCTTTGTTACAGTACATAGACGCATAAGGGCCTTCTTTCATCCAGAATCAGAATGATACAGATTCCGACCTCCCCAATTTGACATTCACTTTTGTAAATTCTAGATTGCACTAGGTCTTCTTGGAAAGTTGCAAAGTACTACTCAAGGGAAGCTGAGTGATACAGTGGGTAGACTGGAGTCACAAAAAAACTAAAATCCAATCCTGACTCCAACATTTACTAGCTATGTGACCTTGCGCAAAGTCCTTAGCCTCATTTTTCCCCTTTATAAAATGGGAATAATAACTGCCTCCCAAGGGCCATTAGGATAAAATGAGAAAAAATATGTGAAATATTTTGTAAACTTAAAGCATATATAAGAAGTCTGGAATATTCTTTGATTTAGTAAATCAATTGGTTACTATTATATTCTACTCTGGCTATTTTGATGTTAAATTTTTTTGTTATTTGTGCTACTTTGGCAAAACTTTTAAAACTCACTTGCATTTGACAACATTTTAAAACTGTTATCTTGAAGAACAAAAAAAAAGTGGAATTTTCATGCTTATTTTCTGCATGGCTACATTTTGATGTGTAGCTTTTAAAAAGGACTTTGATTTAATTCCAAAGCCCAAAGCCCTGCCAGGATATAATCTTGGAAATAGTCCACATTCCATTAAGAATGCTTATCAATTAAACCATCTTATTTCAGAGTTAGTGACCTTGTGTGGAGTGAGGATCTAGCATTTTCCCAAGATTATCTCACTTAACGAGAAAACAAACACTGCAACAGACCTCTCTGAAAGAAATCGACTAAAAAACACTATAATGAAATGAAATTATAATAGATTTTTAATGTAAGTAGGAGGTAACTCCTCAAATGCAGGAACTGTTTCAATTTTTTAATTCATAGAATGTAGTTTAGTGCTTTCGTAGAAAAGACTTTTAAATAAATATCAATCTAATTATAATTATGCATGCATAGGCTTTTATTATTATATCTTAGTTGAGAAAAGTTTATATCACTCACATTATGACTTGTGATTGCATTTATCTGTGTTTTGGGGGAGGTTTGAAAACTATATATTTTTGCTCATCTTGTATCCATTGTATCCATCTTGTGTCCATTTCCAAGTTTTATAAAGTAATACTGCTCATAATCTTCCAGCATTTATTCTCCATAAGATTTTAAAAAGTAAGTGTATATTTTAAGCCAGTTATGTCCTTTGGTTTCCAAATATCTCTGCTTGAAAATCTTTTTAAAATTTGCTAACATGCTTTTTTACATCTCTATGCTATGGCAATTGACAGATCAGTTATACTTTTGAATGAAATTATTTTAATTGATGACAAAATCCCTTTGTAATTCATATCCCATTTCTAATATTGATAACTTTATTAATAGAGTAGTCTTTTTAGAGTATTTTAGAGTAGTCTTAATTGAATGTTATATACTATTCTCAATTTTATTCTTTATTCTAAATTTGTATTGTTTTATTTTTGCTATAGTAAGTCACTGTTCAGAATGAACATATCCAGCTGACATAGGAACGAATCTCATTTGAGTACTGTGGTTTTTTTTTCTGTTAAAGTGAAATAAAGTTCATTTTTGTGATAAAATGCTGTGCTTGTCCAGTGCCCACAAATACTTTTCTAGATTATGTGTAGTCTACACATTTTAAACATCTCTTATTCCTGATCTTTATTTTCCAATCAATTTTTCATCATCTCTATTTATTACCACTTTGATATCAAAGTTATTTTGTATCAAGCTAGAGAAGGTTTGTGTTGATTTAATTCAGAAAGTCTTTTTAAAATTCTTTGTAGAATGTTTCTACCTTTTTATCTTCTGCCACAGATGTTCGAACCTAAGCTACAGATATTTTCATGATTTTTTTTGTTTTTGCTTTAAATTTTCCTTTTATTATTATAAGTGAGAAATTCATACCAGAAAACATGAACAGTCCATATATGTAGAGAACCAAAAAAAGAAAAGTGGATATAAAACATGGAGTCTCTATTTTATGGAGCTGCTTTAAAATATTTTTGTATATTTAAAATTTAACATGGTAGTTTCAATGACCTCTTGTCTGCATTTACTTTTGAATTTCCTTTTTCTATCTTTTGTTAATTAAAAAAAGACATTGACATTTTTCTTTCTTTTCTCCCTTTGTGGTGCCACTAACATTATCCCCTCACTCCTCTCCCTAATTGTCTCCTTTAAAACTCTCTTTTGTTATAATAACCATAATCTCAGCAAAATGAATACACACATTTTCTGTATCTAAAATTATCTCATTCTTTATCTCTAATCCATCATATCTATGAGAAGAAATGGGAAGTAGAATTCATTCTCATTCTTTTGAAGTCATGATTTTTTCATTGTACTTATCAGAGTTCTTACATCTTTCATGGTTCTTTTTCCTTCATGATGTATAGTAATTGTATAAATTTTTCTCTTGTTTCTATGCACTTCACTTTTCATAAGTTCATATAAATCATTCTTGGATTACTCTGAATCCATCCCTTTTGTCATTTCTTAGCGAGAAGTAATATTTCATAACATTTATATTCATTTGTTGAACCATTCCCCAAATGATTATACACTTTGTTTTTATACCTTTGCTGTGACCAAAAAAATGTTGCTATGTTTGTGCATATGAGATTTATTCTCTCTTCTCAAAGATCTTTCTTTGATCTCGTTAGCATTTAAGCCTGGTAATTATATCACTGACTCAGAGTATTCACATTTTTGTGATTTTTAGACAGTTCCAAATTGATTTTTAGAATGACTTTAGAATGAATCACAGCTCTACCAATAGTGCATGTTCTCCCATAGCCTCTCCAGCAAACAACTGTTATTTTTTTCATATCTACCAGTCTGATGGATATAAAATAGAACTACAAGTTGTTTTAGTTTGCATTTCTCTTATCACTAATGATGTGGAGCATTTTTATATCTTTCTTAATACCTCGCCTTTTTTCTTTTGAAAAAACTTATCTATTGTGGAATGGATCTTCTTCTTACATATTTCTTCTAATTTCTCTGTATCATGGGCACCAGAACTATATCAGAAAAAGTAGCCATAAAAATTTTTCCAGTTAAATATTTTTTTCTAACTATGTTGATTTTCTTTGTGAAAAAGTTTTCAATTTTATATCATCAGAATTGTGCATTTTTTCTGTGATCTTCTGCTTTATATGGCTGGTGAAGAACTCTTTCCCCCTGCATAGTTGTGAAAGATACTTCATTATTTACTGTTATAATTTGTTTATAATATAGTTACATCTTAACATGTATCCATTTAGAAATCATCCTCTTACAGGATGCTTTCCCCAACTAACACTTCCAGTGTCAACTAAGGGACCTTAGAAAGCAGCTGCTACCTAAGGTTCTAGGGCTAATTCTATGGATCTGCATTCATAATATTACAGTTCTTTTTCCTTTCCAGTGTTGTATTTTCTCTTAATCCCTTAAGGTTAAATGCAAAATAAGTAATATCTCTGCCAATAGATGACCTGGGTTCAAATTCCATTACATTTATTACCTCTCTTTTTTTGAGCATGCCACTTAACTACACTAAGACTTAATTTCTTCATATATAAAATCCCCCTCCCAGCTCTATATCTATGATATTATAATCTTATGAACAATCAAACAATAGAATAATTATGTCTTAGCAAAGTCATTTATCCTTGTAGCAACAACCATACTTTAAAAAAATTCCTCTCTACTACATAAACCTAGGGCATATTCTTCTGTAAATACACATGGTGTTCATGAAAAGAATGAGCTTAAGTTAGAGTATGATGCTGACAAAACACACATATAGGATATAGATATGCCAAAGACAATTCATGCTTTTGGTAATAAAGGAATTAGAAGTTTTTTCAGTCTTCATAGTGATGTAAATTCAGTGTCCCTTCTTTGAGAGTAACTCAGAAAGGTCCCCAGGATTTGCTCTTCTCCATAGCTTGGCTTTCTTCTCACCTACCAGGGACTATGTTCCTTAATACTATTTACTCCCTTAAGCAATTATCTATGTCTATTCAGTGTGTATCTGTTTCTTGCTAGATGCAATCTACTAGACTAGCAACTCCCCTTCAAATTTCCATCAATATTCAAGGAAGTGGAAGGAAAACAGAATTTTTTCTTCCACAACTGCATATCTTCTCTATGTGTAGATATTGGTTTGAAATCTCTCCTTTTCTCAAGGACTGCTGAAATTCTTCCAGGGTTTAACTATAGTATGACTAATTTGTTTGTTCGGTCAATTCAATTGTTTCCTTTAGTCAAAGAAAGTGTTCCCACCTCATAAATGGACCCATAATCATGTTTTATAATTAATTTAACACCTTATAACACAATCATATTACATTTTTGGCCTTCTATAACTGCATTAATTGAATGAAGGGGATGTAGGTGTTTTTGTTGAATAGAATAAGACTAAAAATAAATACACTCCTTGTACTATATTTTTACAAGATTTAATAACAACAAACTGAGAGAGAAAAGGGTTTCTTCAGCTGAGTGAGCAGAGCAAAGATCTCAAGACCCAGTAGTCTACCACGCTCAAGCCAAAGACAAAGCCCAAAAAAAGAAACCCCAGTGTGGGTTTCAGCAAATTTATAAACAAACCCATGCCAGGGCACAACACTGGGATGCAAGACAAGGGAACCCCTGGAAGAGTAAAGAATACTGGGAAATGAAGTCCCGAGGGTACATATTTTTAAAACACACAATAGTAAGTAGTGTTTGTCAGTGTTGGATTTTGAATTAGGATGACCTGAATTTGAATACTAATTCAAAGTAAATCACTTAACCTCAATCAGCCTCAGTTTCCTCATCCATTAAATAGAAGTGATTAGTAACACATGCCTAATAGAGTCATCATTATAAAATGAAATAAAATGTAAAGTATGTTCAAAATCATAAAGCATTGTATGAATTTAGCTGCTACTATTATTAATATAATGTTATATTTATTGATGTCCTTGTGTTTATTGAAGAATATATTATTATGTTTATATATTTCTGGGTCTTGTGTGCCTAACTGATTTACTGACCAATTTTTCTACTTTTTAAAGCTGCTGGCAAATAGTTTTGAAACTAATGGTTTGTAATATAGTTTGGCTGTAGGGTTTTGTTTTTGCAAGACCTTTTAAAGTTAATATAATTAGAATATATATATGATGTGAGATATTGGTTTATGCCTACTTTCTGCCAGTCTGTTCTCCACTTTTCCTAGTAGTTTTTTTTTTTTATCAAATAGTACATTCTTTTATAAATAATTTTTTTATTTTACAAAGATTTATAAAACACTACATTACTGTGATCCTTTATTTCTCTTTGTTAGGTACCTATTCCATTCTATAGTTAAACCACTCTATTTCTTATCCAATACTAGATTGTTTTGATGATTACTACTCCATAAATATAGTTTGAGATCTGGTACTCTCGCAGTCACTTTGTGTAGTCCTATATTGGATAAGAGAGTTTATAAGTGATTCTCTTTGGTTTTCTTTATCACTATTCCTTCTGATGCATTTTTAAAACTTAACTAGAGGTTCCGGGTTAAGATGGCAGCAGAGTAAGAAGCAGCTCTTAACCTCTCCTGACCAAAACACATAAAACTCCTCAAGGGGACATAAAAACAAGTCCAGACGAATGGAGGAACCCCACAACAGGGCACAGCATGGAAGGTACATGGAATCGGGGCATTTCCATGCTATAAAGGGGTGAAACAGCTCTCACTAAATCGCGGGCTGAGCAACCACCCCACCCCCACCCCCTCCACACACACCACCTATAGCGCCGAAGCCAGCTAAAAAGAAATAGAGCAAGTTTGGGGCACCCATCGAGTCATTGGCAGCTCCGGGGCCTGTTCCTAGAGAAGCAGCAAGATTTAGGACCCCAAAAAGCTAAAGAAAGCACACAAAATCTGAGCGCGGGAGCAGGGCGCAGAGAGTGGACGCAGGGTGCAGAGCACGGCTCAGAGCACAGGCACGGGCAGAGGTGTGGGTGGAGGCAGACAGAGCCACAAGCTAAAGCTCTGAAACCCTGAGTGGGGAACCAGTGCAGACGGGTATACGACTGTGGAAGCAGCACCCTGAGACTTGTAAAGAAACTTCCAGCAGAGTATCAAGCAAGGGGGTCCACCAGGGGCTTGACCTTGGAAAAAACCAGAACTCAGACCTCAGGAGCCAAAAGACCATGGACAGACCCTGAGCACAAGGAAAAACTGAGAAGCTGCTGGCCTAACTATGGCTACCCAGTCTCAGGAAGTTCAGAAGAAAAATGTTAACAAGAAAAAGAAGTCTTTAACACTCGACAACTTTTACACAGAGAAAATCCAGACAACTGAGCAAACAGAGGAGAAGAAGAAACAAGCATCTGGACCCTCCTCAAATAAGGAAAACTCCTGACAAGCTATGGAAGAGTTCAAAACTGAGATTTTGAGGAAAATGGAAGAGATCTGGCAATAAAATAACAGTTTAAAAGGTAGAATTTTGCAATTGGAAAGTGAGGCTCAAAAACCAAATGAACTGATAAGCAAATTGAACACCAAAAATGACAAGATTGAAAAGGAATGAATACCAGAAGATTATAGCCGAAAACCAAAAGATCATAGCTGAAAACCGAAAGATTATAGCCGAAAACCAATCCCTAAAGGCTAGAATTGAGCAATTAGAAGCTAACGGTCTCTCAAGACAACAAGAACATGTAAAACAAAGGCAAAAGACTGAAAAAATAGAAGGAAACATGAAATATCTCAATGAGAGAGTGAGAGACCAAGAAAACTGGTCTAGAAGAGACAATTTGAGAATAATTGGTCTTCCAGAAAAACCAGAATTTAATAGAAACCTGGACTCCATACTAACAGAAATTATTCAGCAAAATTGCCCTGAAGTCCTAAAACAAGAGGGCAATATAGATATTGAAAGGATCCATAGAACACCCGTGACATTCGATCCAGATAAGAAAACGCCCAGAAATATAATTGCCAAATAGTTTCCAAGCAAAAAAAAAATCTTACAAGAAGCCAGAAAGAGACAATTCAAATATCAAGAAGCACCAATCAGGATCACACAGGATCTGGCAGCCTCCACGCTAAAAGACCGCAAAGCTTGGAATATGATATTCAGAAAGGCAAGAGAGCTGGGCCTGCAACCACAGATCAACTACCCATCAAAATTGACTATATATTTCCAGGGGAAAGTATGGGCATTCAACAAAATTGAAGAATTCCAGGTATTTGCACAGAAAAGACCAGGGCTAAATGGAAATTTTGATATCCAACCACAAAAATCAAGAGAAACATGAAAAGGTAAATAAGATACAGAAGGGAAAGAAAGAAAACTTGTAATTTTTAAATTTGCCTTTTTAAGGGCCTCAGTGAGATCTAATTATCTGTATTCCTTTGTAGAGAAATGTTATGTATAATTCTCTGTAGTGAACTCTATTCACTATTATAGTATTCACTATTATAGTAATCAGAAGAATAATTCACAGGGTGAGGGTGGAACACTAAATAATCTAAGATGACATGGGGGATGGGAAAGAGGGGGTGAATAGCAGGGGACACCAAGAGAAACTTGAGTGAATAAGAAAAATAGGATATTCTATTACACACAAAGAGGGCATGGGAAGGAGAGGGGACAAATACTATTATAAGAAGGAGAGGAAGAGAGTATTAAGAGGTAATAATTAAACTTTACTCTCAGTGTAATCAACCCAGAGAGGGAAGATTAGCTATACTATCCATTGGGACATAAAACACTTATCTAACCCTTCTGAGAAAGTCAGAAGGGATAAACCAAGGGGAGCAGGGGAGTGGGGAGGTCAAAAAAAGGGAGGGGAGAAGTAGGGGGAGGGAATTCATAAGGCCTTTAAAAACAAAAAGAGAGGGAAAAATAAGGGAGGGGGTGGAAAGGGAAATTAATCAAGGGAGGGGATAAGGGATAGCGGCTTAATAGCAAACCACTGGTTTAAAAGGAAATAGTATAAGAAAAAGAGGGTAGAAATAGGGGAGGATACAAAATGTCAGCAAATGCACAATTGATGATTATAACTCTGAATGTGAATGGGATGAACTCGCTCATAAAATGGAAGCAAATAGCAGAGTGGATCAGAAACCAAAATCCTACTATATGTTGTCTACAAGAAACATATATGAGGCGGTTAGACATACACAAGATTAAGGTTCAGGGCTTGAGCAAAATCTTTTGGGCGTCAAATGAGAAAAAGAAGGCAGGAGTGGCTATTATGATCTCTGACAAAGCCAAAGTAAAAATAGATATGATTAAAAAAGACAGGGAAGGTCATTACATCCTGATTAAAGGCACTATAAACAATGAGAAAATAACACTGCTCAATATGTATGCACCAAGTGGCATAGCACCCAAATTCATAAAGGAGACACTGGCAGAGCTCAAGAAGGAAATACATAGTAAAACCATACTAGTGGGAGATCTAAATATTCCTCTTTCAGATCTAGATAAATCAAACTGAAAAATAAATGAGAAAAAGGTAACAGAGGTGAATGAAGTCCTAGAAAAATTAGATTTAATTGATATATGGAGAAAAATAAATAGGGACAAAAAGGAATACACCTTCTTTTCAGCTGCACATGGCACATTCACAAAGATTGACCATGTAATAGGGCATAGAATCATTGCAAACAAATGCAAAAGAGCAGAAATAATAAATGTAACCTCAGATCATAATGCAATAAAAATAATAATTAGTGAGGGCAACTGGACAGGAAAATCAAAAACCAATTGGAAATTAAATAATATGACTCTCCAAAACCAATTTGTCAAAGAAGGAATCATAGGAACAATCAACAATTTTATTGAAGAAAATGACAATGATGAGACATCCTACCAAACTTTGTGGGATGCGGCCAAGGCAGTACTCAGGGGAAAATTTATATCCTTGAGTGCATATATTAACAAATTAAGGAGGGCCGAGATCAAGGAATTGGGTATGCAACTCAAAAAATTAGAAAGCGAGCAAATTGAAAATCCCCAGATGAAAACTAAATTAGAAATACTAAAAACCAAGGGAGAAATTAATAAAATCCAAAGTAAAAGAACTATTGAATTAATAAATAACACTAGAAGCTGGTACTTTGAAAAAACAGATAAAATAGACAAAGTGCTGGTCAATGTAATAAAAAAAAGGAAAGAAGAAAACCAAATTGACAATATCAAAGATGAAAAGGGAGACCTCACTTCTAATGAAGGGGAAATTAAGGCAATCATTAAAATCTATTTTGCCCAATTATATGGCATTTAATATAACAATTTAGGAGATATGGATGAATATTTACAAAAATATAAACTGCCTAGATTAAAAGCAGAAGAAATAGAATACCTAAATAATCCCATATCAGAAAAAGAAATTGGACAAGCCATCAAAGAACTCCCTAAGAAAAAATCGCCAGGGCCTGATGGATTCACAAGTGAATTCTATCAGACATTCAAAGAGCAACTAATCCCAATACTATACAAATTATTTGATATGATAAGCAAAGAAGGAGTCCTACCAAATTCCTTTTATTACACAAATATGGTACTGATTCCAAAGCCAGGGAGACCAAAAACAGAGAAAGAAAACTACAGACCAATCTCCCTAATGAACATAGATGCAAAAATCTTAAATAGAATACTAGCAAAGAGACTCCAGCAAGTAATTAAGAAGATCATCCACCATAATCAGGTGGGATTTATACCAGGAATGCAAGGTTGGTTCAATATTAGGAAAACCATCCACATAATTGACCATATCAATAGTCTAACAAACAAAAATCACATGATC
>NC_058131.1:448926200-448956098 GCF_016433145.1 Gracilinanus agilis | reverse complement strand
TCCCCTCTCCCTTCCATGCCCTCTTTGTGTGTAATAGAATATTCTATTTTCTTATTCACTCAAGTTTCTCTTGGTATCCCCTGCTATTTACCCCCTCTTTCCCATCCCCCACGCCATCTTAGATTATTTAGTGTTCCACCCTCACCCTGTTAATTATTCTTCTGATTACTATAATAGTGAATATTATAATAGTGAATAGAGTTCACTACAGAGAATTAAACATAACATTTCTCTACAAAGGAATACAGATAATTAGATCTCACTGAGGCCCTTAAAAAGGCAAATTTAAAAATTACAAGTTTTCTTTCTTTTCCCTCTGTAACTTATTTACCTTTTCAGGTTTCTCTCAATTTTTGTGGTTCGATATCAAACTTTCCATTCAGCCCTGGTTTTTTCTGTGCAAATACCTGGAATTCTTCAATTTTGTTGAATGCCCATACTTTCCCCTGGAAATATATAGTCAATTTTGATGGGTAGTTGATCCGTGGTTGCAGGCCCAGCTCTCTTGCCTTTCTGAATATTGTATTCCAAGCCTTACGGTCTTTTAGTGTGGAGGCTGCCAGATCCTGTGTGATCCTGATTGGTGCTCCTTGATATTTGAATTTTCTCTTTCTGGCTTCTTGTAAGATTTTTTCTTTTGCTTGAAAGCTTTTGAATTTGGCAATAATATTTCTAACCGATTTCTTCTCTGGGTCGAATATGGTGGGTGTTCTATGGATCCTTTCGATGTCTATATTGCCCTCTTGTTGTAGGACTTCAGGGCAATTTTGCTGAATAATTTCTTTTAGTACGGAGTCCAGGTTTTTATTAATTTCTGGTTTTTCTGGAAGACCAATTATTCTCAAATTGTCTCTTCTAGACCGGTTTTCTTGGTCTGTCACTCTCTCATTGAGATATTTCATATTTCCTTCTATTTTTTCAGTCTTTTGACTTTGTTTTATTTGTTCTTGTTGTCTTGAGAGATCATTAGCTTCTAATTGCTCGATTCTAGCCTTTAGGGACTGGTTTTCCTTTTCAATCTTGTCATTTCTGGTGTTCAATTTGCTTATCAGTTCATTTGATTTCTGAGCCTCACTTTCCAATTGCAAGATTCTACCTTTTAAACTGTTATTTTCTTGCCAGATCTCTTCCATTTTCCTCAGAATCTCAGTTTTGAACTCTTCCATAGCTTGTGAGGAGTTTTCCTTATTTGAGGAGGGTCCGGATGCTTGTTTGTTCTCCTTCTCTGTTTGCTCGGTTGTCTGGATTTTCTCTGTGTAAAAGCTGTCAAGTGTTAAAGACTTCTTCTTTTTGTTATTATTCTTTCTCTTCTGAACCTCCTGATGCTGAGTAGCCATCATTAGCCCAGCAGCTTCTCAGCTTTATCCTCGGGCTCAGTGTCTGTTCCAAATCTATTGGCTCCTGAGGTCTGAATTCTGGTTTTTTCCAAGGTCAAGCCCCCTGGTGGGCCCTCTTGCTTGATCCTCTGCTGGAGGTTTCTTTACAAGTCTCAGGGCGCTGCTTCCACAGTCATATACCCGTCTGCACTGGTTCCCCACTTAGGCTTTAGTTCTGCCTCCACCCACGCCTCTACTCAGCAGGCACTCTCTGCGCCCAGCGTCCTGCTCAGGCGCGTGCGCTCAGATTTTGCGTGCTTTTTTTGACTTAATGGGGTCCTAAGTCTTGCTGCTCTCAGGAACAGGTCCCGGAGCTGCCAATGACTCGATGGGTGCCCCAAACTTGCTCTATTTCTTTTTAGCTGGGTTCGGAGCTATAGATGAGTGTGGAGGGGGTGGGGGTGGGGCGGTTGCTCAGCGCGAGATTGAGTGAGAGTCCTTTATAGCTTGGAAATGTCTCGATTCCACGTACCTTCCACGCTGTGCCCTGTTGTGGGGTTCCTCCGTTCGTCTGGACTTGTTTTTATGTCCCCTTGAGGAGTTTTGTATGTTGCGGTCAGGAGAGGTTAAGAGCTGCTTCTTACTCTGCCGCCATCTTCTGGGTGGAAGCCTTTTGGCATGATTTTTATGATCTTTAGCAAGTCATTTACCTTAGGGCTCAAACTTCATAATATCTATTTCCTTTAAAGAAAGTGAGAAGTTTAATATCTGAATAGGTACCTAGTACCCTAAACTTCTTTAAAGGATATTGCATTTGCATGCACTTTTCCCCCCTCCTTTTATCCAAAATTTAAAACAGCACTTATCAGATAGGAAAGAAAGCATAGTGGAAAGGCCAGTGGGGCTGGACTATGAAGAGAGCTGAATTCAAATCGTGCCTCTTACAATCAGTAGTTATATGACCCTGGACACCAAGTAACCCTTTTCTGGCTCAGTTTCATCTTTCATAAAAAGGACATAATAATATCTATACTTATTTCATAGGCTGGTTGTAAGGAGTGAGATAAATAAAGAATGCAAAACATTTTGTAAATTTGTAATAGTAACTGATATCTATGTGGGCCTTTAAAGCAGCTAGGTGGCACATTAGATTGAATGCCCATCCTAGACTTTAAATCTGACCTTAGATACTAGCTGTGTGACTTCTGGAAGTCATATGACCTTGTTTTCCTCAGTTACTTCATCTGTTAAATGAGGATCAGAATAATACCTACCTTCCAAGGTTGTTGTAAGGATAAAATGAAATAACTGTAAAGGGTGTATTAGCATAGTACCTAAAGCACTATAAAAATATTAGCTATTATTATGTATCTTGCCTCATAATAACCTATGAATTAGGTACTTACAAGTACCAAAAAAATTTTACAAGTCCAAAAAAATTTTAAACCCTTACCTTCCATCTTAGAATCAATATTGTATATTGATACCAAGGCAGAAGAGCAGTCAGGACTAAATTGGGATTAAATGATTTGCATAGTCACACAGCTAGGAAGTGTATGAGGTTGGATTTGAACCCAGGACTTGGCTCTCAATCCTCTGATCCATCTAGCTGCTCCTTATTGTCCAAATTTGGATGAGACCAAAAAAAAAAAAAAAAAAAAAAAAAAGTTAAGTAACCTGCCCAAAGTAGCAAAGATCTGGAGGTAGAGAAGACCTCAGAAGCCAACTGATCTAATCCTCCCCACCAATCTTATTTTATGGATAAGGGAAGTAAGATCTGGGGAGGTTTTGACTGGCCCACAATCACATAAACAGAAACCATCAGATTTGGGAATTGAACACATACTCCCATGATTACAGAGCCAATGTTCTTCCCATTATTCTACTCCAGAACTCCAAATCTAGAACCCCATTCATTCCACTATACTATCTCTCTTACCATCATATAAATGTTAGTTGTTATGTCATACAAATGTTATGAGATTATTTGGATAGTTTTTTGGGTTCCTTGCAAGACTAATACTAATATGATATTACAAAATCCATACTATTATAAAAGAATATTACAAAAGGATTACCACACAAAATATGTTAGTATAGTGAATTTTTAAAAATAATTTTGAAAGCACTTTCATATGTTATCTTATTTGATCTACACAACAACCCTAAAAAGTAGGCAGAGTGGGCATTTAGGTTTTTTAATTCGTAGGAGGGGGCAAAGTGATCTTCAGGGACCTTGTGCTTTGCTCAAGGTCACACGGTAAATAAATAAGTCACAGAACTGGAACTTTTTTGACTACAAAATGCTGCCAAAATATTAAAGTGGTAGTAGGAAGGCATTTTTCTCTTCTTGGTAAAGAGCATTATTTAAACACATTTCACTCCTCCTGCAATCATTGCATTGTTTTTGTTGTTGAAACACCCTGTTGATTCTAAAATCCCTTTAAATCTATAAGGCACCTGTATGGCTCAGGTCCAAGAAGTCTTATAGAACCTTTAACATTTCATATTCCTACTCACTTAGAAATTTCCATAGAACAGGAATATTGGTTTGAATGAAATTTTCAAAGAGCATAGAAATTATTCTCCTTCATAGATACTAGACACATGCAAAGGTTAAGTTTTTTGTTTGTTTTTGTTTTCAAAGTAGAAATCGGTGTTCTTGGCCACTTTTAGAGCTTTCTGTTGAAAAGATCAATACCATAGCATAACTGCATTTGTTTCTCCTTGTTCTGATTTTATGTAAAGAGTCTTCTGAACCATTGCCTTAGAAGGGCAAGCAGCATGGGGTATGTTGTGAAAAGATTGTTACCTAGCCTGCAGTGAAAGAACGAGGGCTTAAAAAGTTATCAGAACTTCCCAGCAAATTCATTATAAAGGAACTTAATGTGAGCTCTGCTGGGCATAAAAATAGGCTGAGAATTTGTCTGAAAGAAAGTGACTCCCACATAAGCCCTAATTAAGTACTTTGATGTCAGAAAGCATGCCAGGGGAGGGAAGCAAGTTAAAGGAAATCAAATCAAACCAATTTGAAGAACCAAAATTCAAATAGAGAGAAAGATTAAAAAAACAACACGTTTTCTAGCTTTTTTCTTTTTCTGTTCTGTTCTTTCTTTTTTCTCTTCTTTTTCAACAAGAAGGAAGAGTGGATTCAGAAACAAAGTGTTGTAAATTCTTCAGCCAATTACCTCAGTGACTTGCTACTACTGTTTATAATGCACAGAATGTCACAGGCTGTTTTGCAGCCGTCCCAAGTTGGTTTGTTAATAACAGGAAGCTAGCACTTCCTAGTACAGTGGATCAGCTACACGTGAAAATAAATGCAAAAAACCTGGAGGGGAATAGCAGCAGACTGAGATTAGCCTTTATTTAATTTAACATTTGGGGGTCCAACACACAAATGAGCATTTTAGTAGGCTTCATGGTGGAAGTTGCTGTCATTTGTAAAATATTCTGGCCAATTAGCTAATAGTGCGCTTGGATTTCTCCTGTTTTGATACAGTAATACTAAGTACATTGTGAAGCCCAATTATACAAATCATCCCCATATGCCATGCCAGTCTTTCTTTATGAACTGTGTTTATAAATCCTGTGTGAGGAAATGTGTACTTCAGCAATTTAGACCATGTGTAAAAACATAGCCAATGGGATTGTCAAGAAAACAAGTTCCAGCCGAGGAAATCCTAACGGGTTCTGCTGGACTAGCATATATGCACTAGCGTTGGGCAGTGTGAGTTTTCCATTTAGGTACATATGTACCTTTATGCTGTTAAACATACTTAGAGACTTTTGTTTCTTTTTTCTGTTAGTTAATTCCTCTTTCCTTTCAGGATCCGACCTTGGAGTTTTGGAGAAAATTTGGGATTGGTCTTCTCTCCGGCATAACAGCTTCAATCACTAACATACCTTTTGATGTTGCCAAAAGTAGGATTCAAGGGCCACAACCAGTTCCTGGAGAGATCAAGTATAGAACCTGTTTTAAAACAATGGCAACCATCTATCAGGAAGAAGGGTAACATTCCTATATTAATAAAGGCAAAAGTCTATGATTTTGCCCAACTATTGTAAAAACTATTTTACTTTCATTTTTATTAGGGCTATAAAGCCCTTTGCTTTGTGCATACATCTGAGGAGCTCCATGCAACATCTGAGAAACTTACTGTAAAATGAGAGAATTCTCTGATGTTTGCAAAGGATTCTGACACCATCAAAGTTTATGTTCTGCCACAACAGTGTACTTCATTCATCTCCATACGTGCCTGAGAGGCCCAAGATGAGCCTTTTACTTGTCAGTTCACATCCTAAATTTAAGCCTTTTTTTAAAAGCTAAGGCTAGAAATTTTAAATTTCTGACAGAAAACCAAACTAAAATAGAACTTTTACCATATACTTCTATGGGGGTGAATATGAGAAGTAGGGGGCCAACAGGTCTTTGAATGGTGATGTCTTTCCTTTCCTCTGACTTACTAATTTTTATGTCTCTCTCAAGCAAAAAAGTAACATTTATACTTTGACCTATGCTGTATTCTGCTCATAAGTGAGGATTGATTCGGCGCTTTAAAAATTCAATTATAGAAGTCATTTTGCCCATGTAACACAGCTGTCTTGAAAATAAGGCTTTCCTTGAAAGGAAAAACCATCTTGCTGATGAAAGGCATGTTTCTGATTGGATAGGATCAGGAAGCTTTGGTAATGGAGCAATGATTAACTCTTTCTCTTCATTCAATTGACTGCATAGGCTACTTAGGCAGGTACTGTCTGGTTTGAGATATGTGTAATTTCAAATGATTACTTTTAAGTGCAGGGCTAGAGGCAATCCTATTTTGATTTCAAAATAAAAATGCTTCTCAATCCTTCTGATTGTAGGTTTTTTGCTTTGTACAAAGGCTTGCTTCCTAAGATCATGAGACTTGGACCAGGTAATGATGTCTCCATTATTTAAATCCTTCTTTCTTTGTTTTCCTGATGTCTTAAAATATTTTTTCATATATATCAGCAACATAATGAAAAATCCCATATGTTGAAACAAAGTGGAAACAAAAAAGGAGACTTTGAGAATTTAAAGGTGCTAATGAGTCTTTAAGATACTTATCTATACCTTTTGTAAAAGAAATACAACATTAATGAAGTCCTGAAAGAAGCCAAATACTAGGTTAAGTAAATACCAAAAACAAACAAACAAACAAAAAAACAATCTATTAGGAGCTTGGACTGCCTTAGCATGATTTGGAATGACCATGATTTTTTATTGAAGGGAAAATATTCAGGGAGAAAACAAGCATTACAGAACATCTTTCTGCGCCCAGTTTATTCTTGGGTCCTCCTTTGTCTCCATTTTCGAGACAACCATTAAATATATTAGGAAGAGAGAAAACAAAGGAGAAAATGTCAAGTTACCTCAGAGAAGGTTTCCTTCTCTTTATAAGGCTTCATAAGTCAGACAGTGTCTTGTCACCCTAACTTCAGAATAAAGATAAACCCCAAAAAGATGACAATTTTGTTTCCTACAACCATCCTTAATATAATAATAAAAATAATAATTCACAAATATATCACATCTTAAGTTAAACATTCTGCCTACATGTTCTCAATTGAACCATATATGAACATGACTTTTCCTTACCTGTCCTAAGATAAGAACACCTATGTGAAAATTCTTGGTTTTCTTTATCCAAGGACACATACACACATATGCACACACAAATGGTAGTAATATTCACAGGGAAATGCAAATAAACAATAATATTACTCCTCTAGATTTGACCCTGGGCAAATAGCTCTGGACAAAATGCAAAATATGTGAATAAGTGCAAAAGTATGCACTAGACCACACATATTTGTTACCAGCCCACACTCATTTATTCAACCACCTTGGTAATAAAATTAATTGCTCCAATACCCTCTTCAATTCCTAACTTATCTTCTTCCTATTATACTTACCACTATTAAAAGAGAGGTAACTTTAGGATTCTATTTATGAATCTGATTTTCTACCACTTCCAAACCTTAACCTTAAGTAATGATTAATCATGGCGTATTTTCATCCGTTCAGGAAGATATTTCTCAGCTGCCTTTCCCATTGTCCCCCAAAATCTCTACTTAAACCTCTTCTACAGACAAGTTTTGGAACATGGATTTGGTCAAAGATATGGTCCACTTGTCTTACTTTCACTGCTGCATACACTTACACAGAATGTGGATTTTTTAAAATACTGCTTTGCAAGTATATGACATTTTCCCCTTACCACTCAGTAAAAATTGAGTCCTAGTGTTAGAACAAATCACAGTCTGCTCTGGAGGGAAAGGGCTTAAAGATGGTGGTGTCCAGGGAGAATTTAGCTAAAGTGGTAATTGAGTGGAACCTTAATTCAAAACTCTTAAATGATTTTACCTCAAGTTTTTTTGCAAATATTTGGTTGGCTTGTGAATTTTTTTCCCATGAGGTATTCTCAATTGCTATGATGTTAAGGTCAATTACGAAGATTGTTTTTCAACTTACTATTCAGCCTAAATAAAATTTTAATGACAGAATATCTATTATAAATTCCTGACCTCTTTTGTTCCAGTTGTGCAATCCTCACTAATTTCAAAGAAAATTAAAATAGGAGACATAGAATAAATTTTATAGATAATACAGATAATTACTTTGAAGATACTACTCCAGGGAGAGGAAGAACATAGGATTTACATGATTATGTCTAGGCTATAATTCTTTAAAAATCACTAAACTAGGAAGGCACTTGGCTATTACGTAGACAAGTACCTTATCTTATAGATGAGGTAAATTAGGTCCAGAAAAGTTAAATGATTTAGTAAGTGAAAAAAAAAAACCAGGACTCAAATTACGGCCTTCTATCTAATTCCATGGGCAGTGTTATTTCTAGTACTATGCTGCTCAAGCATCCTGCCTACTTAACATTATTGGTGCTACGTAGATAATTTCTTCTCCCAAAAGAAAGTGTCTTGTAGTGGACGGTTTAATCTCTTAACATCATCTGAGCAATCTAATACTGCATATTCTTGGCTTCCATTCTTAATATATAAGAAAAAGAGATTGAATTCTAACCTCCTGAATTGTGATTATTTCAGTTTGCTCCTGCAGCTGAGAAGAATCTTGTAGAAAAAAATTATTTATAGGCTAAAAATAAAAATCATCTCATGTATATGGTTACACAAGCATATGTTGCCCTTAGTTTTAAAATTTGTGGCCATGTAGATAGAAAAACTCAGATCAGAATCTAGTTCTCTTTTCCTGTAAAATATATAATTCATCTCCGTGTCCCCTCCATAGTATTATTTAATTTCTGCACAAATATGTATAATTTTCTAATGGTTTTGATACATATCTGCATGAGTGTGAGTAAAGGCAGCACCTAGGACTTCACATTTACTACAACAATATCAGAGAGAATGTATCCTTCAAAATTCTCAAACAGTTGCCATGTCTAAGAATGGTTCTACACAGGATGGTCAATGACCAACTCCCAACTGTCCATTCTTAGAGCTTCTAAATCCAGTGGTCATGAAATAAAGTGTAAAGCAATATCCTTCTAAACTTCTTCAGTAGTTTTTGCATTATAGTTTTAGATAGTATTTGTGTCATTCATTACAATTTGAAGTGATATTCTATTTGATATCATTGTAAAAGAAAGCTCTGATTTTTTTTAAAAGAGGTGAAACTTTATCCTGAATACTACTAAGAATTATGGACTAAGAAAAGTATAAATCTTTGCTTCTATTGGAAAATGCTAAAGATTTCTATTTGTGTTCAGGCCATGTCTTAACATGATTAAATGTGTTTATTTACTTTTTTTTTTTAATTTTAAACCCTTAACTTCTGTGTATTGACTTATAGGTGGAAGAGTGGTAAGGGTAGGCAATGGGGGTCAAGTGACTTGCCCAGGGTCACACAGCTGGGAAGTGTCTGAGGCCGGATTTGAACCTAGGACCTCCCGTCTCTAGGCCTGGCTCTCAATCCACTGAGCTACCCAGCTGCCCCCTGTTTATTTACTTTTTAAAATTAAAAGTGGTTGGAAAAGGCTGATGAGAAGTCATGAAAGCTGACATGGTATTGATTTTCATTAGATGTCTGTGATTACATATATAATATAAGAATCTCATATATATTTGATATATGCATGTATACATACATATATATACATATGTGTGTATACACATTACTTATAGCTTCTCTCCATTACATTGAACAGAGTTGAAGTACACAAGAAGACAAGAAAGAAAAGATTTCAAATCCAACAAGAATTGTAATAATGATATTTTTTTCTTTTCTAGGTGGTGCAGTAATGCTTTTGGCTTATGAATATGTATATTCTTGGCTTCAAGAAAACTGGTGATTCAAGTATTACTTAAGCAAACTTTTTTCCCCCTTTAAATAATGGACATCTCCTCTATAATACTGATTAAAGCATAATCTAATATTAGTATTGACAGACAGATAAACTCTAAAGAACAAAGCTGCTTTCCTCAAGAATGAACATATTTAGAAATTATTTAAATGTATCCCTGGATATATTTTAAACTGTAATTTTGATCATGTCATTTGGACCATGGAAAGAAAAGTAATCCAGAGTAAATATATAATCTAAATGGGGGAATACTTACACAGAAACCACATGAATTTCATAAGAATGACAAATGAATTCTGTAATATTTTTGGTGTCACAATTCATATTTCATCTTCATAATGTCAATAATTACTTCATTATACAAAATCAAAGAAAATATGTAAAAAATAAGTAATTTTTTTGTCATTTTTAATAGTGCCCAAAGATGAAAAAGGTTTTTTAATTGTTTAAATTTTCCTTAAGTAATTACATTCTTATATAAATATTTTAAATGTTAAAGATACTATGAAAGTGTTTCAAGCACATGAAAATGGACATTTGCTCTGTATAAATTTTTAAAATAGTGATACCAAACATTTCAAAAATGTTTTCATTATTCCATTGACTAACACTTTCACTATTTCAAATAGTTCATCTTAATGGATATGATGCCATGTAGTGATATATAAATGTTTTCATTGTTCAGGGTATTTAGTATGGTATCATATGTGACACACACATGTATATATAAATTTACTAGTTATCATATTGGTTTTTTTTTATAAACCCTTAATTTCGGTGTATTGTCTCATAGGTGGAAGAGTGGTAAGGGTGGGCAATGGGGGTCAAGTGACTTGCCCAGGGTCACACAGCTGGGAAGTGTCTGAGGCCGGATTTGAACCTAGGACCTCCTGTCTCTAGGCCTGACTCTCACTCCACTGAGCTACCCAGCTGCCCCCTATCATATTGTTTTTAAATTATCATTTGAATTGGACCAAGTGTACAAATCATTATGTCAGAGATTCTTGACTGAGAAACACTAACTTTAAATACAATAAACTTTTCTGAATTTGAATTTGGAAATATTTTTTGCTAATTGTTTTATTCTAAATCACAATTGAGAGCCACTATTTATTGTCCATGTTTTTGCATAGTTCATTTTATGAGATTTATTAGGAAGAATGTTTTGAATGATTACTCAGGTGTGAAGTCTGTGATGTATCATGAAGGTGAAAATATTTAAAAATAAGTAGGAATTCTTAGGATCTCCAAGGATTCCTATAATCATGTACACTAAAAAAAATATTTCTTTGGTTTTTATGTAACTGCATCATATTCTATAATTATACTTGTTATAAACTTAAAGATGTTGCTCCAGTAACTTAAATTCTTAAAGAGATCTTCCCCTTTTAAGGTAATCTTATTCCTGAGTGAATCATGCAGAAGCTTTGGATAGAAATAGTTTAAAAATTAAAACTAAAAGATAACATTGTCATTATTTTTATTAATTTAGAGCATTCAAAATATAAAAATAAAAGGCTTTTAATATACTTATATACATACACAGCCTTCTGTTGTACATCCTTTCCAACATGATTTTTAATTATATTTTTATCCCAATCTTTCAATAAAAGGACGATTAAAAACAGAAATGCAAAGAAAACTGAGAATGTGCCTTCAATAAAATCCAATTGCATTTTAGCTACACAGGTTATATTCCCAAATCATATCAAAGAGGACTTTGCCTGCATAAAGGCCATGTAATTGGAGTTTTAACTTTTCCTTATGGACAATGTGGAAAAAATACATTTAAAGAGCATATCTGCCAGTTAAAGAAAAATACTTTTACCCTCTGGGAAACAGAGAGGATATGTCAGTGATAATGAACAAAAACAATCAAACAAAAACCCCACTGCATTCCCCTTCTTTTCGAAGTTTTTGAGCAACTTTAAGTTGTTAGATAGTTCCAATAGCAAGTAATGTTTGGGGTTTGCTTTTGTCGTTTTCAATTTACACCATGTGAATTTTCTGGTGTTAAACCCTTGGACAAAAACAAAAAAAAGTTTTCCATATTAAAAAAATATAAAAACCAGAAGAAACTAATTATAAATAGCATAATAACAAGAGACTTCTGAATGCAGGGGAAAAAAAGAAATAAAAATAGTTGGTTTCATTTCTGTCCAGTAACAATTAGTGTTGTTTAAAAGCCCTCTGTTCACCGGAAAACTCTGCAAAACATTTGACAGTGAATAATTCTGTTACCTATGTCAGTTTTTTCTGATAGGCAGAAAAGTCCTTCTTTGGACAATTTTTAAAGTGTCCACAAAACAATGGCCTGGCACCTCTCATTCTTTTGGCTTATAGTCTACTTTCTCACTAGACTTGAAACTCCTGTTGTCAATAGGAGTTTAATAAGATCAAAGGAAGCCCTGAGAGTTCAACTGCTCCTGTTTACCCCTACTCCTAAAGTGGAAAGCCTATTTATGGCATGAAGTTAGGTTGCCTTGGCTGCAGTTGCTTGGGGTGGGGAATGGGGAAGGGCTTCCTTGGTCATATTTTTGGTGAGGAGTTTGCTTACTGTTTATGTGGGAATGATTTGAAAACTTAGCTAGTTTAGTTAGCTACCTAGCTAGTTTAAGTTGAAACCATGAAATTAATGTAGCAGGAACTGGATTGCCAATTAAGCTGTGTATAGCATCAAAAAGAAATTAAAATTATTTCGTGAATGTAATCTTTAACATCCATCTCTAGTGACATACCCTTTTAGTTATTGCACAAGTCAAAAAAAATCCCACAATATATTAACATTCTAACAAATGAATTTTGCCAATTAAAAAAGAAATCAAATCATTTCCATGCTTCTATTTTAAAGCATGTAAGGAAATTTCTAAACAGAACAGAAGAAACCTATAGAACTTTGCGCAAGAAAGTAGTTAAGAAATGTGAACACACACACACACACACACACACACACACACACACACACAAATACACATGCTCACCCCCACCCCCATATTTTCTGTAATTAACATTTAATCAGAAAACAGTTGCAATGGAATGATTTAGCAATGAAAGGGTTTCCTTTAAATTCAGAAATTAATAAAGGGAATTTGTTAAAAATTAAGTAGCATTTGTATGTCTAGTACCACCACCAGTTTACCTGTAAGTGAAACATGCTTCTGTACAACAATGTAAACTTCACAGCAAGCCATTTTTACATTCACTTGAGCCAAACTTTGCATTTTCTTTAAATTACAATACAATTTTGAGCTGAAATTGCTGAACATACATGTAAGTCAACAATAAAAATACAACTTTGTTTCACAGTGGTTTTTTTTAACTTAAGTTCATTGTAAAAATTGTCTTTGCATTTTGTTTCACATTAAACTTAAGCTTCTAAGTGACTTCCTCAATAGTTTTTGTTGTTTAGATATGTTCCACTTGCTTGCCTTTATACACTTGGCATGTGTTGTAGTTCAGTTACAGTAGAGTAAATTGACTTGTCCTGTTTGCCTTTTCACTCCTCTGTTGTAGAAAGAAAATGTCCTTCACGAGATGTTGAAGCCTTCATTGCATACACAAAAACTGGTGGGATGAGGAGTCCACATTCCCAGTGCCTGAGTAGCCCACCACCAAACAAAAACAGATTGCCAGAAAGTCACCCTTAAAAAAAAAGTTTCTTCTAACGTGTATGGAGATTGATGGGGAAATGGAGGAATAGCAAAGTACCAAGGCATGAAAACACAAGTGCTACCCAAAACCATATTAACAAACTGATATAAACAGTTATGCCTTTGGAACCAGGTTGAAACACCAGAAGAAATAGCAATTGAAATATTGCCTTGCTTCTATATATAATTCCACCCATACTCCTATAAAGCCATCTGTCACAAATAAATTGGCTCACTCAAACAGGTTGGTTGTTGATTTGTTTTCTAGGTGGATAAATTCTGGATCAAAGTCTACTTGGTTATCTTGGTTGATTAGAAGGTACAGCATAACTTTTTTCTATGTTTATTTTCCTTTATTGATTTTTCACAAATCTCAACAACAAATTGCACATTTTAAAAGTTCAGGTTGATTTAGAATAAATATACACGTGTGGTTTTACCAATGAAATAAAAAAATGTTTCTTGAGCCCTTTGAGTGATGCAGGTTTCTTCCACAAGTAAAAACACTGTGTGAGCAACAGAAAATGTCTCCAATCCTTAATTTTGCTTCTGTTATTTAAATCCTAAGGTTTTTCAGCTTTTCTGTGGAAGAGAAGCTAGGGCAAGAAATATTTAAGTGTCATTAACACAAAGGACAGAATTTGGAAAAGGAGGTGGGAAAGATTTGGGAAAGAAAGGGTAAAGTTGTGTGGCCTGGGGGATTGGGGGTGGAAGAGGACTGGCTGATGCAGAGGGAGAGAAGTTATTCAGTTATTCAAAGCTGAGCTTCATATCAGAGACCAGAAGCTGTAACAGAGTGACTACCTTCTCTGGCTGTCTGCATGCCCTTGAATGTCAGCGATGCTGGTATATCACAGTTGTGTGGGGAGAGTGGAGTGGTGTTGGTGTGCTGCCAACCATGTCCAGCAACGTAACCAGAAGGAGCAGCGCTGTATGTCATATAAGGTGGCACTTGGGCTGGGGTAGGGTAAGGAGCCATGCTGGATGTTGGCACAAAACTGCTGACGGCTGGGAGACCATTTGGTGCCTGAAATCGACAGGAGAAGAAAAGTGGTAGAGGGAAGAAAATAATTATATTTGAAAAATAGAAAGCAGGTTCTTAGGAAGAAGTAGAAAGTTGGCCTTAAGCAAGTTATTTAACTATAATCTGACAAGTTCTGATTTAAAAGATTTTATTTCATGTTATTAAGACAAAAGACACAGCACAAACCCCAGAGAGAGTTGATTTATTATTTTTCACTACTCTGGGCAATAGCAGAGCAATAGCAATTGGGGGAGGGAAGAAATGATACTTATCAAGCTCCCTAACAATTTGATCAGCTATATCTTATTTTCTTTGCTATTTCCTTGAAGTGTCTATGCGAGTTCATAGTGAATGTTTCCCTTCTAATATAAAAGACAACAGAGCACAGCTATCAATAGGAAGTCACAATGCACATGATCTTCCTTAAATGTGGCATAGTTTGTGTTTTAGCTCTCTTACTACTTAAATGTGTATTTGACAAAGGAAAAGCAAACAACAGGGTTTTTGTTTTGATTTTTCTTGTTAGGGTTTTCTCAACCTAGTGATTCTTACCCTTGGGACCAGGGGGCTGGGCAGAATCTGTGGATAGAGTTCAGGGGTCTGTGAACTTGAATGGTAAATAAATTACATATTTATTTTTGCTAACCTTTGGTTTCCTTTACAATCCGGTACAATTTATTTTATGCTTTTAAAAACAATACCCTGAGAAGAGATCCATAAGCAACACCAGATTGCCAAAGGGGACCATGACATGCAAAAAGAATAAGAACCTCTGACATAACTGGAGTATGGGTGAGAAATTAATTTTCTATCAGGATTTTTTTCAAGGATGCCTCCTGTTTCTATTATAAACATTTAATAAACCATTTTTAAAGTGTTTGGACAATTCATTTTTAAAAGTTTCATGAATTTTAAAGTTATATCAATGAATTATTAGAAATAAATTTAAAATCATAGTTTTCCAAAACAAAAACAAAAACAATCAATCGGGGGAAAAAAAACTCTTCAGGAAATGGTGCACTTATGGAATCCAAAAGAATACTGTTGTTATTGTTACTATTAACACCACCAAAAAGTCTCTGAATTATTATAATCTTGATTCTGGCATGGACTTCCTTTGTGCTCTTCAAATCAGCTAATTTTTTTTGTCTCACTTTCTACATTGTTAAAAAGCAAAGAATACATCTTGCTTTCTTAATGGTAACATGAGTGAACTAAAATTTTGACATTTTACTAATGAAAGTATGACTGAGAAAATTAACTTTTCAAAACATTTCCCCCTTATTCAAGATCCATGCACATATATATAATGTCTTGGACATATATATACACATATACATAAATGCATGTATCTTTTATGCTGGAAATATATGTATATATGCTTATATATGTTCAAGAAACTCTAATAAGTAGATTCTACTTATCTTTTCAAAAGCAACATTTAAATAATAAAAAGGTATTTTACCTACTAGATAAGTTCCTTCCAAAATGTAAAATCCTATGACTGGCTATTTTCTAATTTAATTTGCATAATTTAATACAATTTGCTGTAATTTTTATTCTATTACTGGTTGATGAGAAAATTATGTTCCTTTCATTGACATTACCTACAAATTTCTATTATACCCTAGTCTGTTTTAAGAAATTTTTTCCCTTAATTTCCTAGGAAATTTTACTAAAGCAGATCACTGCATCTGTAAGAATACAATAAATTTCCAACTGGAGCTTTTCATTAAAAATTCATTCTTTGGCTAAGAGTTGAAACACATAAAACTGGATATATACTTTCATCCTTTGTGATTATTTTAGAGGTAATGTCAGGGGCTCTTTCAGGAAGCTCCATTACTCTAAAAAGGGCAAGTACTGGGGAGACTAAGGAAAGAAATCTTTGACCAAAATTTATTGCTGACTAATTTGACCTAGCCAATAATAAATTTAAGATGTTTTAAGATATTTTTGAGGATTTTTCAGTAGACTAGGAAAAATTAGTTTCCAAAGGTGAATTTCATTACTCTTTTTGAAAGCTTTTCACATGTGTAGCTAGTGTTCTACATGGCTACTATAAACAGTGAGCACTAAATTTCACCTTTCAGTTCTAGAGTTTTTCCTTAGCTAAGACATAAATTGGGCAGCTGAGTGGCTCAGTGGATTGAGAGCCAGGCCTAGAGACTGGAGGTCCTAGGTTCAAGTCCGGCCTCGGACACTTCCAGCTGTGTGACTTTGGGCAAGTCACTTGACCCCTACTGCCCACCCTTACCACTCCTGGGCCAAGGACGGTCCCTAGCCTGGATGAAAAAGGAGGAGGGTTGGGCGTGGGGCTAGCAACCCCACCCTGTAAAAACTACATCTGCTAAAGAAACTGCAACCTAAAGTAGGGGCAGCTGGGCTAGCTCAGTGGATTGAGAGCCAGGCCTAGAGACGAAAAGGTCCTAGGTTCAAGTGCGGGCTCAGACACATCCCTGCTGGGTGACCCTGAGCGACTATGTGTCCCATTGCCTATGTGTCCCATTGCCTACTGGTTGTGGCCCTATGCTCCTTGAATGGAGTCCCAGGATTAAAAAAAAAAAAAAAGACATAAATTTGTACTATTTGGTGTTTTATATTCCAGTAATCCACAAGAAATCCTATTTCCTACAGAGAAATGAATAACATATAGTACACAGCTTTAAAAAGCTCAAAATTGCTTTTTTTCAAAAAATGAAACGGCTCATCATTAAATTTGTAATAACAGCCGCATCAAATGCCTAATTATGCTAAAACTCATCATATATAACACTTTTGTTGGGGGAGACCCTTCAGTCACTTCAAACTTATAAATTTTGCAGTCATAAAAAAAAGGATTTGGTGAAGGAATTTTATTTCTCCCTCTTCTCAATATCCATTTTTTTTTACCTCTTCCTTTTTTTCCTACATTTTTAAACAAACTCTTTTCTGAAGTTTCTGCTTTTTTAAAAATTGCTTCCTCCCTCTTAATGTTAGTTTTCCCCTTGTATCTTTGTCTTCTAAATCATCATCAATGTTTCCCTCTCTTGCTATTTAAACTTTCCAGCTATATATTGTTCTGGAGCCTACACCTCACTAACAACATGAAGGTCTCCCTCTGAAGAAACACTTTACTTTGAGCTTCTCTGTGAAACAATTCTGGATCAGGTTCTTATCTCAAATAATACTTTTTTGGAACCTAGGGGAATGTGGAATACTGGAATCTGGCCAACATTGCCTTCAGGTGGCTCCCTACATGACTAGATTTACTAGCTCAGGGTAGGTAGGCTGCTAATTTGCTTCCTTTTTTTCATGTCAGCTCAATTTCTGCATCTTCAGGGCTCCAACCTTGGTGTTTGTTAGGAATCTCATTATTATTAAACACTTTATAGCACTTTAAAATTTGCTAGAGATTTTAGAGTAATTTTTACTATGTACTCCTCTCAAAAACCCCTATGAGATTAACCTTGTCATCTTCCTTTAATAGCACAGGAAGGCCAAAAGACTTTGTCTAACATGCAGAATGACAAAATGTCCCTTTAAATGGTATATCTAGAAATATTTTATTTTTTCCTGAAGCTAAATAATGACCTCACTCTAAGAAAGTTTTTTTAAAACATATCCTTAACTTTATATACTTTGGAGAGATGAAGGCTCAGATTCTGAACATTTCCTCTGCCACCTTCACTATACATACACTCTGGAAACTCCATAAACACTTCCATTTTCTCACTTTTATTTAGAAAGTGCCACTGCTAAAAACCACAGGTCACCCTGAGACAAAGTCAACTGATATTTATGAAACCACTAAAGGAGTAAAATTTTCCACTGCAAAGAAAGAAATACTACAGGTTCCACATTAAATCAGTACATGAGTCTAAACTTCCAGATTGTTTTTAATGTTTTCAAAGAAGAATATTAACCAATATGAAAAGCTATTAACTAAAGACTCCCAAATGTACATTGTAAATGTAATAGAAGCAAACACTCTTATTCCATTTAATGAGATTGTAAATACAATTTATAAATCAACCAATAATATGGAATCTCCTGGGAGGAGTAAAAAATTCCAAATGAAATATCAGTAATGAAAATTTCTTCTTCAAAAATGTCTTTACCTAATGATGCTATAAATAAAATCTCAATCCATTAGCCTCCTTTACATGTGTATATTCTATCAAGATCCACAATAGTTCTTTAAAAAAAAAAAAAAGGAATGTGCTAAGATTCCCCAGAACACATCTGTATTCTGCCTGGTTTTGAAAATTATATTTACTAGTATTACTAGAAACAGACAAAAGGGAATGCCCTAGAAAGAGCACTTTTTTTGTTGTTGGGCTTTCTCAAAAAATAGAAAACGAAGCCTGCTAATGTTAAAGGAAACAACAAACATTAACTTGGACAGATGGTAAATAGTAGAGGATAATAGAGCCTGGTATGCATGGGATCACCAAGAGTTGGCCATGATTGAATAACGGAATAATAACAATAATGTTAAAAGATATGATATTAGAGATAACTTTTAAAACATTGTAGCTTGAGTGAAGCTTTAAATTTAATTAAAATTAAAATGAGCAAATTGAAAAATTATAGAAAATAACTAAAATTACTGGGATTCATATAGGTCTCTGACCTCAAAAAGCCACAGTTATTACACAGATGAAATTTTTGTCAAAATATGTGTTATGTTGTCTTTGAATGCATACTTTGTCATAGTGTGAGTATTGTCTTCTGTGAGACCAAAATAATAACAGCTATTGAAAAGCAATAATTCTAACCTATGTATCCTAATGTTTAAATTTGAAGTCTTCGTGTCTCTTTTCTACCTTGGCATAGAAGCCTGTTAGTATCCAAACAATTGTGACCATGGAGGAAACTGGTATAACAACTGTCTGCTGTTAAAAGGTATAGACTATTCTTTAAATTCTAGGAATTGTCTGTCTCTGCATTAATTTCTCTCTTAAAGAAACCCAGAGGAAAAAAGCCATCTTCCTTACCCAATCTTTTACCCACTCAACATTTCCAAATGACTATTCCTTCAAGCTCATTTGAGTTTGCTTTTTGTTGGCACTTTTGTAAAGTAAACTTGGCTAAAAATACAAATGTACTTTACCTGTAATTCCAATCTCAGAATCATAAGCAAGGAAAATCATGAAGATGTGTTAATAAACAAAGATCCCTAAATGTTTTGTGTAAAAATTTTTTTGACTGCGAAACCCTTCCCTTAATCCAATGTGTACTAAGCTGAGTGAAAACAAAAAATCTGACAAAATGAAATGGCAGTAGTAATTGTGGTTATCAAGTTGAAGATCTAAATGTCATCATGGAATGGAAAACTATGAAACACTGATATTTTTCTTACATTTTATAATTTTTAAAATGTTACCTTTAAAATATTGTACAAATTGACATCATATCACCTTTTAAAAATGTGAACTTTTGTGAAAGCATTATATTTGACATTTGATAAGTTTCATCATCAATGTTTTGCTTTTTAATACTCTTGGTTAAAATCAACCAATCTAAATAATACTTTCATAATTGAAGTTGTTATAATTTCTAAGGAAGAAGTGTTATTTACCTGAAAAAATTTCACATTATGTACAGTATAATTACCTAATTTAATTTATTTGATGTCAATATGAAGCTTCTTAAAGAATCATCTATTTATTAATGCAATCAATGTATCCTCTACTAGAAAGTCAATTACTTAAATAATTCACTTTGAAAATAACATTCGTGCCTATAAAATACTATTTTAATACAGCATACAAATGAAGAGCTCATTTTCCATAAAAGTTTTAGATTAATTATAATCTCTGAATCCAAGTATTTACACATGTGGTTCAACTAAGAATTATTCTTAGTTTCATGTTATATGTGCTATCTATCCTATTGAATATGTGCTATATTATCCTCTTTCCTATCCCCACAATTCTGATTTAATGCTCCAGAAAATCTACCCTTCAATTTTCTTTTCAATAATGTAGTAAATATGTAAGTTTTTTAAATATCTTGGAAACGTTGGTGGATTGTCTGCAATGAATTTACAAAGTAATTTAAACTAACATGAGTTAGTTTAATAAATAGTATGCAAAGGGATATATATGGGCTAAATTCCCATCATTTCTTGTGAAATCTTTTGTATTATGTGATGATGATCACTACCAATTATATGTTCCCAATACCAAAGTTGGAAGAGAATTAACCATGAGAGAATCAAGGAAGATATTGCTTCATGGAGTAAGAAGCAGAGTAGCAATAATAATATCTAAAATTTTTATCTGCTGATAAAGGCAAACTGAATTCACTAATTACTATGTGCAGAATATTCCAAGTTGTTCCAGGTGGTAGGAGATGTGGACTACTAAAATGTTCCATAAAATAACAATCATACAGTGTAGTAACATAAAAACACACTAGAAAAATTATGCTGAGCTTTCCTTCACACATGTGAATATGTAGCTGAAAAATGTGCATAAGGCTCTAATTATGAAGAATAAAGCAGACATTCTTTAGAGCTTAAATTGGAAAGCAAAAACACCAGCATAGAGGAGCCAATCAAATCTAACCTTTTTGTTGTTTCAATTTCTTATATAGAATCACAGAATTTGAGAATCAGAAGAGACTTGAGTGTCCATCCTAGTCCAACCCAAACAGAAAAGGAATCTCCACTATAATATACCAATGAATCATGATCTAATATCTACCTATTGAAGACCTCCTCTTCATAAGAAAGGTCATTACATTTTTGGACAGCTCTGTTAGGAAGTTTTCCCGAAGAAAAAAATTAAACTTGCCTCTTTGAAACCCCATCCCCCCATTAGTATAATTTGAAAGTTACCTTGGTGGATTTTTAAGACTTGAGCCCTAAGAATCTGGATTTTCTCCTTAGATAAATGACTCAGACCCTGCAAGGTTACACTTCTACACTTATAAAATGGAGAATGAATATGTAATATGCACCTATACTGTACAGTATAAGGAAGTTAAATAATGATATCTATTTTGTTCATAAATGCCCTTTAACAGTAACAAATTGTATAAATATTATGAATTGTGACCTTTTTGACATACAAACCAAAATGCTGGACACTTGTATACCATGAGTTTTGCATTTTAGATTGAAAATTGATGGCATTTTCAAAAGTAATATTAATGAGCTTTTTTGGACAATGAAAAGACATGTAATTAAAAGTTATTTGAATCTCCAAATCTCTACTACAGGCTTATTTTTGATCTACAGAATCAGACTGGTGATAATGGATTTCTTCCTGATCTTGGAGTCAGAAAGAGCTGTGTTCAAATCCTTCCTCAGATACTTACAGTGTGACCTTCAGCTAATCATTTAACCTTTCTAAGCCCAAGTTTTCTTATCTGTAAAATTATAATAATGATAATACTTTATAGTAAAGAACTACCTTGCAGAAAAACTTAAATGGAATAAAATGTGTAAAATGTTTTGCAAACTTTAAGGTGATGTGTTTAATATTTAAATTTAGCTTAATTTAAAATTAAAATACCCAACACATTTTTAGTATTTGAATCCTTAGAAAACTAACAACAATGCACTCAAAGACTTCAAAGTGGTTAGACATTTTTTCATTACTTAAACGTCTGCATTATTTTTAGTTGTCTGAATGTAAAATATTATAGTTCATACAAAAGTAGAATGCAAATAAAAATTTCCATGTATTATTTTGACATACACCAACTTTCTCTTTGGTGTGAAAAAAAAATCAGTTTTCAGCCTTAGTTTTCTCCTCCTGAGCACATACATTATTTATTTGACTTGCTGGTTTCTTTCAGTTCTCTGTCTGGTTCAGTTCTGAGATTTACTGAATCTGAATATTCAATCTGTCAAATTGAATGTAATGTAAGCAATTTTATTAAAATGTAATAAAATGTAATAATAATAATAAAATGTAAGCAATTTTATTAAAGTTTGGAATGCATCTTGAAGCAAATAACTCAATGTTCAAATTTGTATACCTTTTTAAAAAATTGTTTTAGCTACCTTAGATATGAATAAAATTTATTTAAATTTGTTTTTTAAAAGATTTGGTTAAATGATAGGAAAAGAGACTCAAGGTCTTTTTTGAATTGAGAAACTATATACCAATAGATTTCATCAGCCATAAAGAGGCAGCCCAAGAGACCAATAAAAACCTTTCCATCTGTATATTTCTCCTTTCAGATGATGCATAATAATGTCTCTCAAAGTCCTTGGAGACCTTCTGAAGACTGAACTCAAGAAAATAATATGTTATGTTCTTAAATTCATAAAAGTGAATTCAACCACTAAAATGTCAGCATTAATCATAATAATGTATGTATGTGATATGTATATCTCCTACTTGTTCAGAAAGGTAACACCAAAGAACTCTTCATAGTTTTTCTTACCAATGTTACTTTTAGCAGGAATAGCATCTACAAAGAGAAAACTCTTTCCTTGTTAATAAATGTTTTTTTGTAGGGGTTAATGTATTACTGAAGAGGAGTAAAATATACTGAGTCTCGACAGGAAATTAAAAAGATCTTCTAGTCTTCACTGGCTCCTTAACAGTGGTATTAATTTGGACAATTCTCAAACTTCTGTTTTTCAGGAGTTTCTTACATCATTGGCTTGAAGGGAGAATGCAATGAGATAATGCATATGAAAGATTTTTTAAATCTATATTTAAGTTATTAAAGTGGGGCAAGGAAAGTTTTTGTAAAGGGAAGAGTCATCTGTGTTTTCCAAGAGTTTAATATAAGCAAAAAGCTCAACTTACATTAGTTATCTTTCTTTCTTGAAAGAGAAATCTTTAAACTTAAAAAAAAAAAGGCACCTAGAGTAAGCCAGGTATTTGGAATTTTCAGAATTCAGACAATTCGGACTTGAGGTATGCTTTGGGTATGAGTAATATAGAAACATTTGAGTATATTTGTAACTTACAAGTCTCAGTATATACTTAAGTGCTGTGTGTACTTGGCTGTTGAATTTAGATTAAAATTCTAGGGTGATTAAAAAAATAAATAAATAAAAAATTCTAGGGTGATAATCTTTATTTGGCTTGGGTTTTGTTGTAGTTGTTGCAGCAGTTGGTTAGCTTTCTTTGAAAAATGGGGGAGGGAAGGAAATAAAAATTAAACAGTCTACCACCATTTAGTACAATTTGAGGTTTTCCCAACTAAATCTCTTTTGGGAAGATTATGATTTAACCTTTAATCATCAAATGCTACTTTTACTAAGTTTATCTAGTTGCTCCACTTCCCCGAGTGGTAGGTTTGGGTTTATGATGGCCACAGTAATTCCGGGAAGTGTTTAAAATTAAGAATAAAGTGCATAATCCCGAAGCCAGAAAGTACCCGAAAACGGGTTGTCTTGACTCTCAAATCAGCAATGGTAGGCATTAATTAGAAACCTCTATTTAAAGACTTCAGTAGAACTTCCAATAGGAGGACGAATTTGAAAAGAGAACACCAGCTGAATTTGGATCTACAAATATAGACTTCTGTACCTTTTTTTCTCCCTTTCCATTCTGGGCAGTTCTGAGTCATCAGAAACATCTGCCAGAGACTGGCAGGGGGGTGAGTAAAGGGGTTGTTGTCAGGCCTCAAACATCTTTCCCGACCCCAGGAAGGAGCTACTTTTGTCATGTTTCATCTCTTCCTCCTCTTCCTGGGATGCTGGACTAGAAAATGCTAATCAGACCTGACTGTCCTTGCCTCCTACCTTTATCCAACGTGATCCTGAAACTCTCCACGTCTGAGTCTGACCCTGTCATTTCTCCTATCTTCACAACTAGGCTCTGCACCTCCTGAGGGTAAGGTTTGGGAGTGGGGGATTGAGAGTGGAGAGATTTGTGCTACTCAGGCAAGAAAGTTTCCCCTGGTTCTGGCATCGCAGTGAAATCACAAGACTATTCAGTCAGTCCTGCATATCTTAGGGCTGGTGTAAATGAGTCACATGAAGAAAATATTTCCTCTAAATTTTGGGATGCATTTGTGATTCCCCACTTTGGACTAATATAAAATAACTCTGGGGAACTGGAGAGGTTCAAAGTAGGCGGAAATAAATAGAGAAAAGGAACTTTAAACTTTCAGATTAGCAGTGCTCCTAGGAAGAACAAAATTGAGAAATCCTGGCTTTTTACATTTTAATAATTCAGTATAGGATTCTTGACAGTGAAAGGATCGGACTATTTCCCACCTTCAGAAAAATCCATAGAATCATACCATTCAAAATTGGGAGGAACCTTAGGGATCATCTGCAAGTCACTTAATTGGTCTCTCCTACTTTCATTTTCCTAGCTTGTAAAATGGAGATAATCATAGGTATAGAGAGAACAATTTTGTGTATCAAATGTATGTAAAGAACGCGGTTAAGCTTGTCGGTTGTCCATTGTTATTATAATTAGCTAGTCCTATCCGCTCCTTTTGCAGATAAGGAAGCTGAGACAGTAAAAATAGTCATAATTCAAACCCAGGTGTTCTGACTCTTCACTGTACCACTGGGCTTAAAAAACATCCACTATAAATTCCAGAATCATCAGTCTCTGAGTGTGCCATTTCAGAGGAAATCTGGACCCTTCCTAAAAGTTGAGCTCCCGGGCTTCCCCCTCGTCCCGCGTCTTTCCTTACCTGTCCATATTTGACCTCCTGCTCCAAAGACCCTTTCTCCAGCCCATTGACCGGGTGCGGGGCAGGGGCGGAGAAGTTGTTGCGGCCCAAACTGCTCCACTCTTCTACCTTTGGACTGTGGTAGGGGGAGCTGTCGCTCACTGCGGTGGAAGTACAGGAAAAAGGCAGAAGTTAGGCGGGCTAGAGCCTGGCAGAGGCTGCTCGAGGACTCTATGATTTCGGAGGGGGTGGGAGGTATCTACCCTCTCCTCCAGTTCTCCTAATATCCCCAGAAAGGAGTAAAGTGATGTCTCTAAATCCTGAGTCTCAAAGCTCAAATTCCTCTTTTGTCTTCCCCCAGCCGTCCTCAGCACTGGGCCACTCTTGAACTTTTCGAAGTTAAGGTATAGCCTGGGTTATGCTCCACTCAGAATGAGTCTCCAATGGCCCTTTCTCTTAACTACTCCAGCAAGATTTTTCCTTTTCCAAAAATGGGGCTTTTATTTTCCGCCTGACTTTACGTGGGAAAACTGGAGGAGGAAATCTGGGAAAGCGTGATTCTTTTCATAATCAGGGAAAGAAAATGAAGAGGCAAGATGGAGAGCCTGCCTCGTCTCCATCTTAAACCCAAAATTAATTGGAGGCTGACCAAGATCAAGGAGGAGGACCCAGAAGATGTAAAGACTGCACACATCTCGGGGTTAGAGTGAATGCGATTGTGTCTACTAATATCCCTCTCTGTTTCAAATTTGTGTAAATCAATGGAATTCAGTTCTTAATCTGGGATCCATGATCCATTTTTTTCTGGGGCTGAGAGCAAATTCCTGAACTTGGAGAGAACCCCCACCCCGTTTTCAATAATCTAGAACTAAAATTTAGCATTTCCTTCAATTATGAATTAAAAACAAAACCAAACATTATTCCTGAGAAGGTGGTGTTTCTTTCCCTAGACTGCCAAAGGGAAAGGGAATACAAAAAATATGAAAAGGTTAAGAACTACTAGTAGAAATACTGTCAAAATCCTTTGAAAGCATATAGACATGAATTATACATATGTAGAAGAGATTAGAGTACCCACTTCTCCCACGGGTACTTCTGGCCTGGATTGTCTGATACACATTATTAATGGTAGGGAATGTCGGAATGTGTATGTCAGCAAGGTGTCCGATATGACTAGTAGAAATATTTATAAGAAAATAAAGGACTGTGAAAATGAATAATTTGTCCACCACCCTAAAATTCGGGACTTTATAGAGAGGATTAGAGAAAGAGTGGTTATACAAAAGGAAGAGAATAAAAATAAAAGAAGCTTTAATAATTCAAAACTTTAGGAAAAGGATCGAGGTTCAGGAATCCTTTTGGTTTCTAATCAACATATACAAACATAAGCGGCAAAAACAATTCTAAAAGCCTAAGGCAATGCTTATTCATTTTCTATTATATACTTCTTTTAAAAGAGACACTAGGTTAAAGACAAACGCACTTCACATCATTTTATTTTGAAGTGACATGGATTGAAGGATTAGGCTTTCCTCCCCCGCCCCTTCCCATATATATAAACAATGAGGAAATGCTAAAGAGCATTGATTAAGTGGAATATTAGTTTTTCACAAGCAAAATTTTGAATACTTGAGTATTAAAAACAATACATCAAAATGAAGATTTTACCCTCCTCGTTCACTAGTCAAAGAAACTGCCAACTGACATTTAGTCTAACTACGTTTTCTGTGGGAGAAGTTTCTTTTAAATTTTGTCTACCCCTTTGAATGAGTTTCCCCCACAAATTAATTAAGTCGTGTTCTCATTTGGATTGAGCTCTGTTCCAGATCAGAGCTGTCTATATCTCTTCGTCTTCCGTAGCGAAATGTAGTCGATGGGAATCAGCCAGCAGATGTCTTAAGAAACTGAGATCTCTCAGAGAGCCCCAATTCCTGCAGATCTCACACTTTCCCATGAATAGGAGCTTCCTTTAAATGTCAGCGAGGTCAGTTTATCCTATAAATCAAGGGCAAACAACCCTCAGAATGCAGCTTCCAGTTCACCCTAACTTGGCTGGCTCTGAAGAGGGTAATAAGAATTACGTTTTTAAAAGAGTCTTTTAAATGCTATTATCCACAGCAAGGGAATGAAAAGTCAAGCCTCTTGTTTAGTTACTGCAAGAGGCAACTGTGCCTATGTGGTGTTAATAAAGGAGGAAATAATTAAAGGTATCTACCCTTCCCAAAATGGAATTGTCCCTCTGGTCTTTTCAAACGTACTGAAAACAGTTAGAAAAGAAAGGTGTACACTCCTCAGTCCTTGCTATTATTTGAGGTCTGCCTCTTTGGGCGCTTTGACTTGAAGATGTTTTAACAGCTTAGTAAAAGAAAACAAACTTCGCCTACGGAAACACGGATAGCCGTGGACCTCAGGGAGCCAATCCACCCCACAGAAAAGACACTCCCTGGTCTATCAACAAGGAAAAAGGTCATGGGAGGAAAAAGTGTGTACCGGGGCCTGAGGCTGGAGGTTAGACGGAGGAAGGGAAGATGAACCATCCTTTAGCCGCTAAAAGCGAGAAATCAAAAGCACAGCTTTGACTATGGTATTCTAGATTCAGAGGAAATTGAAATAAGGGGAAGACAAACGGAGAGTAAATAGTTCGAAGGAGAGACGGGGAATGGGGGGGGGGGAGACTGAGTATAAGGACTTTTAGTATAAGGAATCGCTATGGACAAAATTAATGGTTAAAAGATCTATCAACAAGAATGAGAAGATTTTAGGCAAAGAGAAACAGTTATCAACAAGGATTGACACTATCTCCCTCTCACTTCCTTCCTCAACCCTCTACCCCTTAAATGAAAGAAAAGAGGAAAGAATGGTAACAAAGCAGAAAATTAGTCCCTGGGAGGAGAACAAGGCAAAATAACCGATGGTTTTCTATTTTGGCTCACTTGCTATTTCGTAAAGAGAAGCATAAGAATGAAACCAATTAGGTGACATTTGAACTTCCTGTCTGAGCAAATTTGGCCTGATTGCGAGAATCCGAGAAGGGGAACCCTGCAATTTCAATGAAAAGCCCTTGCTACGTGAGTCTGCATCTGAGAATAGAGACTATGCTTATCTCGGTGAAGAGTAAGTGTGTTCCCTCTCCCTTCTGGGCTGCTATTTAAATCTAAAGTTATGCTGCATTTGGATTCGAAATTTGAACGAAATTCTAGAAGATAACATCTAGGGCATATCGTGAAGGAAGGAGAAAGAAAGAAAGGTAAAAGGAGCATGTGAAGCATGAGTTTGGTTGGGAAGGAGTCTGCTTCTGAGGCTGGCAGCTTGAGATGAAGGGGATAAAACAGCGATTGCAAACGCAAAGGCAGAGAAGGGAGCACTGCTTCCCAATAAAAATCTTCCCGTTCTATAACGGGATCAGAAGGACAATCCGGAGACAGTAGTTCCCCATGTGGAGGACACGAAAGCTGTTTGAAAGTCTTAAAGAAAGGCGAGGATGGGGCAAAAGATGAATATCGTTGCCACTATTCCCTCCCTCCCAGGCCCCAGGCGCGCCTTAGCCCAACCTTACCTTGGTCTGTAATGGAGCGGATTCCCAGGATGTCCGTGACAGAGTGCGAAGAGGGCCAGGTTCTAGGCATGGCCATATTGCCAGGAATTCCAGGCACTCCGGGAGGAGTGGGTACTTTGGCTGCCGCGGCAGTAATAGGACTTGGATAGGAATATATATGGTTATAAGGCAAGGCGGGCTGCGGTGGTGGCTGATGCTGTTTGTAAGAGTCGTACTGGCTCTGCTGAGACAGGTTCCCAATCTTGTTGCGCAGGATTCGGCTGATGGAACTGACAGAAGGAACGTTGTACTTGTCACACACACCGTCTGCTAACAAACGATCGCGGATCTCCCAGGCAAAGATTCCTGGGTCCCTCTGTTTGTAGGTCCTGATATGTTTCACCACCGTGGGGGTAGTAACGCGAGGTTTGCTGCCCCCAATGGCCCCAGGTAAGATGGAGCCAGTCTCATTGTAGCGCGCCAGTATCTTACTGACACAGCCGTGGGATACCCTTAACTGTCGGCTGATGTCACAGGGTCGGATGCCCAATTGGGCCAGTTCCACAATTCGGAGTCTGATGGCGTTGGGTAGAGGCCTCCCGTTCACGAATACCCCTCCCAGCTGGTTGACCTCCCCGAAAGCTGGCTCTGTAAAAGAACATACACGCAAACAATGCGCGCGCTCGCGCGCGCACAGGAACACACACTGTCAGATCACCCTTAGTCCTCCTTCCCGAAGCTCTAGAAAAATAAATAAAGAGAAGCCCTGGGATATCCCCTCTAGAGTATGTCAACGAATACTCCTTCCTCCTCCAGCCCTAAACCAAAGTGGGTCTTCAAATCGCAGGGTTCGGAAGCCTCACTGAAATGAACTGTCCCACTGCTTAATGCCCCATCCTCCTCCCGCAGCCCAAGCTCCTCAGTTGGCTCCATAGGCAAACAAATTACAGTTAAGAGGAAAGTTGTAGGGCCATAGGCTTTCTCCAAACTTTCCAGAATGGACTAGGGCGTATCAGACCCATTTTTTGGAACTTAAATTAGTCCATCGGATCCACATACACCCTATGCTCAGTTTGATAGTCTGCCCAGCCAGATTCATAGACAAATTCGAGGGGAAGTCAAATGTGTTGTGTCCCTGTCCAACAAAATGCCACCATTGTGATTTCTAGTGTTCCACGTTGTAAAAGCTCCTTTACTCTAATGGCTTTAATAATCACTCAGCCACCCATTAGATCTTTCTACTCTGTACTGCTGACCTTTAACTCATTGTTACAACTTGTAGAAACATGAGCAAAGTCAATAAGCAAGTTGTGACTCTCCGGCAACAAATTCTCTCTCTCTCTCTCTCTCTCTCTCTCTCTCTCTCTCTCTCTCTCTCTCTCTCTCTCTCTCTCTCTCTCTCTCTCTCTCTCCCCCCTTT
>NC_058131.1:448907091-448925846 GCF_016433145.1 Gracilinanus agilis | reverse complement strand
CACTTTCTCTTTCTCTCTCTCTCTCTCTCTCTCTCTCTCTCTCTCTCTCTCTCCCCCCTTTTCACTCTCTCCTCCCCACCCCCACCCCCACCCCCAGCCACTTTTCCCCACACCCAGTCTGACAGCATTGAATATTTCGCCAATACAACAGGCAACCACTTACCCATTGCTTTGAGCGGGGTCACCAATAAGTGGCTCTAAACTTCCAAGAACAAACTTTCGCTATCTCCTTAGTGCTTCGATGTTTCAGTCTCCTCTAGCTCAGGCCACGGGTCCCTCCGGTTGATCCCAGGAGCAGACAGAAAGGACTTAAAGGGGAAAGGAATAAAAGGAAGTCTATGCCCAGATGAAAGAGATATGAGTTCTGCATTTCAATCTAAGCAGTAAAGTGGGCTGGGCTGAGTTGGGCTGGGTGTCTCTGCCTATCAATCACTAGTGGCCCACCTCCAAGGAGGCGGGACTCAAAGAAGACGACTTTGAGATTGGCTGTAGATGTTAACAGACAGTGTAAGCCTAGTAACTCCTTCCGTTCTCTCTTTTAGGAGAGCTCCGCACCTGGATTACTAAATAACAATGGAAATGAATATTTAACATCTGCCCAATTGGAACTCAAAAATCAAAACTAAATATATACAGAATAGTCAAATTAAAATATTAAACCAGATTATGAGGGAAGGGGACAAGGAAGAGAAGGAAACAATTATGTTGGGTCAAAAACAAATAAGTAGCTTAGGCCAGTACCTTTTTAGGGGAACATCACATAATTACAGTTAACACATGAATTGGAAAGTGCCAGTTGAGGAAAGAAAAGAAAATAATGTATAATTATATAATCTCTAGGGGCACCACCTTTACAAACTCCATCATAGCAAAAGAAAGGTAGGCCTGGTGAGACCACCCAAATTCAGTGGCTTGGAGAAGGAAGCTGATGAAGTTCAACATCCTTTATCACAGAAAAGTATTACGGTGGATGGTATAAGTGTTTGATCAGAAGACAAGAAGGTGATCATCACTTTATGACTTTACCTAAAGATGCTCAGTGGTCCCACCAAATAGCTATCTTCTCTACGACCTGCGACTAAGGTCTATGAACCTGGGACCAGAAAGAAGGGCCAGGGCTGAGGGAAGTGCCACCCAGTTTTGTGAGTAGTCTTTAATTACAATATTAAAGTACAATACTAAAGTTGTAGCCAGACAGTTGGATTTGGCTATATTAGTGCACTAGGTAAATCACCTGGTACAAGCCAACTTTGTGAAACAGCCATTTGGAAGTTGTTTCCCATTTAACTGATGTTGTTCACAACTGACTTTTAACCAATATAATTGTGTTCAGGTCCAGATGTTAGGAAGAAGCACTTTGACTTAAATCAGAACACTTCAGTGAAAGGAAGGTAAAAATATCATGCCTGTGTGCTTGCAACTTTTTCTGTGTTCCTGTGTGTGCATGTATGTACACAAATGAAGCCAACAGTCCTGGCTTTTGGGAAACTTCTCCAATAACACAGAAATTGTGAAGGACCTGGTTTAGACTTGTGTCTAAGATCACTCAGTTCCAATATTGGTGTTCGGTGTTTTCCTAGATTGCAGAGGATGTGATTTAAAGGGAAAACCAGGTTTACTATGTATTTTTGAATCTGTCTTGCAGAACTGCACCTTCTTAACAACAATAATAATAGCACTTCACATTTGAAACATATTGCAGTTTACCGAGTGGTTCCAAAATACAGGATATCTTTTGATCTTCCTAACAACCCTGTGAGGTTGGTAGTCAAGTTAGGTATATAGTTATTCCCCTTTTATAGGAGAGGAATCTGAGACTCCGAGAGATTAAATTGTCTTGCTCAAGATCACACAACTAGTAAGAAACCGACTCTGGATAAAATGTGTCTCTTAAACAGCACAGGGGAAAAAAAAAGTTGCTCAAAACAAAAAAAAACTCTTAATCGGTACTCATTTATAGATTCAATGATTTTTAAGACATTTAGTTCCTTACCTGTTTGCATTCAGAATATCATGAAAAATTCCAAAACTAGAAAGAATATTTGGTTGTTTTCTGGTTTTGTTGGGTTAAAGTCTTTTGGATTTTTAAAATTTGCTTTGATAATATTCGTACCACAACCTGACTGGGACACCCATCTTTTCAGAATATACTGATTTGTCCCAGCTAAAAAAAGAGATTTTAAAGAAGAAATTCTCTTCTTGTGCCTTGTTTACTTTAGTAGGGTGTTAAATGTTCAATTAAAATAACAACATTTACAATATAAGAATTTATGAGAAGGGTTTATTTGTCATTTTAAAATTAAATTGAAATACTTATATCTGAAAAAAAAAACCCACACCACTCCCATTAGTATGTGTTACCTATAATTATCCGCTTCACTGTGTAGCACTTTTCTCTCTCAAAGACTGCAAATGTAATAATTTGGGGAGGCGAAACTAGCGTGGTTGCTTCCCACTCCAGTATCTTTGATAATTAGTTTTTTGTTTTTTTCCAGTCGTCTCCGTTTCTCCAGAAGGTCTAGGGTTTAGTGAATCGCCCTAAGGATTCGCATCAAGGGATCCGGAATTTCTTGAGTGTTTTAGAAGGAATCTCTGACTACACCAAGGGTTCCCCTTTCTGCAATCTAGAACATTTGCAATACCTTTCTGCCTTATGCCTCCCACTTTCTATTTGCTTCTGGAGTTCTCTTTAATCATTGCCTACTGCCCACTTCTCCACGCTTCTTCTCTCCACACACCCCCCCCTCCCCAATTGGGTGCATCAAATACAAGCCTAGTTTGTTTTTAATTTACCGCTCCCACTACTTTACCACGAAGGTTCTGGCCCTCTTTCTGCTACTCCGAATATGTAGTCTGTTAAAATAACTTATACAATCCTCGAGTGTCTCCAAGTGGCTTAGAGAAAAGGTTTGTCAGCAGCGAACACGCTGAACTTGTTTCCATTTTAGTGAGGTGTGCAGGCAGCGCATAAGGGTCTACTCTGCTGCTTGTCACAGAGGGGAGAGTCTTAGGGGAGGGCAACAGAAAACGGTACATTCTGCTCCAACTGACCAGTCTGGTATAGAGCCCAATTTCATATATCAAATAATCAGAGAGAACTAAATTCCCAGGTAACGAGCAAGCCTGAGAGGGGGTTGGGGGCAGCACTTGGAGCTGTAGAAGAAGGGGACTATTTTGAGCAACTTTGTGTGCTTCCCTGACTTTGAGAAACCGCGGAAAGAGACTGTGAAGTGACTGGAAAGAAAATGAGAACAAGAAGAGCTTCATTAAGGGAAGTCGTAAAAAAAAAAAAAAAAAAAAGTGGACTTAGGGATCCAAAGCCTGTGTAAGGAGATAGAAGGGTCAATATGGGTCTGACATCTTGCTTTAAGGCGAGCCTAGCTCCCGTCTTGGAGATAATACATGGATTTAAAGAATTTGATTGCAAAGATAGATTTAAAGACAACTCAAAAGCACAAATACAGAGACCCTTTACAGTTTCAAAGGGAAGAAAAGCCAAAAACCTTTTCCTTCTCTCTTGATAGCTTCCTTTTAGGGGAGACCCGTTCTCAGTTCTCAATGTAAATATTTACTCATTGGAAAACTCCAAGTTGGAAAGAAGAGAAGGAGTACGGAGGAGGCAAAGGGAGAGGGAGCAAAAAGCTCTTCTTAACCCACCCCATCCTCGTTTTTGTCTTCTCAAGGCCTACGAACCTTCGGGAGGACAAGGTTGACAATAGTATGGGAGAGAAAGGGGGAAGAGGCTCATAGATACAAGTTTAATTACAAACAATACCCCAGAGAGTTTGAACTGCCTTTGTAGAACTGAAAGTTAGAACCAATAATGCCTTAAATCTGGGTGATTCCTTTGGTTTCCCCTTTCTCCACAGCACTGCTGACTAGAGACTCTATAAAAACTCAATAAATCTGCCACCAAACTCAGACCCCTGGAGTTTCACCTGTAATACACCTTCTCCCTCCCCCCCCCCCCCCCCCCCCCCCAGGCCTTGGAGCAGAAGTCCATTACCTGAAATGTGCCAGGTCCAATAGATACAAGTAAGTCCAGCTTCCAGAAGAAACAGATAAACACATGGGCCCAGGTCATTCTCTGGATGACTCCTGGAAGGTTTTAGGTAGAGCAAGCCTGCCAAGGTGCTTCTCTTTTCTTGCCTATGGGTTGTGTTCTTCCTTCACCATTTCCCTACCATCCAGTTTGTTCTTTTCAGACACCTCAGTGAATACTAGGACACAAAGCCCACAATGTCTGAAAAAATCTGGGCTACAGGCTATTTGCAAGCTGAAGCACTCATTTGTTTATGAGTTTTCCATTTGAAAATGAGTCGGGACTGGGGAGGAGGACAGAGTGAGAATGGAGTGATTCGTTCAAATTTTTTCAAGTTAGATTGTTAGAGAACACAGAGAAAAACAACGCCAAAGGGTAATATCACAATCTTTCCTTACATATGAACGAAGATGCACTGGGTTGAGCAAGTGACAGAGCCCAGGGCATGTCTTTGCACAGTATGCCTAAGGATACATCCAGTCCCTAGTCCTATAGAAGGGGGGATAGAAGGACTCTGAAAGCAACCAAGTCGAAGCTGGACTCCAGGCACAAGTTTGGAAGTTTCAGTAGAGAGGTTTTCCCGTGGTTTGTGAAGGAATCTATCGGGAACCAAAAAAACTGATATAAGAAAACTTATTCACTTAGTAAATAAATGTAAACCAGTGAGAAAAGACCTGAGTAGACAGATGGACAGAGCGATGTATGGGGGCAGGGGGAAACTTGGGGAGGGAGAATTATATTGAAACCGAGCAGGTGTACTCGGTCTATGCCTTACAGGGATTCTAAATTGACAAAACTGTTCTTATACTTACTTGAGTCTCAATTTTGGACTTAGGCTGTAGTGGAACAGCATTCAACTATATAGACCCAAAGTGAATGTGGAGCAAAGCTGAAGCAGTATGGGAGAGTTTTTGCGTAGACCAGCTCGGGTCCGCCATACAGGTGACTCTGGATTCCAGCAAGGGTCAGCCCAGAAGTTTTCTTCTTCCTCATTGCCTTTCTCTAAATTGGGAGACTGCTTCAAATAGTCATTACTTTCTCGTGGAGAAGCTTGGGTGATGAAGTTCACAAAGTAAGTGTGTATGGACGATTTTGTAGATTTAAGAAAAGGAGGAAAAAACTATCATAGGGAAAGAGGAAGCAGTTAGGGGAATGGGGTGGATTTCGGGCAGGTAAGAAGAATTAATGTAGAAACTGTAGGCTCTTAAAAAAAACAAAACATCCATATCAGCATCTAGATGCACTGCAAAATAGGAGATGTATTTCTTCGAAAATGGAAAAGGATTATCGAGCGGGACTCTATGAACACCGGTAGAGAGATGTGCACAGAACTCTCGGAGACAACATCTGCTAGACCTTTGATTAAATAGATTCCCAATGCTTGGATTCAGGAGATGGGGCGCAATCTGGAAGAATAGGGATTACCGATCTAATAATCTCAGCTTCCCCCTCCAGAGAGGAAGACAGAGGCCACCCAAATTCCTAAGAAGAAGAAGCGGCTTGGGGAAGGGAGGTGCGATTGCCTCAAAGCTTCTCTTTATCTTTCTTTCTCCTTTGCTTTTTCCTCCCACCCTCCCCACTCTTTCATTTCTCCCTGACAGCTCCGCCCAGCGAAAAATGTCTTGCTGTATTCAGAGAATAAAACATCGCTTTCTGGTGCCCCTTTCCACAAGCAGTGAAATCTTAACTCTGCGCAGCGCCGCAGGAGGGAAAAGCCCCTTAATCTAAAGTGCAACAAGCAATTTAGGATAGCTCTTTCCCCTTCTTTCAATGAGGGGAGGGGCCAACTAACTAGAAACCCGCTTTTAATTCTTCTATTGTTTAGGTTCACTAGGTGCATCCGCCTGACCCCCAGTCAGCCGCCAACACTCCCCTCCCCTCATTTTTTGCCCTCCTCCCCCCCTTTTAAAAACAATAGACATTTCTTTTCGGTTTCCCAGCATCTACTTCAGTTGTGATTCCTCTCCCCTGCCTACCCTCTTAGTGTTTCAGAAGAGAACATTCCTAGGTGAAAGGTGAAGCCCTTCACTTCATGCTAATATCTGCTAATATCTAAGGAAACCTTTCCCGAATTCCCCACCCCCTCCATAGCATAATAAAGAGGGGAATGCCATTACACTAAACATCTCATTCTGAATCTAAAGGTCATCCCTCTTTCAATTTTCATTGCCTGAAGACTGAATAGATTTTGTTTAATTTTTTTCTTATGAAATAGTTAACAGAGGTTGCTTTTGTGTAAAAGGCTCTGATCAGGTTAGCTTCAGATTAAGGCAAGAAGAGGAATTCCCATTTAAGAGACTGATAGAGAGATCGCAGGCTTTGCAACACAGGGAATCTAAACCACACTGAAAAATTCGCTTTGCCGAACAAATTAGTCTGAGGTCTCTAATATCTGGAGGTAAAGAGCATTGGAACAAGCACATATAGCCTTGGAATAAGCAAAATTTATGCAAGTCTATATGGGGAAGGTCGCCTTGTTCTGGTGGTGCTTCACCCTGAAACAAAGACAACCAAACACCTCCAAAATCCCATCATCATCGCAGACTTTTAGTGTCTGGAGTTAAAGGTGAAGTCAATGGTTAGTAATCAATAATAAAGTGTGTTCAGGTAGAAACCCTGCTCTGAACCTTTTGACCTTACTTCGGTGCTGAAAACTGAGCACTAGGACCTGGGCAAAGATGGTCAAAGTGTTAACTAGTGGATTGTCCCCGCCTCTTCTGAGGGTTGTACCCAATATACTATCAGCCAACTTTTCAGAGCACGTCGCTAACCACATCCAAAACTCTTACATTAGCTAAGTTCCTTTCTATTCCAGTCTCAGGTCCAGTCCTGGACAGTCCGCCTTTCCCGGACTAACAGGGACACCCCCTACACACATACAGGGATTTTTTTTTTCCTTCTTGGATATTTATCACCCCAGAAGCTGCCTGATCCGTAAGTGTAAAGAGGTCTCATCTCTCTCTCCCTAGATAAAGAATATCTCGTCAAAGCGCCATCTATAGGGGAAATATACCCGCGTGTCAAAGTTGGGAAAACCCTGAGGCACAGAATAAGTTTTCAATATCTCTCCTTTTTACCTTTTAAAGTTTCGACTTGTACCCAAGACTCTTTCCTCCTCAACTTTTACAGGGACCTTACCTATCTCCTAAATTCTCCGAGTCACAAATTAATGTCTCCTTTCAAATCCTAAGCCTGCTCCCCCCCCCCCCATATGACTGTCCTTTAGTACCGCTTTGTCCCAAGCCTTTAAAAAAATTCTGAATACTGTCTAATCATACAGTATTTAAAACTTGTTTGGAGTAAGTCAGGAAGGAATAGGTAGGGTGTCCCCGATTTCAAAGATCTGCATATCTACTCTCTTGCCCACTGGAGCCACCACACAAATGAATTCCAACTTTCTCTGATTCCATTCCAGCATTTTTGCAGCTTAGTACAGGGTAAGCATTTAATAAATGCTCTACCTACCTACCTATCAATCAATCTATCTATCTATCTTCCTCTCTCTTTCTCTCTCTCTCTCTCTCCCTTCCTTCTTTTCTTTTTTCCTCCTTCCTTCCTTCCTTCCTTCCTTCCTTCCTTCCTTCCTTCCTTCCTTCCTTCCTTCCTTCCTTTTTTTCTCTCTTTTACTTGGAAGAAATTTATATTGGGGCTTAAAGGGGGAGGGGAGCTCAAAACCATTTTTAAGAAACTAAAGGGAGTATCTGAAATCGGTATCCTAAGGGTCTCACAGTCCAGGCAGTGTGGAAATATTGAAATCTTTAGATGGATGGAGGTGGGGATAGGGAACTACAGAGACTACCCTCACACCTTGACAACCTCACACTAACCTCCCAGAGAAAGGTGAGAGATATTCTTGAAGTCCTGATTCCAGTCCATCATAAAATTCAAAGGTTGTTAATGCCTTTTTGCATTAAGACCATCTCATCTCTCCTCAACTAAAGATGACTCTTCATCCCATCAAGCCTTTCTTCTGAAATTTCTAAGTTGGTGATGGGGCGCCAAGAAAGAGTTTGGGGAGAATTCAAGGCTATTTGTTTATAACAATTGCTTTTCTTTGATTTTCCTTAAAATTCTGAATATCAAGTTCCCTCAACTTCCTCCATACACTTCATACCCTGTCTGGTGCAAGGATAAAAGACAGCATCCTCTTGCTTTATTATTATTTTTTTTTCTTTTAAAAAAAATTAAAGTAGGAACTGAATAAGGAGGATCAGAGGAGCAATAGCATTAAAACGGGTAATTAACATGTCAAGGCTAGGGTGCCTTCCTCCAGGCAGCTCAGGTCTCCGACAGCATCAGACTATACATCTTGGCATAGTGAGAGGTGGGTTTAATTCCTCAAAAAGATGTTAGAGAACATTTAAGGGGTATAGAGGAAGGGAAAAGTGAATATAACAATTACATCTTAATTTTCCCAAGTTAAAGGATTTGATCTCTTCTGAAACAGTCCAGGTTTTCAAGGGAGAGTAGATAGAAAGGTCAAAGCCACATCCTGCTAAGTTCCAAGAAACTAGCCTTGACCAATAGAGGCACTGGGACACTGGCCAAAACACTAAAAATCAAAACTTCATTATCTTTGAGGGTCTCAAGACCATCCTAACCCTGATTTTTGGGTCTCATCACAAGATTTAGCCTGGTAAATTATTGTTTGGGTCATCCCCAAGGTCACAAAAGGCCTTTCCTTGTCAGAAAGAGTCCATCGAGTTTTGGCAGATTAATGAGATTTTCCTAGTCTCTTTCAGGCACTACATGGGGTTACTAGGGAATTTTATTGTTAGTTTCCTTCTCTCTCTTGCAAGAAAGCAATTTCATGTTTATTTTTTTGCAAGTAGTTCCCAATGGTTACAGGCCTCTTAGCTGTGTCAATTCTTACTCTTTTGGAGTTCTTACAGGGAGCAACAACTAGCACTGTCTCAGGCTCTTCTTTTCAGACATAAACTTGATACAACTTTTCTGCCTCTCTCCCCTTACTCCTCTCTTTAGCTGACTTCTAAGAGAGTCCAGAATCTAGCTTAATTCCAAGAGAAGCACCCTGTGGTGGAGCACCAGCCAACCTTGAAGGAGAGGCGCATGACACTGAATTATTGTATACAAACAATAATTCAAGGTGCCTAGAATTTAGAGTTTGAAGCACAGTGTATTGGAGGAGGCAACATAGTCAACTGAAAAACACAATAGTTATAGAATTAGAGAACCTTTATCCAAATCTTATGGCTTGGGCAAATCTCTTAAACTCCCTGGCCCTCAGTTTCTCTCACTAGTAAAATGAAGGGGTTTGACTGTATGAGGTCATGGAAGCCCATGATCCTGCTATTATAAGGAATAGATATTACCTCTGTGTAAATACTAAGGCCTGTGAAAATGAAAAATATTACAGCGATGCAATGTGCTGTAATCAAAGGGGAACAATTAAGAATAATCTTTTGTGATCAGAGAAGGGGATAAACAGGAAGGAGGAAGTCCCTGAAATCTGTAGTACAAAACAGTTTCACCCACAGGAATCAATACCTTCTGTTTGAAATAACATGAAAAAAGAATCAACTGGCTTCAAATAAAAACACGTTTTAAAGTGTAGTATCTAAAAGATTTTTTTCAAAGAAGATGCTTAAAGGTTTTGTCTTCTTAATATATCACAGTATTGTTCTTATACCCCCAATGAAAATGATTTGGTTTGTATATGCCTGAAAATAAATTTATAACCATACTTGCAAATGAACAATATCCAAAAAATCACCAAAGCCCATTTAGATCTGTGATTCTGAAGAACCAAATTTTTCTTAATTGTTACACTTTCAACTTTTTGTTAATAAATATGCCTGAGGAAGCTCCAGAAGTGGAGAATGAGGTTCCTTGATAGGGATAATGCTAGGAAAAGAAGTTGTGCAGTCATAAGGTAGGGGTAGAACCTAGAAATGTTTCAGTCTGTCATAACCCTTCATATTCTTAGATACAGCCATTTAATAACAAGTTTTTATTTTACTTTGGCTAATTATTTGTTCATTTGTTCAATTGTTGACCAGAAAGTTTATTTAATAGGCTTCAGAAGTAAGGAAAGTTCCCTTCCCCTCACACCCTTCCCCCACTCTACATCACTTCAAGGCTCCTACTTTTGATAAATCTATGCAACAATTTTTGCAATTCTTTTGCTTGTTGCATTTCTTCTGATCCTGGACTGACTATAGCAGCCTACTTGGTGATTTAGTTCCAGTTTATCCTGAAGCATAACTCCAGTGAAGTGGCCCTTTGCTGTAGTGACCCCTTCGAAGGTGGATAAAGTAAAGGTCTAGATCACAGGGGAACATTAAAAGCCCCCTGACACCTTTCTGGAGAACTAGAGTTGTTGTGTCTAATGTTCTGGCTAATTGACAACTGGGATTCTGCCTACATAAATTCCTCTAACAGCTTTTATTGGCTATGGAACTTATATTCAATTCCTGTCCCAAACAATTATGTTCTGCTGCAATGCCCTGCCTGCTACACGGTTCAGTCCTCTAGGAGAAACTACCTTTCAGTGGCAAGAGAAATAATTACCCTATTTAAATGTAAAAACCTACAATAATGCCACTTTAAGGCTAAAAGTTTCAACCCTGGAAACTCAGGAAATGGCAGCATTAGACTTTTTCACATCTTTGCTGCTATTGCATAGCAGTATATGATACACTTACAAGCCTAACCTATACTCCAAAATACAACATATGTTCACTGTCATTATGTTTTATGTTAGAAAACTATGGTATTGTTTGACTGCCCAGATTTTTCGTTTCTAACTTTAATGCTTTATTTCACTTGCCTTTGTAGCTTAATTATTTGGAGGACAGGTAAGCAGTGTAGGTAGTTTTAAAGTTATTGGACAACTAACTTGTTTAAAGATAAGAAAAAATGTAAAGTCCCCCAAACAATTCCTTATCTTCCAAGGCATTTGATCCAAATCTGAGAACAATGAAAGGCCACAAAGTCTTATAACTTCCATATAGAATTATACCCACTCTCAATCTTATATCATTCAAAACCAACTAGACATTTCTCATATTCTTATATGGAGCACTTTGAAAAGGCTTAATATAACTTAATTCAAAATTTTTTTCTTATTAATTTAACTTGTCTGTTTCTCAGACTTTTAAAAATATTTAGAGTAAGCAAACATTTTTTCATGGGGGAGAGGGGAAAAGGGGGATCAGATCCTAGAGACTGGCAACATTTATAAACATTTGGAGTTTATCTATAAGCTAACATAATCCCCCATATCCTGTGTTTATTGAATTTTAAAATAGAATTTGCATGTTCTAATAAATTACTTTTTGCTAACTTGGGTGAAAAGATTTTTATTTCAAAACAGATATTTCCACTGATACTTCATTTTAAGGATTTACTTGTTTCAGAAGAAATAAAGAAAGTAAATAAAAATATAGAGGGTTAAAAATGCATAGATGGAAACTCCACCATATACATATACTTTGAATTTGCATATACAACTTTTAAAGCACTTGAAGAACTTTCAGGATAAAAGGAATTGCATTCATTCAGGGTATTGTACTACTAGAGGAAAATTGGTCTCATCAGGGAACACCCTTGGGGTAAAATATATATTAAATTTTGGAGAAGGAATGCATAAGTTATAATTGAATGGTGGTGATTTATACTGCATTTTTTTTCCTTCAGGATTTCTTGTGTCAATAGAAATGATGCAGGCAGAACTCTGTTGTCTGTACATGCCACTAGAACTCCAAGGTAAAGGTTTTGATTTCACAATCTTACCACCCAATTGTACACAGAAAGCTTCAAATACAATTAAGTTGAATATACATTGAAATCATCCCAGAAAGCAAATATGTATATAATTTGAACAAACAATCCTTTCTCATGAACAAAGAAGAATATAAAAAGAGAAGAAAAAGAAGAATATCAGTATGATTTATCACCTGAAAAAGCAGAATTACATTTGGATAGTTATTAAACTTCTTCCACAAAGATGGGATGCAAGGCCACACTAGTTATATAAAGCGACTCTAATACATTTGGAAGTACTGTTCTAATTCTCTTCTGACTTGTTATCATTCTAAATAACCAGGTAAAGATGGTGCTTGATAGCAGTAAATGTAGGTCAGTAGCATTTGTGATATATGAAATTGGAACAGAATGGAATGATACACATAAAGTTCAAATTTTTGTTTTGTAGCAATTAATTATATTGAAAATGAACTAAAAATGGTGGGGAAGGTGAGTATGATTAAGTACAAATTTTATTTTAAAAGAAACAATTTTATCTTCTATTTTGCAGCTTATTATCTGGTCATTGATAGTACATAGCTAAAGGAACTATAGGTACTTTTGCACTAAGTCCTATGCCAACCCTCCTTTTTTGCATAGATTATCTTTACAATTTTATAAAGATCATGTCAATGGACAATTTTGTTAAAGTTAAAGTTACATTTTTTCAAATAAAAGCTTTTCAAAACTGCCTTAGATTAAAAGACTAATTTCAATAGAGTATCATTCATGTGCCCTTAATCATATTCAGAGAAACTCTAATCAGACTATGGCATATGTGTTTGTGGGGGGTGCTTGTACTCTAATGCTTAGGAATCCTTCTCTTTTTTACTTCCCTTCTTGGAATACCATGGATAGGAACATTTGTTCTTTTAGGTAATTAGTTCACTACCACCTTAGAAGAATACAATTATATGCAAAATACTATCCTACTTTGCTGCAAGAAACACCCAGCATAATATTAGAAAAAAGCTGAGGAGAATTTGATTCCTTAATGATTATAACAATTTAAATCTTTCCTTCCCTTTCTCTATTTCCACAGAGCAAAAATTGTATATGAAATTTTGATAACACTTTCTTGTTAAAATCTCATGTCATCCTTTGATTTTGACGGATAACAGGACACTAGATTAATAAAAGTTTGAACAAATTCATAAATCAATTAAACTTCATTTTAGATAACTAAGACATATATATACTGATTTCCCTTGAAGTTTACTTTTACAAATACTTATATATGTTTATCTGTTTTAAATCTTAAGAGCTTAGTCCAGAGTTTCATGTACATTGGAGAGATCAATTTGAAGCTAAGAAGAGTCAACTGTTTTCTGTATCTTCTTAATGGTAGATTGACTTAAATTCATAATTCTAGGTAATTGCTAACTATAGCCAATTAAAGTGGAGCCTGGACATGAAGAGTTACTAAAAATGAATTAGGTGAATGGGGGTGGTAGCAATTAAGTAGCTCAGTAGAGTGTCAGACCTATAGTTGAGAGGACCTGGGTTCAAATCTGATTTCAAACACTTCCTAGCTGTGTGACTCCAGGCAAAGCACTTAACTCTAGTCACCTAACCCATTCCACTCTTCTGTTTTAGAATTGATATTACGACAAAAGGTAAAATTATTTTTTAAAAAGTGACTTATTTCTGTAGAACCTACCTAACAACATATAAAAAGATTAATACCTTATACATAGAAAATGATGGGAAAAAAACAATTATATGTAGCACAGCCTCTAGACATTTGTTGGAAATCAAGTTAAATTTAAATACTTTCTGCAATATCCTTTTAGATGTTTATCACTCATATCAAACTGACATTGATTTTAGTATTTTACAAGTTATTAATTATTTTCTTGGAATTAGGTATTGATTTCATGTTATTCCTTATCTTTCCCTGAAATGAAATCTACTTAGAGTTTGAAATGACTCAAAATAATAGGTCATTGATTTTAAATAATTCAATTTTTAAGTCACACAATAGATCCTAATGGATAACTAGTTCCATTTTATGAACAGCTCTGCTTATAATAGGAAATGTATCACTATTTCCAAATAAAAACATACCTAAAGACAGAAAAGGTTTCTTCCAAAAAGATATTGGAACTTTCTTTTCCCTTGAAAAGATGAATAGTCAAATTAACAACTAATTCCCATTTCCCATGTTCACCAAGGAAAGTATATGAGATCTTGTATGATTCTAGCCATTTTAAGTCCTGGCATAAATGGATTATATTGTAGAAAGGGGAAATTATGATAATTCTTTCCAAAAATGATTTATCAACACTCAATATAAATAACTGGATGCAAATTCCATTTTTTCCAATACAAGGAATAAAAATAGATCATAAAGCTATTGAGCTTGTTTTCAAAAATGTGTAGAACCTTTAATCTTTTTTAATTTCTTTCCTTTCTCACTTAAAGGTAAGAACAAAATACATTTGGAGGGAAATTTTTATATTGAGAAAAGGTCAGGTAAGCTAATGACTGCTTGGTATTTTATGACAAGTTTTATTACTTTGGAGTTGCTATAACTTCTAAACGATCATCAATAAAGTTTTATTGGGAAAGGAATGCCAAATGTCTGAATGCTTTTGCACACAGTAAAATCTTGCTGCCCTTTAACCTAACTCTCTCCTTTTAACCTCAGTCATAAAGCCTTCTTCTTTTCATTGAAGGCTGAAAAAGAATCTTGGCTCTATTTTTCATTAGATTGTATGCAGAGAGATTTTACTTGGAAAAAAATTACAAAAAAACTTACTGTTTTGGTAAAATTAGATTTTAATTTTGCTTCTTTAAAATAATTCATAAACTAGCTCTGTTTATTAAATTTATTAAAATTTCAAGGTATTGCTTGGATTTGAGAATTACTGTTTACTCTTAGAAGCTCCTTGTGTCAGAACACCTTGCTATATATTCCAGAAGGATGCCATCAAATAATTGAGTGCTGAAGAATAAGTACAATCCCAAAGAAAACAGCAATAGACTGTTAACATTTCCCAAAGTACAATAGATGATTTTGGGGACTCAATTTAATTATTTAGGAGGAGTCCAAGTACATTACATCCTACTCCTCCTATATTTTACTTATTGGGGAAGTTGGCAGAGGGGAGTGTCAGTCAGGCAGGGATGGAAGGAAAGGGAGAAAGAAGGCAACATAGATAAAGGTCCTTTCTCTTCTTGTATCCCTCACCTAAAGTACATATCTAATACTCAGAAAGTATCAGCATTCAATGTGTCTGGTCAGCTTTCTTCAGTATCTGGTCAGAGGTTCGGTCCCATTTAAAGTTTCCCAGGGATCCCTCCAAACCTCTTCCAAGAAATATTCCCTAAGGTAGAATCCTAACAGACCCAGATTTCCTTGGTTGAATCTTATTTTGAGTAAAAGCAATATTTTCTTTCTCTGGGAAAAATGAATAGTGTACATTGACACAGTTTAAATAAAGGTCGAACACAAAGAAGAATTCTTCATTTCACCCACTACCCATATGAGGAATATTGGGAGACAAAGAAAAAAAAAACAACCATTGATCTTGATCAATTCTGGTAGATGCTTAATCTCCACCTGAATTTCACCTCTTTCAATTAACTTCCCTCTCTCATGAGGAGAGAGGTATGGTAGGGTGTGTGTGGGGGGTAAGTTGCTTTTTTTCAGAACATAAGGCTAAAGGAAGAGGAGGAAGATAAGGAGAAGGAAAACTCTTTGATATGCTTCCTCAAATCCAGTTGGATAGAAGATAAGGTTTTTGAAAATCATTGAATAGGGAAACTTGGTGCTTCCTTGATAACTCTAAGAAAAGCCAGAGCACATATGGAAGGACTGAGTCAAATAGTTTTCCAATTGATGACCTAACTGGGAAGTTTCACAGTCTCTTTGTACTCATAGCATATTGGTAAGGATTTCTCCATTCTGTTCCTTTCCCCTCACCTCCCACCTCATCTCCCAACAATTGGAAAAATATTCTAAGAAAACTTTCCTAGTTTCAAAAGGCTTTTTACATTTGGTTTTTCTCAGACTGCTATACCCAACATGAATACATGTTTTGCCAAAGCAGAAGGATTTTCTCTAATGAAGAAGAAGCCTGACTCCTGACCTTGACTCAAACCTTTTGGGCAGGCCTTTTGATAGGAAGGAGGCAGTTACTGTTCCAGAATGGTGACGTCCAGTGACTAAGTTGGCTAGAGGAAGGGATGTCTAACCTCTTGGGCTTCCACTGATTGGGAAGTAGTTAAAGTTACTTTCCCTTCACTGAGGATATGTGAGCCTTATATTAGCTTGGGTGCCTGTAAGGCTTCCACCTAAGGAAAAATAGAGGCTTTCATCACCTATTTGGAGGAATGATGAAGGCACAGAATCTCTGGTTTGAGTTTGAAGGGATTTGGAAGCTATAGTATCAGGTAATTCCTTAAAAAGTAGGGGATATTCAAAGAGATAATAAAAAGGGGGAAAGGATCAACTTGTACAAAAATATTTATAATAGCTTTTATATAGTGGCAAAGAATTGGAAATTGAGAGCATAGCCATCACTCAGGGAATGGATGACTAAATTGTGGTAAATGTTGGTAATGAAATACTATAATTTCAGAAAAAAAAAAACCTGAAAAGATCTGCAGAAACCGATGCAGAGAAAACTATAAGTAGAACTGGGAGAACATTGTACATAGAAATAGTAATATTGTACCATGATTATCTGTAAAAACTTGACTATACACAGCAATGTAATGATCTGGGAAAATCCTGAAAGACATGATGGAGAATGCTATCCATCTCCAGAGAAAGAACTGTTGGAATCATCTTTCACATCAATGTATTTATGATTTTATTGTGGGGATTTGGTTACATATGAGTTTGTTCTTACAACAATGACCAATATGGAAGTGTGTTGTGCATGACAATAAAAATAAAATAAAATAAAATAAAGAATGCAGAAAAAAGTAGGGGATATGTATGAACCTAGAACTTCAGACTCAGAAGAGATTATGATATCCTCTGAATGGGAAAGAGACTGGTGGTGGTTAGGGTGGGAGAAAACTGCCTTCAGTTGCTGGAGAGTGATGGAGAGTTTGGATTAAGTGAGACAAAGCTGGGTTTTTCCTTCATCTTTCTGTTCCATGGGGCACTAGGTACTAGTAGATAAAGAACATTGGTCCGGGAGTCAGGAAGACCAGTTTAAATCCAGCCTCTAACTCTTACTAACTGTGTGATCTGAGCAAAGCACATAACCTCTATAAGATTAAAATTAATATCCAATAACTCCAAGTATTATATTTTATAAGATATATTAATAATCACTTTAAGTAGAGGAAATAAAAAGACAAAAGTAAAGCCTGAATAAAGAGAAGTTTGCCCGAGCATGTTAGAGGGAGAAGAGTGAGAAGGGGGCAGAGTTACAGAAACTTTATCTCCAAAACATAAGGACATAACATGAGGATGAAAGTGGGATTCTAGGAAGCGGAGTCCTGGGGTACAAAATTACACACCTCTTTCTACTTTAATTTCTTCAATTGTAAAATGGCTATCATAATATTAAAAACAACTCTCCCAGGAATGTTGTGAGTATCAAATGAGTGTGAATATAATTCCATCTCTGGACCCCAGTCCTCATCAGTAAAAGGAGGGAGTTGTATAACATTTTCTCTGATTTCTCACACTTAATTGTCTCTGATCTATTAAAACATGAACTATACCAACTGTGTCCAACAAAACAATCACTGAAATTATTTCCTCCTAATAGTAATTACATGAAAGGCAGAAAAGTCTTAAGGATAGTTTGTAGTTGCCTGAGTCCTGTCTTGCCTCAATTTATACAGGCAGAAATAAAGCCTTCTTCAGGTGATCTTGTGGCTCACATTGAGAATTAATATTGCAGCTCAAATGACTCCTGGCACTTGGCATCTACCATGATTTGGTGGATAAGGCAGCTCCAACTCTTGAAGTAGGATACCAGAACTTATAACCCCAAGGAGCAATGCATCTATATTGTATCTAGGTTATTACAGGCAAACATTTCAACTGTAATAAGTCTGGTTCCAGGATAGTTTATTGATGAGTTTTCCAAGGTATTTAAAAATCTGAATGGGGATTTGTTATCTCCAAAGAGTAAAAGATAAGGAACTTCTGATATATAATCTAAATACCAGGTCTTGATAGGCATTCTATTCTGTAGGTGCTAAATGTTAATATCCTGCAGCAATATGTAGCATAGTTTTTATTTTCTTTGTAACATTTGTTGGAGCCTAATCAGCTCACAATGTGTCTTTCCATTGTCCTTTGTGTGATATTCATCTTTAGCTCATTAGCTGTAATGTTGTTGTAGGGTTCATTGCCATAAGACACTACCAGTAAAATGTTTGTATTAAAAAGATGGGGTTTATTTTTTATAGAAAGCTTGGGGTCACTAAACATTTTCAACTTCCTGAAATTCTTTTTCCATCCCTATATTATTTCTGACTCCCTCTGGACTTTAATACCTCACTGCTGACTCATCCTGAAACTTCGCTCAAACCCTGGGGCCTCTCTTTTGGGAAAACTTTCTGCCTCCATGGTCCAGTCCATCAGGCTTTCCCTTCTACTCTTCCTGGAGCCTCTTATTTTGTAGAGGGACAAAGACGTACCTGTCTTCATTCCTGTCCTGATCCTAATGTAATGCAGGATTTATGCAAGACTTCTTGCATTTGTAATATTATCCTAGGCAATCCTGTCAGTTAGAAGAATGGAACTCTGGCCTGGCAGGTGCCAGTCCCAGGAGCTGACAGTTGAGCTGGGACTATAAAAACCCCTGCAAAACCATCCTGGGGGTTCTGATTTCCTTGACCTCACCCAGACCCCCAGCTACCCCTTGACTTCCCCTTGGGGACCCCTAGGTTGAGGGAGGTGGAATGTGGGCAGGAATTAGGTTAGAGCAGCCTAGGAATAGGGACACCCCTAAACCAACTTAACAACTAC
>NC_058131.1:448893035-448906824 GCF_016433145.1 Gracilinanus agilis | reverse complement strand
CCTTTCCTTTCCTTTCCTTTCCTTTCCTTTCCTTTCCTTTCCTTTCCTTTCCTTTCCTTTCCTTTCCTTTCCTTTCCTTTCCTTTCCTTTCCTTTCCTTGCATTTTTATTCCTTCATTAATGCTTTTTCCTTCTCTCCTATTTCCTGAAAGCAACTAGCCTACCCCCTTCTGCTTTTTTTTTTTAACTCTAATGGACAGGCCATACACTTTTAGATAACTACAGTTGTTTTCCACAAAACTCTGCAATATCATGGTACTTCATTAGAGCTGAATTGGAGCCAAATCAAATTTGCTCATGCTAGAGCTAGTTGTTAAATTTTCACTTTGAAAATGTATACCACATAAATCAGCAAATGCTACAAATTAGGTTTTGATTTATTGTTCTGTTATACTTAAGACAGAGAAAATGTTAATACAAATTAATCCTAAAATATGTTTTACATAAATTTCCCCCCCTTGAAAAACTGGTTGTTAAATGTTTACCAGAACAACCCTTGGCTTAATATAAACATCACAATGTCATTTGTAAAATGGAGCACCGGAAGGATGGCATTATCCACAGGAAATTTTTTTTTAATCAGTACTCTATGCTCTATGTCCTCAGTTACAGTGGTACGTGCTCTTATAGCACCTGCTCTGGGGTCACTCTCCAAACTCACATTAGTCAAGGAGAATAGGTTTCCAGGGAGCAAATGACTACTCCTTTCCTCTGAGGTAAAAATGAGATAGGAATAATTTTGAGGTATTTTCTAATATTCACAAACTCTCATCTTGTTGAAACCCTCTCAGTAGCAAACAACCAGTTGCCATCAATCAGTTTTTATAAGAGAATCTCAAATGAGGAGGTTAAGGACAGATTCCTCCAAGCCAGGGGTGCATATTCTCCTCAATACATACTGTCCCTGGAGAAATCGGCTCAAATTTAAAGAACCAAGATAGGTAGACACATATATGAATAACACACGTGGCCATGGAGTACCTGGTAATGTTTGACCTTTTTTTGACATTCTTGAGACCCCTGCCAAGTTCACTTCTGGAGTAGGCATCACAAAAGTCAAACTAGCTCCTTGCGGAGCACTATTATCTCAGTGGCAAAATATACTACTAGAAATTTGAGGTTGGTTGACTGCAATTACTGAGGAAATTTTACGTGGCTCTTATCTTTAACAACTCAAAAAGTCATAACCTAATCAGTTATATCTTATTTATTCATGAACTGGAAGTCAAAATGAAAGATGAAAAAAACAGAGGTCTTATGTACTCAGTGATACCCTTTTGTAGGAGATAGAGCTGACTACCTTTCCCTACTCAGCAACATATAATGAATAATCCTTTCTGGAAAGCCTCTAAAGAAGAAAAGGAGGGACAATTTGATGAAACCCTCTGTACTCACTCTTAGTTCAAGTCTTCACATAATTAGAAGATTCTTTGTCACCATAGTACCAATCCCTTAGTCAGTTTTGTATTTATAATTGGAAACAGACTCAACAATTCTGTGTTGGATAGATACCAGGTAGGGAATATTGTATAATTCCTCAATGGTATAAGTAAAAGCAAACCTTCACATGCTTTAAAGACTAGGTATTCACTATTCAGTCCCCAGCAACATTTTTATAGAGCATACATCTTCTTGTTTTAAATGCTGCTCTTTGTTATTAGAAGGTCATTGAACAAAGTTTTTATTTCTATTGTTACATCTTCCAAAGTTTCCTGAGTGATCGTAATGTAATAGGAAAAAATTTCTTGTAAAAGAACCTGTATTGCTACATTTTTTGGCATTTTGTTCTGCTGATTTGAATGTTTTTTTTTTCTAATCAGTAAATAATGTTGTTGTTCATCCTTCCTTTTTTTTTTTTTTTTTTTTTTTACCCTTGTACTTCGGTGTATTGTCTCATAGGTGGAAGATTGGTAAGGGTGGGCAATGGGGGTCGAGTGACTTGCCCAGGGTCACACAGCTGGGAAGTGGCTGAGGCCGGGTTTGAACCTAGGACCTCCTGTCTCTAGGCCTGACTCTCACTCCACTGAGCTACCCAGCTGCCCCCCATCCTTCCTTTTTGAAGACCCATGATTACAGAATGATGTTTTGACTTGTGAATAAATTGGATTTAAGTGAGGCAGAATTGCACAAAGTCATTAGCCTCAATCTTTTCTAAAATCAGTGTTCACACAAAAGTCAGGATGACTAGTGATGGCCTGGGATGCAGTGGATAACCTTGGGGTCTTTGATAGCCAATCAAGCTCTAAGCACTTCACTCTAAGCCTCCTTCAGACACCTTCAAAACCACTGGAAGAAACTGTTCTTCTCACTTGCTTGGGATAGATATCCTCCTAACTTACCAATGGGTTTGAGGCCTGTCAGTTACCCTCAACCTGGTTTAGCTCATCTTCCAAAACAGTTTTACTGGCCCAGCTGTGTGACCCTGGGCAAGTCACTTAACCCCCATTGCCTAATCCATACTGCTCTTCTGCCTTGGAATCAAAACACAGTATTGATTCCAAGACGGAGGGTAAAGGTCTCAGAAAAAGAAAAAAAAAAAAAAGACGGTTTTACTGGGGTGTGGTGGCTGCACATGCTACAACTTCTTACAAGCACAGGTGAGAGCTAGGTAAAAGGTGCATGCCATAGGTAGGTAACACTGAGAAAGGCTCAGCAAGCTCTCACACTAGAGGTGTTAGCTTTCCCTGAACACTCCATATATCCCATCAATAAATAATAGGTAACAATAGGATCAAATATCTGTATCTCTACAACTTTCAGTCACTTAATATGGTAATAAGTCCAATCCTGAATATAATTTATGAAAGCCTGATATCTCATCAAGGATAGCCTCAATTAATGTATTTATGACCATCATAAAGATTTTGCATAGATGAGAAAATAACTATATAGTTTAGTAAATAATGATATTTTCTTAATGGACTTTTTGGGGTTATTGATGAAGTTAGATATCTTTCTGTCCTTGTATATTTATCCCTCAATACTCTCCCAATTGGTATGGCTTTCAACATGGATCTCTTCAAATTTATTATATCCATCAATTGCTTTTCCTGCTTTTCTATCTTCTTAATTATAACACTGTAGCAGCAGTCCTTTAGCAACAATTGTCTTGTTATGCTCTGCAATGTTAGTGTCCAAATGTGGTGGTTCCATTATTCTTGAGGGGAAAATAGTTTGTTGAAATTTTTTTTGTAAGTTCCATTTTCTTTTCATTTGTAGTCCTCATTCCATTTTTAGCTTTTAATACCCTTTGTGTGACTTTAGCTATTTGACGATGGTGCCAAACTTTCTCTAAATTAGTTTTACTTTCTATTGTCTCTCTGTTTTATAAAATTATATTGTTCATGATTGTCCATCTTTTATAAGATTTTACAGATGAATTTATGTTCTAAAACATTGCCTTTTGTCAGCCATTTCTCCAATTGAAGGCTCAAATGTTTGCTAAGGTGTTTTTTATCATAGCAATTAATTTACATTTATTTAACTTATATTTGGAATTGCTATAATTGATGTCAGTGTTGTTTATGTTGTCCATTACCCAATTTTTATTTTCACCAGTTTATTAAAATAATACAGAATAAAAACAATTATACTCCAGGTCATATTCTCATTACTATTTTTCCTTTTTGTTTATTATAAATTTTAATAATATCTCTGAGGAGTCTACAGGTACAGAGATAGCTTACTTAGGGATTACTTCCAAGTTCACAATAAATCTTTTCTTCTCTTAAATGTTGTGGTATCTTTGTGATATTATTTGGGGCTTGCCAATTCCAGCATGTACCATTTTTTTAAATAAAGTGTTCATGAACATCACTCAAGAGAAGAGTGAGCCTTCTATATAATCTAGAAACACAGTATAAATGTTATCATACTTTAGGACAGCTTATTCAGTAATTGGCTAACTAATTATATGATTTTTATATCTCTACATTTTTACCAACCCTTTTTGATCTTTGAGTAACATGTTATTTTCTTCTTAGCGTTTTACTTTTTTAAAAAGATACAAAGTGTGAATGTTTTGTTTAAAGTACTTAACACATAATTGAATTATATTTGGATATATTATATCACTGCTCTCTTCATTTGAGTAATGGAAATGTGATGCCTTCTGTTAAGAAAGGTAGGATTTTACTTTTGTCTGAGAGGATGCTGTTAAAATGTTTTGGTAGTGTAAGTTACTGTCCGTTTAAGGAATTGACCTTTTAGATGCTGAGTTAAGTCTGCCCAGAATTCTATTAAAAAAACCAATTACTAAAACAGTTACTCTGATTCTGGGGTCTGAGATAAGAAACTGTTCATTTAAAATGTGAGAAATTGCAGTATACATACAGGGACAATATATAATGTAACCATTCTATGGGGATAAGTGTGATTTAGCTGATTATGGAGAAAATCTGAGAAATCATATACTAAAAAAAATCTACAATGGGGTAATTGCAAAGAGGGACCCAGAAAGATAGATAGATAGATAGATAGATAGATAGATAGATAGATAGATAGATAGATAGATAAACACAGAGACAGAGGAAGACAAAAACAGACAGAAAGTTAGAGACTGAGAGAGGAGAGAAAAAGAGACAGAAATTGAGAGGTAAAGAGAATTAGAGATGAAAGTACAAATTTCAGAACTTCATTTGCTAAGATTATGATGAATAGTATAGTAGTTGAGGAGTAAGTTCAGATGAACAGAGAAGCAATTTGGAAGCAGAGCAGAGAAGTCATCCAGCATACTAATTTGTCTGAGATGTCATGCCTAGGGAGATACTGGTTAAGCCCAGCATGGATCAACTCAGCTTAGTAATAGCATCTGTTCAACACAAAAGCTATGAAGAGTAATTCAGCATGGTGCCTGGAACAGTTGAACTGAATATTTGATAGCTTGAATCCTTTGAAAACCATCTTCATATCTTGACTATTTCTGTGTTTGTTGCCTTTTAATTGGGCAATATGATATTCAAATTCTCTCTTGTTTTTACCAACTAGCTATTTGTGTAATTTTCAGCGTCCTTCATATCTTTAATAGCTTTCTCTCTTATCACCATCATCATCATCATCATCATCATTATGAAAGCTATCTCATTTTTTCATACTTTTAATTAATGAAAATAGAAATGATCCAACAAAATGCACTATTTTGTTATAATAGGATTGCACTTCATGGAGTTGGCATAGACCTTTCCTGCCTGCTTCTGACCTGGCTGATTCTTTACTGAAAGACTTAAGTATTTTGAGATAGTAAAGTAATCCCCAAAGTAAAGTAAAGGTAAGTACCTTAATCTTATGGAAGCTAAGGGTGAGGGTATTGTATCAGTTTTAAAAAAGAGAGAGTTTTTGCCTCACCCATTTTTGTTTCAGTTTCTATGTGTGGCATTTCTCACCCCCTGAGTTTTTTTTTTATTAGGGTGGAGGAGCAATTTGTTTCCCCACCCACACCCCAGGAGAAATTTGTGAACTACAAACCAGGCCCAAATTTCTTTCCTTTAGATGGAAGAACAGGGCCACTATAATTAATTTGTCAATCCAAAGAAGGCCAAGAACCACATAGGATAATCTACCTTGATCCAAAAAAAGGCAGGTGCTCTGATTACCATGATTTACATTTTTTGAGCTATATTTTCCTTTATTAAGAGGATCATATTGTCCTTTGTACAGTACAAAATAATTGATGTTAGATACAATCCCCAGAATATGTAATTCTCATGAGAACATTAACTTAATTATTCAGTTCAGCAGAAACCATATAATGACTATGATGAACGTAGACATTCCTTACCAAAAAAACCCAAACAAAAACAAAAAGCCTTTATGCAGTAAGAAGTATTGATAAAATTTTAACATTGGCCCTAATCCAAAAATGGAGAGCCTGGATTTTGGCATGGGAATAAAGAGTATAAAAAGGTTGGAGTTTGAAAGTCTTCGAAGAATATTGAAAAGTTTGTTGAAGGATATGGGTTAATTTTGAACTCCTGGAAGCTTGCTTCACCTCAAAGGAGATGCATGTGTTGCTTTTTTTTTCTTGTGGGGTTCCCAGAGTCCAGGCAGGAGTAGGAGGAAATATAGATGAGTTAGATCAATCCTACTTCTGTCAAAGGTTAATGCCCATATATATTCATTGATCCATTTGATTTTGCAAAATCAAATCCTCTCCTAGCCAGCTGTACTTTATAACTGACAAAAACTTCAAATTGCCTCATTAGATTACACACCTTCATTTACCAGTTTCAGGGATTTATTCTCTTATTTAAAAATTGAGGCAACAGTCCAAGTTTCTTAAAAGCTAGTGCACTTTCTGACACTCTTAATAAACGAAATCATTCCCTGGGAATAGTATCCTAACTAGTAGTTGGAAGTTAGTTTGACTCATTATTATTCCCTCCCTCTTAATTGCTCCCTTCCTAGTTTTGCTTATTTCCTTATTCAATTTGATTCATTGCTATACTAATTCATTTATGCATGTATATGTTCAATCCTCCCTTGCTTAGTTTGAACACAAATGAGGTTTATCTGATACTTGTTCTCCAATCCTTTCCTTCATTTTGTAATCCCTTCTAACAAATTCCACTTATGAGACATAGTTACCTCTTCTTTCTACTCTACTTTATTCCTTTTAATTTCCCTTTTCTTTCCTTTCTTCAAACCTTCAGAACAGAACCAATTCACTCTCAGATCCTATCTTTTTCTTATTTAATGCCCTCAATATTCTTTGAAGACATGAAGGTTCTGAAGGAACACTTTTACTTCTTTGCCTCTGAAAATGTTACTCGTATCATCAAACAATCCCTTCTAATTGCTCAAAGATATATACCTTTCTATGTTTCTTTTGAATCTGATACATATTTCAGAGGGGTCCTTCTGTTGTTTTTTTCTAATACCTATCAGAGGTGATAGAAAGTTCTTTATTTAATAAAGATCTATTTTCATACTGTTGGATTATACTGAGCTTTGCAGAGTAAATTATTCTTCATTTTTCTGTATTTTGGAATATTACATTCTAAAAATTCCTTTAAGCTATAATAATATCTTCCTTATTTCGTATGATACTAGCTGTAGTCCCTACACACTTAAGTTGTTTCTTTCAAGATGCTTGTAGTATATTTTTCCCATGGAAGCTCTGGAATTTGTCTATGACAATACCAGGATCTTTAATTTTTGGAGTTCTTTCAGGAAAGGATTGGTATATCTTTCTATTTTCACTTTATCCTTTGATTGTAATTATAAGCAATTTTCATTTATGATTTCTTGAAATAGTGTCCAGACTTATTTTTTTAAATCTTGGTTTTGAAGGGAGTTCAATGATTCCTGAATGATTTATCCTTGACTTGTTTGCAGTGCCGTTTGTTTCTGACATCAGATCTTAAATTTTCTCAATTTTTTCAGTTTTTTGATTTTATTCTTTTTTGCTATCTCATAGAACCATTGATTTGTCTGATCTCTTTTAGTTTTTACTGTATCTATTCTTTGGCCAAGATTTGCCACTTTTGCTTCTAAGTTTTTTTTTATCCTTCTTTGAATTTTTTCCTTCAAATGTTATTTAATGTTTAACACTTACTTGATTTATTCTAAATATTATGGAAGCACACTAAAAACTCTTTACTAAAAGCATTAAGAAATTCTATTTCTCTGGTATAAAAATCTTTTCTATCATTTTCCTTGTTCAAAAAGCAAAAAGGTAAAAAACAAAGGCAAACATTACAGAAAATAGATCAATGGTAGAAACTAAATTTAATCTTTGTCCACATAAGATCATTGTTTTATAAACCTCCTGAAGTGATTGGCACCCTAAAGGCATCTTCTTTTTTACTTTCAATAATTAAGATATTAATAATAATTAGTATTAAATTATTATTATTATGGACTATTAATCCCAAATTGAATTTTTTTAATATTATAGATTCCTTCTTATTGAAGATTCCTATAAATGTTATCTCAAATTATCTTGGCAAAGAGAGATCTCTGACGACCTGGATGGATCAGGCTAATTTGGATGTTTCTCTCAAATCTAAAACTGGTTTGGATTTAGATTAATATTAAATTAAGTTAATTCTAAGAGGCTTGTATTTAAAGTGGACCATTCCTACTGAAAACACTAGAAAGTATAGGAATAGAAGGAACTTTCCTAAAAATAATAGACAGTATATATCTAAAACCATCAACAAGCATCATATGCAATGGGGATAAATTAGAAGCCTTTCCAATAAGATTAGGCGTGAAACAAGGATGTCCATTATCACCTCTATTATTTAACATTTTACTAGAAATACTAGCAGTAGCAATTAGAGAAGAAAAAGAAATTGAAGGTATTAAAATAGGCAATGAGGAGACTAAGCTATCACTCTTTGCAGATGATAGTAGAAATAATCAACAACTTTAGCAAAGTTGCAGGATAGAAAATAAATGCACATAAAACATCAGCATTTCTATATATTTCCAACACATCACAGCAGCAAGAGGTAGAAAGAGAAACACCATTTAAAACCACCCTAGACAATATAAAATACTTAGGAATCTATCTACCAAAACAAACACAGGAATTATACAAAAACAACTACAAAACACTTTCCAAACAATGAAAACTAGATCTAAACAATTGGAAAAACATTGACTGCTCATCAGTAGGACGAGCTAACATAATAAAAATGACCATTCTACCCAAATTAATTTACTTATTTAGTGCCATACCTATCAAACTACCAAAAAACTTTTTTACTGAATTAGAAAAAACTATAACAAAGTTCATTTGGAAGAACAAAAGATCAAGAATATGAAGGGAAATAATGAAAAAAAAATGTGAAGGAAGGGGGCCTAGCAGTACCAGATATTAAGTTGTACTATAAAGCAGCGGTCATCAAAACAATATGGTACTGGCTAAGAGACAGAAGAGAGGATCAGTGAAACAGATTTGGGGAAAGTGACTTCAGCAAAACAATGTATGATAAACTATATGAGCCCATCTTTTGGGACAAAAATCCAATATTTGGAAAAAATTCTGGGAAAATTGGAAAACAATATGGGAAAGATTAGATTTAGATCAACATCTCACACCCTACACCAAGATAAATTCAGAATGGGTGAAAGACTTGAATATAAAGAAGGAAATTGTAGGTAAATTAAGTGAACACAGAATAGTATACTTGTCAGATCTCTGGGAATGGAAAGATTTTAAAACCAAGCAAGAGTTAGAAAAAATTACAAAATGTAAAATAAATAATTTTGATTATATTAAATTAAAGTGCAAAGCACAGTGTATATATATGTATATATATAAATATACATATTTTTTCTTTAACAATTAATTTGGACTTGCATGGCAATGTTTCATAGAAGTGTGCATGAGCTAAATACTACTTCTTTCTGAAAGACTTGGGAGCTGATGTTAACAAAAAAAGATGAGGGACCTTTTAAATTATTTTTAGGATTTTTTTTTCAGGAGCAGATCTGTCCATCTTTGCTAAACTCCTGATTAAGCTCACAAAATCTTACTATTTAAGAGAAAGGCCTAGTTTTTGAAAAATTAAATGTTTAAAAAATTTAGTAACAAATTTCCACAGAAGTTTTCCAGAGTCATATAATCCATATTGTCTCCATCCCTCTCTTCCCTCTTCCTGGAGCTGAAAAACAATTCAATCTGGATTATAAAGGTATTATCATGCAAAACATAATTCTATATTATTCATTTCTGTAACAGAATAATCTTATAAAACCAAGACCACAAAACATATACCCAAATAAACAAGTGTTAAATCACATGTTTTCATCTGCATTTCTATTTCAACAGTCCTTTCTCTAGAGGTGGATAGCATTCTTTTTCATGAGTCCTCATAATTGTCCAGGATCACTGTATTGTTGTTTGTAACAAAGTCTATCACATTTGATCATTCCACAATATTGCAGTTACTGTGTATAATTGAGAAAGGCCCAATTTGTCAGATATATAGGGAAAAGGCATTTTTCCCATTTATCTGTTCATATCTGTTTGTTGCTTCCTTACATATGGTAAGCCTTATACCATGTCGATATAAAGCTTTCCTTTAATAGCTATAGATCTTCAAGTTAGAGAGTAAGCCAACTTTACCAGCACCAGACCACCTGCGATTCCTTGACAGGGACTTTCTCCTACCTTCTTAGCATCGGGCAGCAGAATTGGGCAGCAAATCACCTAGCAAAATGGCACCTTATATAAGGAGGTCCTTAATTGTTCCCAGCTGCTCTGGGAATTCCACAACCATGTGACTTTCTGTTTCAGGACTCTCAATTCACTAAAAGCAGTGTTTGGCATTTTCTTCACTCTGTTGGTGCTTATTTTGTGATTATGAATCTGAAAAATCATTGGATACTCCACATTAAAGAGTTGCATGAGCACAAGATTACAAGGATCTTTTCTCACCTCTTCAAAGTACTGTACATCATCCTTACTAGATCCTACTGGTCTTATCAGAGGGCTAAATCAAAATTTGCCAATGTATCTTCATGACTCAATCTGGTTAACCTCATGATTACTTGATATCAGCAATGGGAAATAGGGCTAATGCATGCCTCTCTCTATACCTAGAAAAAAGATAAAGTTCCATGTTAAAGGGAACAAGTTGAAAAAAGTTTGTGTGAATAAGAGAACTTTGAAAACAGAACCTCCACTATACTAATGAAGTCAGCACTGCATCCAGATTGGAACAAATCATACAGGAATGTCTCCACTCCAAAAAAAACGTTCAAATTTGTATGTCTTTCAATAATGAAATGAGATGAAAGATATTTCAGTGATAATGCTCATTGCATTGTTGAAATGAAGTGTGTTTTGAACAACATATGTGTTTTATGATATATTTCATTGTTCAACATACTACTGCCATTGCGTGTTATGCTTCATTGAAATATATATTTTTTATATATATGTATATATATATATACACACACACAATACATATGTGGCATTATTTAGGCTAGTAAGCAGTGACTTTTTGTATGAATTGCTGTAAAAACGAATGTGCTATTATATATTCCTTTTAAAAAACTTAAATAATATTTACTATTTACATACTTTTCAAAAAACCTTTGACACTCCCCAACTAGAGAAAGCAGAAACTATTTAATAAATAGAAATAGTTCATATCAAAAATAACTAGTAATTCTTAATAGATGCAAAGAGTAAGAAATCTGTAGTTTCAACATGCACAATTATGAGTGTCTTTGACTTACTCCCAATTTATCTGATATAGCAGAGAAGTTTTAGGAACTTTTTTTTAAGATACAGAGGTCAATTGATTTGTGTAGGTTCAAATAAGTTTTAAGCCTCCAATGTGGCATTTGAATATATATCTTTCAAACTGGTTACTCTATCCACTATACCCCTTGGTTCTATAAATAGTTCAAATGAAAACAAATTTTAAAAAAGAACCATACAAAAATCAAAGGGAATAAAAAATTCTTACCAAATAACTAAGATTTAATAACTACTAACTAATAGTAAATAACTAACAGATTTAATTATCAATTTTCTTGTGGAAAATGTACAAAAATAAAATTTTAAACAGAATGTCCTTCCATGAACATTTTAGGTCTGCTCTGGCAGATGACACACTGTGTAATAGATATAGTTTAAAAGTAGATTTGTGTAAGCATGTTAGAGAAAGCCTTTGCTGGAAGTCATGGACATTCTGAATAGAATGCAAGGGGTAGGAGGAGAGAGCTGAGTAACAGACAGTGCTGTGCTGTGAGGGATTCAGAGAAGAAGTGCAATCTGAAGTCCCTTTTGACCTGGGATCTTGGAGAGTGGTGAAGGTTGAAAAGGCAGAAGACATCAATCCTGCGAGTCAACTCTGAGTAGGGAAGTGGCCTGTGATCTGGTGGACAGTTTGCAGACATCTCTCCCTACCTGGTTACTTTGGATCATCGGCTGTGGAGGAGTTGGTTCCTGGTATCCTGATAGCATCTCTGGAGTAGTTGTGAGACCCCAAATTCAAGCCCTCTTTCTTAGGTCCATAGCCAAGCTGTCAAAACCTGGCAGTAGCCAGGTTGGCTAAGGATCTTACCCTTTGACTCCAGTCCTGGGAGTTAGTCACAGCTTCACCTAACTCCCTTTCCTATCCCCTTATATTATAATTAAACTGTTTCCTTGTGAGTTTTTCTAGCATTTTAAAGTCCTCATTGTGTGTATGTAATACTCTGAAGTTATTCCAGGCTGGGTGGGGCAGAGTGACAGTTAGTAAGGCTTAACTGCCATTTCTGTCAACAGTCATTCCCCTTATAGTTAAACCTGGTTCCCTGGCTTGTAAAGTCTTACCCATTGTCCCTTCCTGTCTCCTATCCATTCCACTGAGCCCACATTTAATATTTAAGTCAATTTCCCTGGTTTTCCCCATAATAAGGGCTCTCCAATGCTTGGGGGAATAGATTCCATATTTATTTCTTTGTTTTGTGCTTCTTTTCTCTCAAATTCTCTACCATCTTCCTGACCACTACAGATTCTTTTAGATACTTTTGGCTGGAAATAATCTTTACTTTCCTGGAATTCTGATGTCTATATTATTTTTTCATCAATTTCCTCAATACAAGAATCTTGAGCCATTCATCTTATTTTTCTTACAATCTGGACCCTCAAAGACCTCTTCCTTCCCCTGTGTTGGGTTTGTTAGCTTGCCTTTATAGCACATTCGTTTTGACAGCAATTCATATTTTCTGTTTGTTTATTTTTTCCTCCACTAGGCAAAGTTTTCTTCTGTTTCACTGTTCTAGATGAAGTAATTGATTTAGAATTCAAATTTGGTGATGGTTTCTCTTCCTGTAATTCTTGTATTGATTCCTTTTGACCCCTTCAAATTTCAAGCTGATACCCAGTTTCATTTGTAGATGTATTTGGACAAGGACATTCTTTCTGATTGACTGCTGTCAAGTTTCTAGAAATCATTGAGATCCTATGCTCTTTCCCACAGAAACTTGATACCTCAAAACAGATCTCCAAGAAGTCATCTGAACCATAGACAATATGCAGTTGCTACTTTTCATATAAGAGTTTTGACCTTGACATGATATACTGGCTAGGTTAGAATAAAATTTCATTGTAAATGTGTCTTTCTGCAAACTTCAATAACTTTGAGAGCAATAGCTTTGTTCTAACCAGAGCCTCTTGTTCTGAAGCTGGCATTTGTAAGATGCTTATATGGAACCATCTGTATCAGAAGACATTTTGGTATTGCACATTTGCCTGGATAAGGATGAGAAGCATTCTCTTCCTGTAAGGAGAACAAGAGGAACCAGCACCTCAGGCTCCAGAGCTGAGGGAAACTTGTGGCGGTGCTGGCAACCGCCCGCACCCCAGGAGGAACGGGGCCTTATTGCCCTCGGAGGGCGGTTTCGTGAGGCATATGCTTTGAAGACGCCTTGGAGGGCTTTGGAGGAGGTAGGGAGGAGGGTTGGGGAAAGGCTTCAGTGCTGTTCGCGTGCCCCAGGGAAGCCGCAAAGGAGCCAGAGCAGGAAATCTCCCGCATCTCTCCACGCGTTCTCCTCCTGCAAAGCCCAGCTATTTTATATTCCTAAATATGTGCATTTGCTCTATCCCTAAATGTGGCATGTGTTTGATTAGTGAATCAAATTGAAATATATATTTAAGGGGGCAGCTGGGTAGCTCAGTGGAGTGAGAGTCAGGCCTAGAGACAGGAGGTCCTAGGTTCAAACCCGGCCTCAGCCACTTCCCAGCTGTGTGACTCTGGGCAAGTCACTTGACCCCCATTGCCCACCCTTACCAATCTTCCACCTATGAGACAATACACCGAAGTACAAGGGTTTAAAAAAAA
>NC_058131.1:448841331-448886323 GCF_016433145.1 Gracilinanus agilis | reverse complement strand
TTTCACACAAAGAACACAAAGAAAAACTTACAGCTCATGGTTACAAATCACACAAAAGAAAATCCTTGGAGGCTTCAAAGTAAAGATAGAACAGGGTCCAAGGCCGAACTCTAGCCGCCTGGATATCAGCAAGCAAATTCTGAGAATCATAACTATATTCTATAGATATCATAAATGAATTGAGTCTTGTATTTTTTATAGGGAGGACTGCACCTGGATGGATGAAGTTTTGTCTAGCTCTGACCTTGCCTGACTTAGGAATATTCTTAGAGTTTATGGATCTTAATTTTCTTGTAGAGGAATTGTTAACCCAGTAACTGCTGGTTTGTTTAAAGCTTTCCAATGGGACATATAATGTTATTAAGAAAAGGTGTGGATCTTGAAAAGGAGTCAAAAGGGGAGTCTCAGATGTTCATCTATTTAAGACTCTGTTTCTCTTATTGGCCTCCCACACATATCTTTTTGTCAATTGATACTTCCTTTAATGGGGGAAGTGAGGAAGGGAGGGGATTACCTGGAAACTTCAATGTAACATACAAAAAAAGAAGAAATAAATTTAAATTAAAAACAAAACACCTAACAAAGTGCTCTGCATACAGTAGGCACTTAAATTGTCTGTTGAATTGGAAGACAAAAAAAGAACTCAAGATAATGAGAATAAATATGTTAACAAGTATAGTAACAGACTAAGAAGTGATCATTCCAAATAGGCTAAACATGTATGGTAATGAACCCAAGAATCCAATCCGTTTACAACTGTTATTGATATGTTCATAAGACAGTTTCAAACTTGCTTATAATAGGTCTGTGCTGAAGAAAGTTTATGCAAAAAAAAATTCAACCAATTTAGTTTCCTTTGAAAGTCAGTCATAACATTTAATTACATACTATATTAGTTTAACAAAATGCAAAAGATACTGGAGAGAAGTCTCAGGGGACTTAGCTCTTCACTATTATATCTCACAAAGTTGGTTTAGTTCTCATTCAATTTCCCTAAGCAAGTGTAATATGGCAAAGGACTGTGAAAATAAATCCTAGTAATTTCTATCCAGGTTGACTCTTAAACAGGAAACAGACCACCCAGGCACAGATATTATTCCAGAAAAACTACAAATTTTTGCCTAGATTGAATAAGAATTACAAAAAAATAATGTAACAAGAAGCTACAGTAAGTTACATCTTGTACTCCAGAAGGGCAAAAATGGTCAGACAGAAGTCACAAATGATCTGAAAATAATTGGAAAGAGGATTTCAACAAAGTTAGCACCAGTAGAGGGAGGCCTACAGTATAATAAGAAAATGGCCAGACATATTTAGCTTGCCAGACTCTGGTGAGAGCAAGAATGGAGACTTTCTCAAAGAATGCTCTCCAATAGGGATTTTAAAAGTACCAGGAAACAGCAGTAGGTAGCAACCAGCACAGCCACAAAGTACTCAGAGTGGTATTGCCAAAGTACCCAGGGGAAAATTAGTTCTTTCTACTCTATCTTGAGATGGCATAGATAGCCCTGAATATCTAGCACTCTGAAACTTATAGATGCAAAGGTGCCAAACCTTGGAGGTAGAGGTCAGCATAAACACCCAGTTAACCCATGGCAAGACAGAACACGTGGCAAGAGTTGATCACTCCATTCAGAAATCATAGCAGGTTTTGAAGCCTAACCCTGGAACAAAGCCCCAATTCAGGAATTAAAGTTAGAGAGGAGTAAATAAAGGAAAATAAATATTAAATCAGGATCAAAACTTAATTCAAATCTATATGCAAATCTGCAAAAGGAATAATTGTGTAACAAGGGAAAATAGGAATTCAAAAGATATAGTGGGCTTTCTATGAGAACTACATGAATATCTAGGAGAAATGAATCAAGAGATAGAAATAAATTAAAAGATCAGGAGAAGAGAAATGAAGGAGAATAAAGAGCTTAGAAGAGAAAGTGTTCAATTTTACTCAAATAATGGATGAAAATTAGAATAGAGTAGGGCCCCCTTACCTTTGGTTTCAGTCTCCTCAGTTTCAGTTATCCCTGATCAGCCAGTCCTGGAGGTACTCCATGGCAGAAATTTACCTAGAGGAAGAATCTGCCCCTAGAGATGGTCTTTTCTGATTCTAATTTCACTTTTTAAGGAGTTTTTGTTTGTGTTATGTGGGGTGGGAGGTCACAAGGTACCAAGCTAAGGAACAGGAGAGGGGAGAGCAATCACAAAGAGGAGAAAAATCACATATACTGGATGAGCAGATGTTTACCTATATCTGCAGTTTCAGCCATCCTTGTAGGTCCTGCAATGTAGATATGGGATCCTACTGTATACCAAAAATAAATAAATTATTATGATATAGTGAGAAATATTAAAATAACAAAATGGAGCACTAGACATTTTCTCTGCTCCTCATGGCCTTTCAAACCTCTTCAAAATAGAAATTACTTACAAGAGATAAAGAAATTTGGTATATTCTAGTTTCCACTGACTATTAAAGTATGAGGAGAATGAAAGTCCAAGAAGGATAAACAGAAAACAACAACAACCAAGGCATAAACAATAATGACAAAATAAATGATAGAAACCATGAAATGAATTCTTTTTAAATATATATATGAGAAGATAAAAGATGAAAGCAGTAGTTAAAAAAAAAGAACTGGAGACTGAACTTTAGAACATCAAATTGAAAGGTAATTTTAAAAAATGGGACTAAATTGCAGAATGGGAGGGTGGAAAAGAGTAGAATTAAGTAGAAAGTGGGAGAACATGTGATGTAAACTAATCAAGTCAAAGGCTAACAATGAAGAGTAAATAATTCCTGTAGTGTCTCAGGAAGAAGAAAGACCATTAAAAAAGTAGTCAAAAGGAGGGATTGAAAAAGGTGGAAAAATGAGAAAAATCTTGATTCAAAGATGTCAGGGTAGGCCCGACACATATTCCTAAGAAAGAAGAAAGATATTCTATAAAGGGAGAAGGGGACCTTTTAATGGGTATGATCTGCAAGTTTTGAGGGTTTTAGAGACCACTAGCTTTAGATGGTATAGGTGAATCAAAACTCCTATCTGACACGAAGAAGAGTGGGAAGGCATAGATCCTAAGCAGAAATTATGAGGCAAATGGCAGAAAAATGACCCGGAGTACGGCAAAGATCAATAATGAATTGTACAATGAGGGGCACAGGAAAATTCCTGCCATTGGGCAATAACTTTTCTATTAACTCACAGAAATGAGCAATTCTAAGCATGTAGTACAACAGGAGAAAAAAAAGGGGGGGTGTTGGGGAACAGGGCAAGAGCCACAAGACAGTGGCATTAAATATTTTAAGGGAAGTCAAAATAAGTACTTTAGTAGCTTTAATTCCTGGAGGAGCATAGACATTGAAGAAGCATTAAAGAGTATAAGGGCCATGAATCAAAGAATAAAAGTCTAGAATAGACAGAAAGGAAAAAAAAATTTAAATGAAGAGAATGAGGGAAATTCTTTTAAGAAAAAAGGGCTAGAAAAGTTTTTCTGATTAATGAACAAAACAAACTGAAGCAGAGGAAAGGAAGGAAAGTTCTTCTTAACTATATCTAAAGAAAAAAAGAAAAGAAGAATCAAGTAACTAGATTTTTAAAAAGGAACTAATAAGGAAAACTCCAAAAGTAGGGAGTTACAAATGAGAGGGGGAGAGCTGTTATGATCTTGGGGGACATGATTGTAAAGATGTAATTGTTAAGAAAAGGTAAAGCAGAAAGCCCCAGATGACAAAGGAACTTTAAACTTTCCTTAGGTATAAACAGGAAATCAAATAACACAACTAAACTTCCTGTAGAATCTAGTCTCCTCAACCAATCAGTGTGTTTCTTCAGGAAGACTAGCCTCCTGGCACCAACTGATGTTTCAATTAATGATAGCTAAATCAATAATATCAGAATAACAATGATAAATTAATAACGCATCTGACTAATGATAATACTGATGGTAGTTAAGCTTAACTTCAGGGAGTAAGACTGGATCCTCCTCTGACCCTTCAACTTGCCCTAGAACTTCCTTGAGGCTGACCTGTTGCCAGGTCAACCAACAAAAGGTCAGTAGATGGATTGACTTTTATAAACAAATCTTTTACTGGTGTTAATCAAAACAACAAGGGAAACTGATAGAAGGGAAGAGGGTTATTGGGAATCCCTAAATGAAGTTTGATCTTAGCCCTAAGTATTATATCTAACAGCTTCAGAATGTTCACAGCTGAACTAACCAGGCCCACTGGCCCAGGCAGGCCACTGGTCGATCTGGCCTGCTTTGGTGGACACTGCTTGCCTATAGACAAATTAGATGGTAGCTTGATTGAAGATAAATTGACTAATTGATGCTCGACTGCTGACCCAGGGCTGAGAAACCCTGTGCCAAACAAAGAATAATTAGTTGGTTGAAATATATTTTGTTTCCTACAAGATTGTTGGGTTTGTCAATGAGATGTTGCTATTGGTCAGCTAAGATAGATAAAACCTACCTAACTAAGTTCTCCACCCTCCACCCCAGATTCCAGGCTCCAAAATGAGACCCTGGGTCCAGTCTCTGCCTCCCTTATATAGGGCACAGCCCAAACAACGATTGGTCTCATGCCCCAGGATAGTATCAGAAATCTCCCAAGATTCCAAGTGTCCAACTGCAAACTGTGCCCACAGGCATGGCTTCTTGCAAATCCTTGCAAAACTTAACTTACAGAGTTGGTGGACAGAGTTACCTTAAAACAGATTCAGCTTAGGGGGCAGCTGGGGAGCTCAGTGGATTGGGAGCCAGGCCTAGAGATGGGAGGTCCTAGGTTCAAATCTGGCCTCAGACACTTCCCAGCTGTGTGACCCTGGGCAAGTCATTTGACCCACATTGCCTACCCTTACCACTCTTCTGCCTTGGAGCCAATACACAGTATTTTCTCCAAGACGGAAGGTAAGGGTTTTAAAAAAAACAAAACAGATTCAGCTAAAATAATTGAAGAGATATAGTATTGTATTTACAAAGTAAAGGAAGCAAGTCCTAATTTGGAAAAACTATTAGAGATATGCAGGAAAATATAAAATTAGCTGTCTTGATTTTAAACATTAATGGATTAAATAAATTAATAATTTGAAAAAGAATAATAGATTGGACAAGAAAACAAAACCCCACAAACTGTTGTTTATAAAAAATATATTTTAAAAACAAATACAAAAATATAATAAAAAATGAGGGTCTAGAAAAATCACTATGCATTAAATGAATCCAAACATGTAAGAGTCATAATTAGAAAAAAACAAACAGAAAAATGAAAACAAACATTTAAAATATCCAAAGGGTTAATCAAGGAATCTACACTGGACAACTAAGTTATAGATATAGTATATAGAGTACTGAGTCTAGTGTCAGCAAGACTCATCTTTCTCATTTCAAATCCAACCTCAGACACTTACTAGTTATGTGACCCTGGGTAAGTCATTTAATTGTTTTTGCTTTAGTTTCCTTATATGTAAAATGAACTAAGAAAGGAAATGGCAAACCACTCAGTGTCTTTGCCAAGAAACAATTAAACAACAGGACATGAATCCACTATTTGACAAAAACTTCTGGGAAATTTGGAAAACAATATGGGAGAAATTAGGTTTAGATCATCATCTCACAACCTACACCAAGATAAATTCAGAAGGGGTGAATGACTTGAATATAAAGAGGGAAACTATAAATAAGTTAAGTGAACACAAAATAGTTTACTTGTCAGATCTCTGGGAAAGGAAAGATTTTAAAACCAAGCAAGAGTTAGAGAAAATTACAAAATGTAAAATAAATGATTTTGATTATATCAAACTAAAAAGCTTTTGTACAAACAAAAACAATGTAGCCAAAATCAGAAGGGAAACAACAAATTGGGGAAAAAAATCTTTATAACAAAAAACTCTGACAGGGGTCTAATTACTCAAATATACAAGGAGTTGAACCAATTGTATAAAAAAATCAAGCCATTCCCCAATTGAGAAATGGGCAAGAGACATGAATAGGCAATTTTCAGACAAAGAAATCAAAAGTATTAATAAGCACATGAGAAAGTGTTCTAAATTTTTAATAATTAGAGAAATGCAAATTAAAACAACACTGAGGTATCACCTCACACCTAGCAGATTGGTTAAAATGAAAGAAGGGGAGTGTAATGAGTGCTGGAGGGGATGTGGCAAAATTATGACATTAATACATTGCTGGTGGAGTTGTGAACTGATCCAACCATTCTGGCTGGCAATTTGGAACTATGCTCAAAGGGCTATAAAAGAATGCCTGCCCTTTGATCCAGCCATACCATTGTTGGGTTTGTACCCCAAAGAGATCATAGATAAACAGACTTGTATGAAAATATTTATAGCTGTGCTTTTTGTGGTGGCAAAAAACTGAAAAAGGAGGGTATGTCCTTCAATTGGGGAATGGCTGAACAAATTGTGGTATATGCTGGTGATGGAATACTATTGTACTCAAAGGAATAATAAACTGGAGGAATTCCATGTGAACTGGAAAGACCTCCAGGAATTGATGCAGAGTGAAAGGAGCAAAGCCAGAAGAACATTGTACACAGAGACCAATACACTGTGATAAAATAGAATGTAATGGACTTCTGTACTAGCAGCAATGCAATGACCCAGGACAATTCTCAGGGACTTATGGAAAAGAACGCTACCCACATTCAGAGGAAGAATTACAGGAGTGGAAACAGAAGAAAAACAATTGCTTGAACACATGGGTTGAGGTGAACATGAATGGGGATGTAGACTCGAAACTACCACACCAATGCAACTATCAACAATTTGGAAATAGGTCTTGATCAATGACACATGTTAAAACCAGTGAAAATATGCATCAGCCATGGGGGGAGGGAGCTCGGGGGATGAAGGGGAAAGTAAGAGCATGGATTATGTAACCATGTTAACTTTTCTAAAAAATAAATATTAATAAATGTTTAAAAAAACTTTATTATAACCATGTTGAATTTATGCTAGAAATACAAGGCTTATTCAGTACTAGTAACTCAATCTATATAATAATATGAAAAATAAAAATATCTAAGTCCATGTGGTTATTTCAATAGATTAGAAGTCTTTGTCAAAGTATAACACTCTAAAAATCCTTTTAAGTATAGATATAGAGAGACCTTGATATCATAAAAAAGCATCTAAAACCAAAACTAATCATCATTTGCAATAGGAATATACTAGAACAATTTCCAGTAGATACTTGAATAAAGCAAGGATAAAAAGGGATAAACAAGGAAACTACATCATTAAAAGGAAGTATAGGAAATAAAAGCCAATATCAGTATTAAACATAAATTCTTCAAACAAAAATGCCTAAACCCATAAAGAAAAAAAATAATTGAAATACAAGACAAAAACAGTAATGCAATAGGGGCAATATTGCCATTCTTCCTACAATTATTTGACATCATTTTACAAATGCTAGCAATAGTAAGAAGACAAGAGAACAAAATTAATCTCATAAAGATAGGTAAAGAGGAAATAAAACTATTCCTCTTTGTTGGTGATAGGATGGTTTACTTAGAAATTCCTAAGAAATAAGTAAAGATAATAATCGTAGGTTAAAAATAAATCCTCAAAATTAAGCTTCATTTCAATCTGAGCTATCCATCAAGACAATGTCTAAGCCTGTGATTTGTCTAGCTTGGCACCTCTTAGGGCCTTTCCCAAAGGATTTAGAGTGCCATAGAAGAGGTCATCATTCAGCTCTTCAAAATGGGCCCTGGTGCCCTTCAACTGGGGAATGGATGAACAAATTGTGGTATCTGTTGGTGTTGGAATACTATTGTGCTCAAAGGAATAATGAACTGGAGGAATTCCATGTGAACTGGAACAACCTCCAGGAATTGATGCAGAGTGAAAGGAGCAGAACCAGCAGAACATTGTACACAGAGATGGATACACTGTGACACAATTGAAAGTAATGGACTTCTCTACTAGCAGCAATGCAGTGATCTAGGACAATCCTGAGGGACTTATGAGAAAAAACATTATCCACATCCAGAGAGGAACTGTGGAAGTAGAAACATAGAAGAAAAACAACTGCTTGATCACATGGGTTGAAGGGGATATGACTGGGGATGTAGATGCTAAACAATCACTCTATAGATCTTTACACATGTAAAACCCAGTGGAATTGCTTGTTGGCTATGGGAGAGGGGTGGGAGGAGAGGAGGGTAAGAACATGAATCATGTAACCATGTAAAAATGTCTTAATCAAAAAAACAAATAAATAAATAGATAAAAATTAAAATTAAACAAAATGGGCCCTGATGATAGAGGTATAGAATGCAATACCTTCATAGTGAGTATTGGAAGAGAAGATGCACTTTGCACATTCATAAGCAATATACAGATGGTGCACAGCCCTCTTGTTTTCACTGATGTCCTTCTTGTACTTTAACTTGAATTCAGCAGTGAATTGGTTGACCATAAAGTTGTCAGAGTCCTCCCTACCCAAGAGTGTGCCCTCAGCTGTGGATTTGACTTCAAAACTGCCTTCTTGAATGGTAGGAATGGAGGCATCAAATGTATCACTTCCAAGGTCAAAGACCAACACCAAGTATGGCAGCAGCAGTTGGCTCATTGATGATGCAGAGCACATTGAGGCCAGTGATGGTTCTAGCATCTTTGGTGGCCTGATTTTGGGAATCATTGAAGCAGGCTGGTACTGTGATGACAGCATTTGTCTTCTCAAGGTAAGCTTAAGCAATTTCTTTCATCTTGGTTAAGACCATAAAAGATACTTCTGGAACTTTTGTTCTCCCTTTTGTACTCTACTTGGATCATAGACCTTCCTGCATCATTCACTACCATGAAAAGCCAATGCTTCATGTCTGACTGCACAGCTGAATGATCAAATATGTGATCATTCAAATGTTTGGCATCAAAAACTGTGTTGCTACATGTTTCTGGTTGTTCTTGCAACAGGTTCGTTGCAACTTGCTACTTTTCAGTATCATTGATTATGTTTTCTGTGTCAGTGAAGATGGTGTTGTTTGGGTGGTCCCGTTTCTTTGGTCATTATCAATGACATCCACTTTCCCATGCTGAAAAACTCCCACACATTAAATGGTGCCAAGATCAACATATTTGCTGGAGCATCAGAGGTTATGGCTGACCAATATGGAATAAGAAGGGCTACTGCTGCACTGAGTAGACTCTATGAAGTGCTTCTTAAGGAAATAAAGAGCAACTTAAATAGTTGGAGGAATATTCAGTGTTCATGGTTAGGCCACATCAGTATAAACAAAATGACAATACTATCTTGAATGCTATAAGAAACAAATTATCAAAGTGATACTTCATAGAGTTTGATAAAAATTACTGGAAAAACAAAATATCATGAATATCACAGGAAATAATGAAAAGTGGTAAGACTGAAGGGGCAATATCACTTTCAGGTCACACACTATATTATAAAGCAGCATTATAAAGTCATGAAAACCATCTGACATTGGCTAAAAAAAAGCAGAGATAGATACAATAAAGCAGACTATAGAACTAGAATTAATGAAACTTAATGAGATAGTGTTCAACAAAGAGGAAAACATGCTTCAGAAAGAACTCTATTTGATTTTTTAAAAATTCCCTGGAAATCTAGAAAGCAGTTTATTAGTAATTAGGCTTAGAACACTGTTGTTGTTCAGTCATTTTAGTCATATCCAACTCTTTGTGATCCCATTTGGGATTTTCTTGGCAAAAATATTGGAGTATTTTACCTTTTCTTTCTCTAGCTCATTTTATGGATGAGAAACTGAGATAATGAGGGCTAAGTTACTTGCTTAGGGTCACTTAGCTAATAAGTATATGAGATTAGACTGAAGAAGTCTTTTTGACTTTAGGCCTGATACTCAATAGAATGGATAAACTGTGCCACCTAGCTGGCCAATATAAGCCACTGAGGCTTAAAATTTTACACTATATTCCACAATGCATGTGTGACCTAAATATTAAATTTCATAGTATTAAAAATTAGAAGAGAAGCCTGTTTACCATGTTTTAGGTAGGAGATATATTCTTAATGAAAAAAGTAGATTAAAGCAGATACCTTAATGAGGCAGAAAAGCTTCCATAGACAAAATTAATCAGTGAAATAAAAAGGAAGTGGCTAAATGAGGAAATATTTTGAGTCAAATATCTTCAAGGGGGTGTGGTATCTAAGATATACAAATAATTCATAACATGTGTGTTCACACATATGTATGCAAGAATGCTCTAAATAACTAATAAGAGAAATGCAGATCAAAATAACTTTTGAGGTTTTATCTCATCCTTTGAAAATTAACAAAGATGTCAAAAAGTAGGGAAAACTAATGTTTGAAGAATTTTGGAAAGATAAGCACACTAGTGCATTGTTGGTGGAGTTGTGAATCAATACAACCATTTTGGAAAGCAATTTGGAATTATGCAAACAAAATTATTCAAATATCCATTCTCTTTGATCTCATTATTATGCTTTTACTCTGAAGGGTCCATTGATAAGAAAGTCATCTTATAAAACAAAACATATATAGCAGCACTTTTTTTAATAGTAAAGAATTGGAAACAAGGTAAGATACCATAAATTGGGGAATGGCTAAACAAAATGTGGTACCTAAATGCAGTGGGATATTATTGTGCTATAAGAAATGATGAATATGATGGAGAAATATAAGATATACATGAACTGATGCAGACTGAAGAAAAAAGAGCTAAAATTATATGTACAATGATTATAATATAAATGAAATGACAACTGCACTTACAACAATCAAAATTGAATGACATGAAATTATAAAGAACAAGTTTGACTTAAAAGAGATAAGAACATTACTACCCCAATTATTTGTGCAGTCATTGCACACTACACATATTTTTAGACTTTTCCAGTGTATTGATCAGTTATGCTAATTTCTCCTCCTTTTGTTTTTAAAAAATAGTATTTATTATATGGGATAGTTCTTTGGGAGGTGGAGGGAGAGAGATCTTGAGTGAAACTATGGTGATGTGAAAACTAGCCCAAAACATCAACAAAAATTTATTAAAAAAAAAAAAGAAATATTAGCACAAAGTCAAATGATTGGGGGGTGGGGGGAAAAGGCCAATGTAAAGTATTTGACATAAAAAATAGTTGGCTCCATCTCTTCCTTTTTTTTTTTTTTTGGCTCATTTTTTCTGCAGTGATATTTAAGTTCAGAATTAAATAAAAAATGTGGGTTAAAGAAATAAGTAGAACAGCATATTTGTAATTAAAAAGAGGTAGAAACAACCTAAATTTCTTACATTTGGTGAATGACTTTATACATCACGGTATACAAATGTAGAATGCTATAACTGTATTAAAATGAGAAATATATATGAAAAATAGCAAGAAATTTCTTATATGGTGTAATGAAAATGAAGAAGTAGAAATGGAAAAAAAATAATGCAATAATGAAGACTATTTAAAGGGGAAATTGCATACACTAATGCAGAGACAAATGAACAAACAGAAATGGATTAAGAGGTGCGAACTAACAAGATATTATGGATATATTATGCATAATATAAATTAATTTTAAATATAATTATAATAATTTGCTTAGTTTTATTTTTAAAAGTTTAGAAATTTTAAAAAGTAATTTATCTTTATTAAAGGACTGAAATAAAAGAAATAAAAACAAGTGTGATATAAAAGAAAGAAAACATATTCTAGTTTTAGGTCATCCTGGATCTTGAAAGCAATTTTCCTTATTCCTTTATGCTCTCATCATTTATTTCCTTCCAAACAACTAAGACAATCAAACTTCTGGTATATCTATATAATGATTTACGTATATTCTCAATCCTTTGTCAACCTAGACCAAATTTTTTAGGGTTGGAGTCCTTGGAAATTAAGCTCTTACAGAAAAAGAAGAAAGGGTTTGGATTAGAAGGAGAGGAAGTGAAAAGAGGAAAAAGAAGAAAAGAGTACGGACAAGAAAAAAGGGAGATAGAGTCAAGAAAGAAGTCAATTAAAGTCTTTTAAAACAAAATTACTAGTTCTCTGACTCATGGAGGGTGCTATCTAGAAGCAATCATAGATAAAGGTTTTCCACTTGAAGCATGAATGAGAGAACAGAGAAAACTATTATTAGAGGAAAAAGAAAAGTTTCCAGCTAGTGAATTCTACCGAATAAATGGCATGATTAGTGTAGCTATTTAAACATATAGATACTATGGAACTGGAGAAACTCCTCAGGAAGGACTTAAATGTTTAATGTACTTTATTTATAACAGTAGTTAAAAATTCCTTCTAAACATTATGTTGCTTAAACCATCTTTAGGGACAAAAACTTGAAATTCCAGCAGGTGGTGATGTTAGTACACGAAAGAAAACTCCTTGGTGAGTAAGATGAAACAAACCACTCCTCTCTTCAGAGCAGGAAGTTAGTTTTGTTTTGTTTTTTTCTCATTGGAAAAGTGAAGGAAAAGTTAAATAAAGGTTTAACTCTGTTAATTCACTAACCTATTGAATACTTGGGTTAGAACACAAGGCTGTTGACCTTGGCAGAGTTTTGTCTTGGAAATTTAAGATCTTAATCTATGGGCTGATAGGTTTTTTTAAAAAATAGGAATAGATAGTGATCATAGTAGCCTTTTGAAATGGAGAATTATGGAAACTTCTTAGAGTTTTGCTTCATTTTTTGTCTAGGAAGAAGGAAAAAAAATAACAGTTTGAAATGTTAGGTCCTTGACAATATGGATTATTTCTTCCTTTGTATTTGTATCCCCAGTGCTAAGCATTGTATCTGGGGAAACATAGACACTTAATAAATGTCTGCGGATTGATTGATAACATTAACATATGATCATTTGCATCAGCGAGTGGACATAAACTGATATCCTAAAACTTGAGCCTTCTTAATCCTGGCTTTGTCAATAACTTTGCACAAATCACAACCTCATAACATATGAGTTTGTTGTCTGAATTTTTTTCTGATTTACCTTTTCTAAAGTCTCTTCTACTTTCAACATTCTAGGGCCCTATAAAAGTGAGAGAGGAAGTTTGCATTCAGACATTTAGTTTCAAGACAACTGTGAAGTCCCCAGAGTAAACTGTTTTTGATTAAGAATCATTAACAGTGGGGGCAGCTAAGTAGCAGAATGGTTACAGTGCCAAGCCTGGAGTTGGGTGGACATGAGTTCAAATATGACTTTGGAGATTTCCTAGCTATATGACTTTCGGGAAGTCACTTAACCCCATTTGCCTAGCCCTTGTCCTTCTGTCTTAAGAGTCATTACTAAGATGAAAACTAAGAGTTGAAAAAGCTAAATAAACAAAGAGTGAATTAGAAAATTGTAGTACTTTGAAATTCTTTACTTGCACCATATAAAATATAACTGTCAGCCCTCATATCTAGTCAGTTATAAAATTCTATTGATTTTACATTCTCAAATCTGCCTTTTCTCCACACTCACATGGCTGTTACTCTGTTCAGGCCATCATCACTTCTCATTGGGATTGTTCTAATAGTCTCCAAATCAGATTCCCTGTTTCTAACCTTTCATATCTCCAGTTCATTCTCCACATAATCTTAAAAATAATCTTTCTAAGATATGAGCATGTTACTTCTTTGATCAAAAAAACCTTTAGTGTCCCTTCCCTCACCCTTCATGGCAAATTATTCCATACTCTGAGAGTGAAGGTCCTTTCTAGTTTGGATCCCAGCTTCATACTTCTCCCCTTCATAAAAGATACATTACATGCAAACTTGGTGTGCCATTTCCTGTGTGAATGATTTTGGATACATCATTCCTCATCACACCTGGAAGGTACCTCTATTTTGTCTCCACCTCTGAGAATCTTCATCTTCCTTCATGGTTCATTTTGAGGACCACCTCCTCCAGCTAGAAGGCAGAGAACTGCCTATTTTGTTGGGAGCATAGAATTCTCAAAGGGATAAGGAATGTAATATAAGGCTAGAAAGTCCAGAGGGCATCTGAGTGTGGAAGGCCAAGAAGCCTGAACTATTAAAAAATCACCACCATTTAGCCTCTATAACTGCCCACTTCAAATAACCAGAGGGAAGAAAAGCCAAGTAGGTGGTTTCTTTACTAAATAGCTTTTTTCTTAGTGACATATTTGCAACCTCCTCCCCTACCTGAAACACTTTTTATTCATTCCTAAAATATTATATTTCTTATTTTTCTGAGTAATTATATAGCTATACCACCACCCAACATATTCATGTACCTAAGTTCTATGATGGATAAGACCACTAAACAATTATGAGGACAATCTGAAAGGCTAGTGTTCAGCTTATTAAGAATGATTCCCTTCTCCCATTTCTCACTTTGTCTTTCTCCATATACAACTCTCATTGTATCAAACTTACACATGCTTGGTCTCTTACTATTTAAAAAATGTTATGTTCAATATTCCTTATTTTGTAAATACTTAGGGGTCATATTCTGATTTGGGGTGCTCATAAGAGCTCATATTTGCATTATCTGAAGGGATTATTATTAAATCATATTATTTAGCATTATTTTCTGTGACACGACATCTTTTATAGGAAGCATAGAGCAGTGGATGGAGAACTGGCCTCAGGCCTCACAGTCCTGTCTCTGAGATATGCAGATCATTTTTAGTACTGAATAAATTCTATAAGACAATTACAGGGAAGTTTTCAATCCATTCTAGTAGAGGGAATTTGTTCAGCGGGGCTATCTTCTACTAATGAAAACATAGGTATAAACTCCAGTATCACCTGTGAGGGTTAATTTAGGAGTTTTGACAAAATTAGAGCACAGATTTTAATAATTTAAGTTTTAATGAGAATATAATAGAGTTTTAAATTAATATTATCACTTTAAGCCAGAGAAAAGAAAAATTCTAGCAGCTTTTAACAGTTAACAATTAGATTAATTAAAATAGAGGTAGTAAAGGAGAGAAATATAGGAAATAGGTAGAGAATGAACATTTCCTAATGTCTATACTAGTTATCCTTTAACTACCTATAATTACTACCTGAAAGTGCCTATATCTACCTATAATTGCCTATAATCACCACTAATAACAACTACCCCACAAAGTTCCAACCTAATGCAGCCCAATCAAAATCAACCCAAGCAGTGTTTAATCCAACCCCAATTAGGTCTGTCAATGAAGACTAACCACCTTCCAAAAAGTTCAAAAGGCCCCAAAGCCCTTCTAAAGGCTTGCCAAAAAGCTCTCTCAGTAAGCTCAGGCCTGCCTTAATATTCCAGCAACTAAATGCCAACAACCAACCCAACACACTCCCAGCAGCCAACTTTCCTGCAACTGCCAGCCCTAACTGTCAGCAACTGATTACCTACTGTCATCAACTGACAGCCCCACCAACTAATGCTTGGCATCCTTTTTTTTCTCTTTTCTACCTCACTTCCTATCTCTATGGTTCCTCCTTCCTGTCTCTATGGTTTTTCCTTCTGGTCTCTGTGGACTGGTTAATCCCTAGACATCTCTATGGTAAGAGGACCTCCAGGTTCCCTGTTAAATTAAAAAAAGGAATAAAGAGTTCATTTTTACACTCCTAAGAAAGAAAGTCTTCAGGTTTCAATCAATTATCAGTCACAGTAAATCAGTTACAGGTGTTAAAAGGTAATTGGGCTCTGATGCTCATGGCAGTGGTCAAGAAATTTTTTTGGTCATACATCCTAATCAACAAGCATAGTTTTATTAGTATACATTCCAAATATGTCTAAAATAAGGGTATTCTTCTGTTAGGATTCCCAGAGACTGAAGATTGGAACCACTTCTTATTCTATACCCAGCCACTGTTGTTTGTATCAGATTCATTCCTGGGAAAGCTTGGCTGCAAATTAGGACGAATAGGCTCCATTTTCTCAGATTCAGAGAAATACTAAAAAACACCCGGGGACAATACTAAATTTAGCAAAATTTATGATTTCCCCATAAGAGAAGGAAAAAGTGGTACCCAAAGCAAAATAGATATGACAAGTAATTTCTTTTACACTGAAATGCTAAACATAGGAACATCAAGATAGCATAGCAGTCAGGGTGTCAGGCTTAAAGTCAATCAAATCTGATAACTTCTCAGGCTATAGATGGTAAGGGTTTAAAAAATGCTAAACATGGGAAGAATCATAAAAAACTCATTAATAAAAACAGATTCAATATTATAAAATATTGTTGGAAGTCTGATGGTTAAACCTCACAAACACATAACATGCTTTGAAAGGCTGTTAATTATTTTATATTTCATTCAGATTAACTTCCGCTGCAAGGTAAAATGGCTAGACTAGGACAGCCTTTTTTCAGGTTGTTTCTTTCTCTAAAGCAATTGGCTTCAGTCCACTTTTGCTATCTTCATATCAACAGCTAGCTACTCTAGTGGACATTATGGATGTCACACTCACAAGCCTCCCTGCAAGGTTCTCTTCTGACTTCAGAATTCGGAAAGCCTTTCCTAGGTCTGACCACATCCACAATGACATACTCATTTGCCAAAGAAAAGAAAAAATAAACCAAAGATTATACAAAAGAGGTAGTCATAGTAATGAACTTCAGGACACATGGTAGAAGACAGGTAAATGAGTTTTTAACCTGTAGCAGTCCTCTTGTTTCACAGATAGATAAAAGAGGAAATCAAAGAGTACAGTAGCTTACTTTGTATCCCCTCTAACCATCATTTTTTTCCATCTCAGCAGTCAATTAGGGAACTCTTCATCATTACATATTGCAGAGTACCAATTAAGTTTCCAACCTGTGGAATATAAGTAGGTGGTGAATATCTGTGCATTCTCCATTGAATAGCTCCTATAAACCAATTAATTCCACTTAGTCACATTTTTATAAAATTACTTATACATATATAGGTATATACATAAAATTATATACAGTTCTAAGTTTGCTTTAGTTTTATACTTGTTTTTAAAGATTACCTTAGATGAAAAGGTATTTCACAAAACTATGTGGTTTTAAATGGAAGAAGTAAATTAATAGTTGTGTTTAATAAATTGTGATACTTATTCTTTTTTCCATCTAAAATTTTACATTTAGTAATTTGTTGTTTTTACATAATAATCACTTTAAATTCTACTCACTGACTATGCTACTGCTTTGATTGAAATTTAAAACTAAAAAATTATTTTATTGAACTAGAAAAAATAATAAAATTGATTTGGAAAAATGAAGTTCAAGAATATGAAGGGAAATAATGAAATAATGTTAAAAGCAGGTCTTGTAGGACCAGATTTTAGACTATATTATAAATCAGCAGTTGTCAAAACTATCTGGTACTGCCTAAGAAATAGAAAAGTAGATCAGTGAAACAAAATAGAAATGTAATGAATAATTGTAAAAGAATATATAAATCTCATATTTGGCAAAAGTAAAATTTCAAAATTTTAGAATAACAACTCACTATTTGGTAAAAAATTGTTGGGAAAACTGGAAAGCAGTTTTTCAGAAACTAGATATAGAACAATATTTACACCATTTACAAGATAAGATCAAAATAAATATATATATGTATATATATTTTAGATATAAAGGGAGATATGATAAATAAATCAGAAGAACAGGGAACCTATTACCAATCAGATTCATGGATAGGAGAAGAATTTAGGAATAAATAAGAGATTAAAAACATTGTGAATTAAAAAATGGATAACCTTGAATAGATTAAGTTGAAATAAAACAAATAAAACTAATGAGAATTTGAACAAATAAAACTAATGAGAAATTAGCAAAATTAGAAGGAAAGCAATAGGTTAGGAAAAATGTTATAGACAATTTCTCAGATAGAGGTCTCATATATAAAATATATACAGAACTTTGTCAAAATATAGGAATGAGACATTTTTCTGATTGATAAATGGTCAGAAAGCATGAACAGACAGTTTCTGGACGAAGAAATCAAAGCTATAGTAAAAAATACTCTAAATCATTATTATTAGAGAAATTAAAACAACTCTGAGATGCCATCTCAAACCTATCAAATTGAATAAAAATGGCGAAAGGGAAAAATGACAAATGTTGGAGGGGATGTGGAAAAATAGGAACACACAGATTGATGGTGGAGTTGTAAACTGATTCAAACATTTTGGAGAGCAATATAGAATTATACTCAGAGTTCTAGAACCTTTTTTTTTAAGTTAGTACACTACCATTTTTTAAAATTAATTTTTTTAGAAAAAATTTTCCATGGTTACATGATTCATGTTCTTACTCTTTCCCTCCCCTACCCCCACCACCCCATAGCTGACATGCATTTCCACTGGTTTCTTCATGTGTCATTGATCAAGACCTATTTCCATATTATTGATAGCTGTACTAGGGTGGTTGTTTAGGTTTACCTCCCAAATCATGCCCGCATCAACCCATGTGTTCAATCAGTTGTTTTTCTTCTGTGTTTCCACTCATGTAGTTCTTCCTCTGAATGTGGATAAGCGTTCATTTCCATAAATCCCTCAGAATTGTCCTGAGTCATTTTGTTGCTGATAGTGCAGACTTACATTACATTCAATTTTACCACAGTGTGAGTCTCTGTGTACAATGTTCTTTTGGCTCTGCTCCTTTCACTCTGCATCAATTACATGGAATTCCTCCAGATTATTATTCCTTTGAACACAGTAGTATTCGATCACCAACATATACCATAATTTGTTCAGCCATTCCCCAACTGAAGGGCATACCCTCATTTTCGATTTTTTTGCCACCACAAAAAGCACGGCTATAAATATTTTTTACAAGTCTTATTATCTATAATCTTTTTGGGGTACAAACCCAGCAATGCTATGGCTTGATCAAAGGGCAGGCAGTCTTTTTAGAGCTCTTTGGGCATAATTCCAAATTGCCATCCAGAATAATTGGATCAGTTCACAACTCCACCAGCAATGTCCCAATTTTGCCACATCCCCTCCAACATTCATTACTCTCCCCTGCTATCATTTTAGCCAATCTTCTAGGTGTGAGGTGATACCTCAGAGTTGTTTTGATATGTATTTCTCTAATTATTAGAAATTTAGAACACTTTCTCATGTGCTTATTGATAGTTTTGATTTCTTTATCTGAAAATTGCCTATTCATGTCCCTTGTCCATTTATCAATTGCAAATGGCTTGACTTTTTATACAATTGATTTAGCTCCTTGTATGTCTGAGAAATTAGACCTCTGTCAGAGATTTTTGTTATAAAGATTTTTCCCCAGTTTGTTCTTTCCCTTCTGATTTTGGTTGCATTGTTTTGTTTGTACAAAAACTTTTAAATTTAATATAATCAAAATTATTTATTTTAAATTTTATAATTTTTTTCTAACTCTTACTTGGTTTTAAAATTTTCCCTTTCCCATAGATCTGACCAGTATACTATTCTGTGTTCACTTAATTTTTTTTATAGTTCCCCTCTTTATATTCAAGTCATTCACCCATTCTGAAGTAATCTTGGTGTAGGGTGTGAGATGTTGATCTAAACCTAATCTCTCCCATATCGTTTTCCAATTTTCCCAGCAGTTTTTGTCAAATAGTGGATTTTTGTTCCAAAAGTTGGGTTCTTTGGGTTTATCATAGACTGTCTTGCTGACATCACTTATGCCAAGTCTATTCCACTGATCCTCCCTTCTGTCTCTTAGCCAGTACCATATTATTTTGATGACCACTGCTTTATAGTATAGTTTAATATCTGGTACTGCTAGGCCACCTTCCTTCACTTTTTTTTTTTCATTATTTCCATTGATATTCTTGATCTTTTGTTCTTCCAAATGAACTTTGTTATAGTTTTTTTCTAATTTTGTAAAAGAGTTTTTTGGAATTTTGGTAGGTATAGCACTAAATAAGTAGATTAATTTGGGTAGAATGGTTCATTTTTGTTATGTTAGCTGATCCTACCCATGAGCAATCAATGTTTTTCGAATTGTTTAGATCTGGTTTTAATTGGGAAGAGTCTTGTAGTTGTGTTTGTTTTGGTAGATAGATTCCTAAGTATTTTATAATGTCTAGGGTGATTTTATTTTATTTTGTTTTTTCATTTAATAATTTTTATTTTTTAGAAAAGTTAACATGGTTACTTTCCCCTTCACCTCCCCAACTTCCCTACCCCCATAGCCGATGCGCATTTCCACTGGTTTTAACATGTGTCATTGATCAAGTCCTATTTCCAAATTGTTGATAGTTGCATTGAAGTGGTAGTTTCAGGTCTACATCTCTAATCATGTCCGCCTCAACCCATGTGTTCAAACAGTTGCTTTTCTTCTGTGTTTCCACTCCTGCAGTTCTTCCTCTGAATGTGGGTAGTGTTCTTTACCATAAGTCCCTCAGAACTGTCCTGGGTCATTGCATTGCTGCTAGTACAGAAGTCCACTACATTCTATTTTACCACAGTGTATTGGTCTCTGTGTACAATGTTCTTCTGGCTCTGCTCCTTTCACTCTGCATCAATTCCTGAAGTCTTTCCAGTTCACATGGAATTCCTCCAGTTTATTATTCCTTTGAGCAAAATAGTATTCCATCACCCGCATATACCACAATTTGTTCAGCCCTTCCTCAATTGAAGGACATACCCTCCTTTTCCAGTTTTTTGCCACCACAAAAAGCACGGCTATATACATTTTTGTACAAGTCTGTTTATCTATGATCTCTTTGGGGTACAACCCCAACAATGATATGGCTGGATCAAAGGGCAGGCATTCTTTTATAGCCCTTTGAGAAGAGTTGCCAATTGCCAGCCAGAAGGGTTGGATCAGTTCCTCCACCAGCAATGCATTAATGTCCCAATTTTGCCACATCCCCTCCAACATTCATTGCTCTCCCCTTCTCTCATTTTAGCCAATCTGCTAGGTGTGAGGTGATACCTCAGAGTTGTTTTGATTTGCATTTCTCTAATTATTAGAGATTTAGAGCACTTTCTCATGTGCTTATTGATAGTTTTGATTTCTTTGTCTGAAAATTGCCTATTCATGTCTCTTGCCCATTTATCGATTGGGGAATGGCTTGATTTTTTATACAATTGATTTAACTCCTTGTATTTTTGAGTAATTAGACTCCTGCCAGAGTTTTTTGTTATAAAGATTTTTTCCCAATTTGTTGTTTCCCTTCTGATTTTAGTTGCATTGTTTTTGTTTGTACAAAAGCTTTTTAATTTAATATAATCAAAATTATTTATTTTACATTTTGTAATTTTCTCTATCTCTTGCTTGGTTTTAAAATTTTTCCTTTCCCAGAGATCTGACAGGTGTACTATTCTGTGTTCACTTAATTTTTTTATAGTTTCCCTCTTTATATTCAAGTCACTTACCCATTCTGAATTTATCTTGGTGTAGGGTGTGAGATGTTGATCTAAACCTAATCTCTCCCATATTGATTTCCAATTTTCCCAGCAGTTTTTGCCAAATAGTAGATTTTTGTCCCAAAAGTTGGGCTCTTTGGGTTCATCATACACTGTCTTGCTGACGTCACTTACCTGAAGTCTATTCCACTGATCCTCCCTTCTGTCTCTTAGCCAGTACCATACAGTTTTGATGACCACTGCTTTATAGTATAGTTTAATATCTGGTACTGCTAGGCCACCTTCCTTCACATTTTTTTTCATTATTTCCCTTAATATTCTTGATCTTTTGTTCTTCCAAATGAACTTTGTTATAGTTTTTTTCTAATTCAGTGAAAAAGTTTTTGGTACTTTGATAGGTATGGCACTAAATAGGTAAATTAATTTGGGTAGAATGGTCGTTTTTATTATGTTAGCTCATTCTACCCATGAGCAATCAATGTTTTTCCAATTCTTTAGATCTAGTTTTAATTGTTTGGAAAGTGTTTTGTAGTTGTGTTTGTTTTGGTAGATAGATTCCTAAGTATTTTATAATTTCTAGGATGTTTTTAAATGGTGTTTCTCTTTCTAACTCTTGCTGCTCTAATGTGTTGGAAATATATAGAAATGCTGATGATTTATGTGCATATATTTTGTATCCTGCAACTTTGCTAAAGTTGTTGATTATTTCTACTAGCTTTTTAGTTGGTTCTTTAGGATTTTTTAAGTAGACCATCATATCATCTGCAAAGAGCCTCCTCATTGTCTATTTTAATACCTTCAATTTCTTTTTCTTCTCTAATTGCTACTGCTAGTGTTTCTAGTACAATTTTAAATAATAGAGGTGATAATGGGCATTCTTGTTTCATGCCTGATCTTATTTGGGAAGGCTTCTAATTTATCCCCATTGCATATGATGTTGTTGATGATTTTAGATATATAGTATTTATTATTTTTAGGAAAGGTCTTTCTATTCCTATACTTTCTAGTGTTTTCAGTAGGAATGGATGTTGTATTTTGTCAAAGGCTTTTTCAGCACCTATTGAGATAATCATGTGATTTTTGTTTGTTAGCTTGCTGATATAGTCAATTATGTGAACGGTTTTCCTAATGTTGAACCATCCTTGCATTCCTGGTATAAATCCCACCTGATCATGATGGATAACCCTCATGATCACTTGCTAGAGTCTTTTTGCTAGTATTCTATTTAAGATTTTTGCATCTATGTTCATTAGGGAGATTGGTCTGTAGTTTTCTTTCTCTGTTTTTGATCTACCTGGCTTTGGAATCAGTTGCATATTTGTGTCATAAAAGAAATTTGGTAGGACTCCTTCTTTTCTTATTATATCAAATAATTTGTATAGTATTGGGATTAGTTGTTCTTTGAATGTTTGATAGAATTCACTTTTGAATCCATCAGGCCCGGGCGATTTTTTCTTAGGGAGTTCTTCAATGGCTTGTTCAATTTCATTTTCTGATATGGGATTATTTAAGTATTCTATTTCTTCTGCTTAACAGCATGTCTCGGCAATTTATATTTTTGTAAATATTCATTCATATCACCTAAATTGCTATATTTATTGCCATTTAATTTGGCAAAATAGTTTTTAATGATTGTTTCAATTTCCTCTTCATCAGAGGTGATGTCACCCTTTTCATCTATGGTACTGTTAATTTGGTTTTCTTCTTTCCTTTTTTTTTTAGATTGACTAGTACTTTGTCTATTTTATCTGTTTTACAAAATACCAGCTTCTAGTCTTATTTATTAATTCATAGTTCTTTTGCTTTTTATTTTATTAATTTCTCCCTTGATTTTTAGTATTTCTAATTTAGTTTTCAACTGGGGATTTTTAGTTTGTTCATTTTTTAGTTTTTAAGTTGCATGCCCAATTCATTATTCTCTGCCCTCCCTAATTTGTTAATATATGCACTCAATGATATAAAATTTCCCATTAGAACTGCTTTGGCTACATCCCTCTCTTATCTCTTTCTTATTTATTTTTTGGTTTGATTTATCTAGATCTGATAGGGGAAGGTTGAGGTCACCCACTAGTATAGTTTTGCTATCTATTTCATCCTTGAACTCCAGTAGCTTCTCCTTTAGAAATGTGGATGCTATACCGTTTGGTGATTACATGTTGAATACTGATATTTCTTCATTGTTTATACTGCCTTTTATCAGGATGTAATTACCTTTCCTATCTCTTTTAACTATATCTATTTTTACTTTGGTCTGTCAGAAATCATGATGACAACTCCTGCCTTCTTTTTCTCAGTTGAAGCCGAATAGCTTTTGCTCCAACCTTTCATTTTTACTCTATGTATGTCTGCCTGTCTCATGTCTGTTTCTTGTAGATAACATATGGTAGGATTTTGGTTTCTAATCCACTCTGCTATTTGCTTCCATTTTATGGGCAAGTTCATCCCATTCACAAACAGAGTTATAATTATCAACTATCTATTTGCAGACATTTTGTTTGTCTCTCCTCATCCTGCCCTTTTTTCTTTCACTATTTCCTTCTATACCAGTGTTTTGTTTTTAATCCATTTCCCTGATCCCCTCCCTTATTGTACTTCCCTTTATCCCCTCTCCCTTCTTATTCCACTCTTATTCTTCTTTAGGGTCTTTTTAAGCTACTCCCTCACTCTCTCCCTCCCTAGTGTTGTCTCCCTCCCCACCAGTTATAGGGCACAAATCAATTCTCTTCCCCAATGGTTCAGATTGTTATTCCCTCTTTAAGTTAATTTCAATGCACTTAAGCATTAAGTATTTTCTCCTTCCAACCTCTTTACCCTTCCAATGTATTGATCTTCTCCCCTGTTCGCCCCACTTGCTTCTTTATGGAATATAAATTTACTCCATTTTGTCTGTTTTCCCATTTTTCTTAATGTTATCTCCTTTCCCCCCTCTAGTTTTACATATATATATATATGTATATATATATATATACTTTTTTTTTTCATCCTATACAGTTTGTCCTTCTTCCCTCTAAGAAAACTTCTTCTAGTTAACCTGTTGATAATAACAAAAACCGGACTTAAACAGAGAGTTTGATGCCCAAGCACATATTTCAAGAGAATCCCCATGAGGTAATTAAGAGAGTGGGGTGGGGAGAAAACAAAACTATATAGGTTCTGAAATATTTACAGCAGTTCTTTGTTAAAGAACTTAAAAATGAAAGGTTGTCCATCAATTGGGGAATGGTTGAACCTGTCCTGCCATATGATTTTAATAGGTGCTGTAAGAAATGACAAACAAGTTATAAAAAAGAACCTGGAAAGACATATAAAGTAATACAAAGTGAAGTGAGGAGAACAAGGAGAATGAAGTACCCAGTAACAACAATAATGACTGATTATCAAATGCAAATGACAACTATTATCAATAAGGCAAAGATTCAGGAAAATTACAAGGGACTTATGACAAAAAAAGGATATCCACTACCATAGAAAGAACAGATGGAGTCCAATGCGGATTGAAATATAAACATCTTTTGCTTTATTTCCTCCATGGATTTTTCTCTAATATAAGTGATATGTGTCTTGTTTCACAACATGATGAACAGGGAAATATGTGTTCTATGATAATATATGTACAACCTATATCATATTACTTTCCTTCTCAGGGATTAAGGAAAGGTGAGGAGGGGAAAAAAAGATTGAGAGATTTTTGGACACTAATATGAGAATTAGTTTCTGTAAGATAAGCACATTTTTACATATTTATAACAAATCAAGAGTATTATGTTATTATTATATTACAGATAACATCATATTAAATACAAAAAATAATAACAGCAAGGAAAAAAGAAATTCAAAGACATTTCCATCTTCGCTAATGTCAATCATTTGTTTTTGCAAATAAGTCCAGAGGTGTCGCATAATTATATATTTTTTGACAAATGTTTTTAAAATCTATTGAAATTCTTTCTTTAGAATTTTAAAAATTGGTGTGAAAATCCTATCTTAAAATTCTAAAAGTATACAGATAAAAGAGTTAGTGACATCATTTTTGGCAAGAAAATCATGTAATGATCGAATCATTTAAAATTTTGAAAAAAAGCAATTCCTTTCTATTCACTAAAATATTACCTTTGTCTGATATCTAAGATATAGAGAACCAATACAAACATATAATACCAAAAGTCATTCCTCAATGAATAAATTATAAAAAGATATTAACAAATAGTTCTCAGAAAAAAAAGAATAGCAAACTATTAAAACCATACAAAAATTAGCCCCAGGACACCAATAATAATAGAAATGCAAATAAAAATGACTGAGGTTTTACCCAGTACTCAACATATTGAAAAAGATGATAAAAGATGAGAACAGTCAATGTTGAAAAGTGTGATAATTATATTAAGTCTACACTGCTCATTGTTAGATTTAATCACCAAAGGTGAGAACACCTCTAATTCTGGGAGGTCTGTAACCCATGTGTGCTAGACTGAGTTATGAATCAGAATTGACTGACTGCCCCTAGGTGTTCTATGAGAAAGCGTCTATTGTGATTGGACACGCGGGCTAGAGAAAGGAAAGGCACAGGAAATGACTCATAAGTGACCCCTTTAAAAAGACGGAGTTGAGTGAGTGAGAGATCTTAGGTTGAAGAGAGCACCTGGAGACTGACCTCTTCTGGTTTCGTGGAGGAGTGTTGGAACACTGAGACCCTGGTGAGACTGCTTTAAATATTTTCTTTGAATTCCACGTTGTGAGTTTAAAGACTGATTGAATCTTCATGAACTTCTCTTAAGAAATTTCTTTTAGTAGACTCTGTGAATGAAGTTTTGCTCCATTCACCTCCAGGCCTCTGGCCCTCTAACTCTCAGCTGAGAGTTAAGATCTACCTGGATTAATTAGAAGATTGTAACAAATTACCTACTGGGTTAGATTCTTATTTCCTTATTTCCTCTCTCTTCTTAATTGTAAACAAACTTCCATAAAAGTCAATTTTGACTTGAGATTATTCTTAATTGAGGATTGATAATAGTTCAATCCTCTGGCGACCATCTTTTAATATATTGAACCCATAAAACCCTTTTTTCCCCCTTACAAAAGGTACATTTATAAAGTGGCACATTTAAATCATCATTGCATGTCTAGTCATTTTGAAAAACAATTAGAACTTATGCTGAAAGCAACTAAAATGTACATACCCTTTGATCTAGAGATCCCATTTTTAGGTATAAAGAACCATGAAGGACAAGAACAGAATGGAAGTTTCAAGAAAAATTAAAACTTTTGTAGAGGCACTTTTTGTAGTAAGAAACAACTGGAAATGAAGTAGAGATTCTTTGACTGGGGAAATGACTAAAAGTAATGTAGATAATGGATTATTACTGAGTCATAAGAATTGACGACTGAAGAATTCAGAGAACCTGTGAAATTGAAAATTGGATTGTTCTTAGAAACTTTGTGCCTCAGTATTTCTTTATTGCAGATTCTTATTGTGACAAACCAATAATCATCAATAATCAAGGACTCGCATCAGCTTAAATAAAGTAGATAGATCCAGGAAACAATTATGACATATTCTATCTTGACCTCCAACTTCCTGAAGTCTAAAAAGATCAGGTTTCCCCCTTTTAAGGGTTCTTTATTACCTTTAAAGGGACTTGAGGTGTCTAAGATCTCTGAAAATGGTTCCAGTCTCCACCAGTGGTATTCCCCCAAGTATAGGGGATGATCCCCTATGTAGCCAGTAGCTATCACATTTACTTTTACAAAAGAATATTTACTTCAAAAGGTATAATTACAGACACACAGACTTATTCCAAACATGTGACAGGCAGAATCTGCTTCCCTTTGTCTATGTGGCATAATCCCAGTTGCAAGTCCAAAACCTGCTATGGGGATTGACTTCCAGACTCTGGCTTCTCAGGGTTTCCATGCTAACCTGGCTAACTGTATTATCCCAATTTGCAATCCTGTCTCCAAAGTCGTTATGGTCAAACTACTAGGTCCAGTGAGACTCAGCACCAGCACATGAAACTGAAGAGGACAAACAATAAAAATAGAAATAAGAATTCCTAGGCCCCTTCATTAGAGTCAGAGGAAAATAGGGAAAGCAGAGGAGGGAAGTTCTCTCACTAGTTTAATTCATGGCACCCATGCAGAGGGTGAACAATGATCTTCACCCTCTGGATCAAGCTAGGCAGCCAATCAAAGCAGGCTACTCTCATCCATGTGGTAACAGATACAGAGGTCTCCATATTATGCCATCAAGATATTTTCTAAAGACCTCTCAAAAGTGCATCCATTAGCCAAAAGAATCTCAGCAAATTTGAGATATTCATCTTTTTGTTAAAGAAAAATAAACAAAATTTAAGTTTGACAACATTCAAGTGCTAGTAAAGAAAATGTTGGCATATGTAAATCTTTTTGAAGGTGAAGGTGTTTTAGGGGGTTATTTTGGTATGTTTTATACATTTCAAATTGTCAAATAAATACTTCACAGTGAAGTATTTACATTTTTTCAGTATTTGAGTGTAGAATTTTTTTAAACCTTTTTTTTTTAATTTTTTTTAAACTTCTGTGTATTGGCTCATAGGTGGAAGAGTGGTAAGGGTGGGCAATGGGGGTCAAGTGACTTGCCCAGGCTCACACAGCTGGGAAGTGTCTGAGGCCAGATTTGAATCTAGGACCTCCCGCCTCTAGGCCTGACTCTCAATCCACTGAACTACCCAGCTCCCCCCATTTGAGTGTAAAATTTTGCAAATGTTTTTGTACTGTATTATATAGTTACATTCATACCTCTCCCCCAATACATATCTTATTTTTCCTCTGGCTTGTTTTATGAATTTATGTAACTTGATTAATTTTGAACCCAAGTAGGTTTATCTCTCAAATATATAAATCAATCTTTGATCTAATAGATTAGAAGTTCCATCTTGATGATCAATCAATTAAAAACACTTGTGATATGCCCACTATGTTTCTGGCATTATGCTAGGAGCTGGAGATAAAAAGACAAAAACAAAATGGACCCCACCTTTAGAGACCTTATATTCTGCCAGAGAAAAAAACATTTAAAATATGAGAAAAACAAATACAAAGTAATTTTTGGAGGTACCAGAAGTATATGTAGGGGGAATAGAATTAGGAAACGCTTCATGGAAAAAGGTGACATTTGAGCAAATACTTAAAGGGAAACATGAATTCTCAGAGGCAGAAGAAGGGAGGGAGAAAGTTCCAAGTATGAAATGGTAGAGATCTGGGATATAGAATTTTGTTTGTGAGGGGAAAAAAGGACACTTTGGAGGGATTGTAAAGTATGTGAAAGGCAGCTATGCGTAATAAGGTTTGAATGGTAAGTTGGGGGCAGAATATGGAATGTTTTAAATACCATATAGAAGAGTGTGTATATGATACTAGAGGGACCAGAGAGCCAATAGAGAATATATTGAATTGAGTTCCTTCATGTTAAAAAAAAGTCTCTTTGGCAGCAACGTGGAAGATGGATTGGAGAAAACACATTCTTGAAGTGAGGAAACCAATTAGGAGGTTATTTCAATATCCTAGAGAAGAATTACTGAGGGCCTGAATTAGGGTTGTGGTAGAGTGACTAGGGAGGAGATAGCTGCCAGAGATGTAAAAGTAGAAATAATATTTTGCAACCTATTAGATATAAGTATTGCATGAGAGTGAATAGTCAAGGATGATTCTGAGGTTGTGAACTTGGCTGTTTAAAAAGATAGTGATGCTTTTGACATAAATAAGGAAACATGGAAGAGATGTGAGTTTTTAGGGAAAGGTAAGGAAAACCGTGATGCATATTCTAATATATCATTGGCTATTCCTCTTATAAAACTGATTCTTTCTTACAGAAAGTGAAAAGGGTAAAGGAGTGAAGGGGTAGGGAGCTCTTACATTGCCCTGGAGCTCAGATATAATAAAAATTGATCTTTCCAGAAGGTAATCTTGTGGACAGAGTGTAGGTATTGTTATGAATAAAGGGGGCAAAGCTAGTAATAATACCAGAAGGAGCTAACTTTGGAGAGGATGGTAATCAAGTTCTAGGCTAGCAGAGAGATAAGAGAAATTCTCTTCTGCTAGGCGCCAAGCTCCTTTAAGATGTCAAATCTGTAGCCTCTATCCTGATGAGGAAGTAACTTCCTATTGGTGTGTATAGTAGTTTGACAGGAAGTGAGTGTGGGACTTCCTGTCCAACAGCAATGGAGTTTATCCCTGCTGTAGCTATTCAGAACCTTTCCTGTTGGCTGTCTCTGCTTGGCCTTAGATGGGTAGGCAATAACCACAAAGGTCTCAGATTAAGGCTAAGGGGTTCATTGATAAAAGGAGTATAGGTGATAAGGTAATGGAAAGAGGGTTAGGAAGTACTGAGAACTAAGGGTGAAAGATTTCTCTGACTCAAGATGCTGTTAGGTCTTCCCTGGGTGCTCTTCCGTCAGCGTGTTGTAGTCTCTTTGATATAAAATAAAATTAATCCTTGGTTAAAGGTTGGTTTGCTTTGCCAGTAGTAATAATGGGTTTGACCTGAAGAATTGGTTTGACCCTATTCTAAGCCTAAAACTACCTGCTCTCACCTCCTGGATCCCAAGGGGGTATGGGCAAGTGAGAGATGAAGGGAGAAGTGAACTGAAGTCAGGGTCTACCAAGCTTATTTATAGCCTGGCTCCAACTGCCATGTGGCACCAGCCGCCTGTCTCATGGCATGTTCCACAGTCTAACCAGGGCAAACTGCCAGCTTGCGCCATGCAAAATATGGCAGTATGCTTTTCTATATTACAGTATTCTAGGAGAGGAAGATTTGTCCAACATAGTTTATAGAACAGGTGGCTTAAATTGTGGTTAATTTAATCAGTCCTCTGAAGCCCCAATGTCTGAAGAAGAAGAGAAATTGAGAGCTTGCATAGTTACAGGGCACAGGGAAAGATGAAAATGGAGGATTATCAGTGATAACTGGTGAAGAAATTAAGGGCTTGGGGATTTGATGAAGATTTAGAAACAATGATTGTAAACTCTTGTATTAAGCCATTTAACTAGTTTTATAATATTCCAAGGTTGCTTCTGTCCCCAAACCACAAACGATTCAGAGGGACATAGGATGCTACATCAAAACAAATCACATATTTATTGACCAAATACTGTATGCAGTGCCAAGAACATCATTCCATGATCACAATCTAGGGCAGACTCAAGGAACTGAGTGTTAAGGGGAGACTTACTCTAGATCAAGTCATTTAATGATGTCCACTCTAAAGGGTCCCCAGGAGAGTATAAAATTCTGTGCTTCCTTCCAGGTGTTCTAATCTTCTTGGCTATAAGTGTTGTATTACTCATAAATCAGATTCCAAAGGGAGCACTTGGCAGAAAAGTGTGGGAACTACTGTAGTACATCAGCTAAAATGAAGAGTTCATTTATAGGTTCAGGCTTCAGAAGAAGAAGTGCAAGATGAAACTAAAATTGCTTTAAAGAAATCTGATAAATATAGTATTACTTAAAAACTTCTAAAGCTATAGCAAATAATGACAATAACAAGTCACATACCTTTTCCATGTGCAGAAATCTAGCTTAAGAACTTCAAAGAGAACTTTCTAAGTTATACAACTCTGGCTAGGAGATGTTTATGGGGCTATTATGGTGCCATGGATGGTCCTGTTAAACAGTTAAAAAATCAGACCTCCAGATTTCCAGAGCCACAAGAAAGCAGAGTTCATATAATTTTAGTTGAGATTTTCCCTTTTGCTACCACACCATAAGAACAGGCCAAAATAATTTTATTCAGTTTTGAAGTTTAACCATTAATTCCCAATTGGGAAATAATCCTACATATTTTAATACATTTTTAAAAGGAGACCTTTAGTCAAGAGCTGGGCTGGCAATAATTCATTTTGTTAATTAGCATTGAAACAAATAAGACTATAGAATCAGAAAAAAATATAGCAAAGTTTATCAGGAAGAAAAAGAAGAGATCAAGAATATCAAGGGAAATAATGAAAAAAGTATGAAGGATGAGGGCCTAGATCTTAAACCATACTATAAAGCAGTGGTCATCAAAACAATATGGTATTGCCTAAGAGACAGAAGGGTAGGTCAATGAAATAGACTAGGGGTAAATGACCTCAGCAAGCTAGTGTTCAATAAATCCAAAGATCCCAGCTTTTGGGACAAGAACTCACTATTTGACAAAAACTGTTGGGAAAATTGGAAAACAGTTTAGGAAAAAATTAGATTTATATCAAAATCTTACACCCTATGCCAAGTATAAAGGTTGAAATCATAAATAAATTAGGTGAACATAGAATAGTATACCTTTCAGATCTGTGGAAAAGGAAGGAATTTAATACAAGCAAGAGATAGAGAACATTATAAAATGTAAAATGAATGACTTTGATTATATCAAATTCAAAAGGTTTTGTATAGACAAAACTGCAACCAAAATTAGAAGGAAAGCAACAAAATGGGAGAACATTTTAATAACAAAACTCTCTGACAAAGATTTGATTTCCCAAATATATAAGGAACTAAGTCAAATTTACAAAAAATTAAGCCATTCCCCAATTGACAAATGGTCAAGAGACATGAATAGGCAGTTTTCACATGATAAAATCAAAACTATCAATAAGCACATGAAAAAGTGTTCTAAATCCTTCCTGATTAGAGAAATAACAATTAAAACAACTCTGAGGTTCCACCTTATACCTAACAGACTGGCTAATATGGCAGCAAAGGAAAGCAGTAAATGATGGAGGGGATGTAGTAAAATTAGGACACAATTATACTGCTGGTGGAATTGTGAATTGGTTTAACCATTCTGGAGGGCAATTTGGAACTATGCACAAAAAGGGCTTTAAAAGAATGCCTACCCTTTAACCTAGTCATATCATTGCTGGGTTTGTACCCCAAAGACATAATAAGGAAAAATACTTGTACAAAAATATTTATAGTTGTGCTTTTTGTGGTGGCAAAAAAGTGGAAAAGAGAAGGTGTCTGTTGATTGGGGATGAACAAATTGTGGTATCTGATGGCCATGGAATGTTATTGTGCTTAAAGGAATAATGAACTGGAGCAATTCCATATGTGGAAAGACCTCCAGGAATTGATGCAGAGTGAAAGAAGCAAAAACAGGAGAACATTGTAGATAGAGACTGATACACTGTGGTGCAATCGAATATAATGGACTTTTCTACTAGTAGCAATGCAATAACACAGGATAATCCAGAGGAATTTATGAGAAAGAATGCTATCCACATCAAGAGAAAGAACAGTGGGAGCAGAAATGCATATGATCGATCATGTAGTTCAGCAGGGATATGATTAGGATCTTAATGTTAAAAGATCACTCTATTGCAAATATGAATAACTTGAAATAGGTTTTGAACAATGATACATATATAACCCAATGGAATTGCTTGTCTGGGAGTGGGGAGGGAAGAGGGAGTGGGGGGAAAATCATGAATCATGTAACCATGGAAAAATATTCTAATGAAAAAAAAGAAGAAAAGAAACTAATAAGACTAGAAAATTACCAAAGATCTAAATAATTTTGTTCTGTGTAGATTGAACCATGGTAGGCCATGTAGGAGGCATAAAGCATAAACAACAGTGTTTGAAATATTCCACGCCCATTGTCTCCCACCCCTTTAGTAGGTGCCTTTTCTGAACTTCTCCAAATGGTCAAGCTTGGTCATTATAACACAGGATTAAGTTTTGTCTTTTCTTTCTTTATATTTACTTTACTGTAGCCATTATGTAATTGTTTTCGAGAATTAGGAGAAGTCATGATATGGAGTTAATTATTTCATCACTTTAATTCCTTCTTATGGCACCTTAATATTCTATATATTCCATTACATTCATAAACTGCCATTTGTTTAACCATTCCCCAGCTGATGGCCCTCTATTTTATTTCCAGTTCATCACCACCACATAAGCTTTTATGAATGTTTTGCATATATAGGATCTTTTGTTCTATCTTTAATCTTTTTAAGGTACGTGCACAATGGAATCTCTGGATCAAAGACATCTAAGTGGCATACAATAAATAGAGGGCTGGACTTTGTGTCATTTGAAATTATTGTAAGCCCTGGGAGACTACAACTGCCTGGGCTCTCTCTGCTACAACTTCCCCTGACACCTCCCACTTCCTTTGGGGGAGGTGTCAAGGAAAGTATAAAAGAGAAAGTTTGGCGCCTTTTCTGTCGACCTTGGAGGCTGGCTGGGCTCTCTCTACCATGAGACCCTGACCTTTCTCTTGGCACCTTTTACCCTTTCCTCCTACCTCCTAGTTTTCCCTAGACCTTTCCCTTTTTAATTAAAATAGAACCTAGCTATTCAAACCCTAAAGTTGCTCTCTGATCCTTCATTAGAGGCTTTGATCAATTTCCCCCTGCCAGGGGCTGGGACACTACCTTCCTTTCCCTTCCTCTACCTTCCTCTCTCTTTTCTCCCATCCATCCATCCTCCCTTCCTCCCTTCCCTTTCACCACACATTTTATGGGGAGCCAGAAGGACCTAAACCTGCCTGCACGAGTCTGCTGACTATCCTGACTGCCTTACTGCCTAAGGGTAAGTAAAAAAAATTCCCCCCCTAAACCCAGCCCAGTGGGGGATCCCTTCCCCTACTAAACCCCTGCCTCTCCTAAATCTAAACCCCTAAACCTCTCCCAACCCCTGCTTAAGAGTCTAAACCTTACCTCTGCTGGGATAAAACCCAGCCGGGTGTCTTGCTGGAAAACCGTTCAGGGTGAAAAAAACACAATTGGACTCTTCCCCTACTCTTCCCCTGCCCAGTATCTGTGCCTTGGCAGGGGATCCAAATCCATCACCCAAGTCCCAAGCCCTCATCAGCCCGCAAAAACCCCCATCTCCTAGGAAAAACCCAGCCATCAGCAAAAGACCTAGCAGGGCGTCTGCCCGTGGTGGGAAAGCAAGATCTTCCCCCAGCGGGGAAAACCCAGATCCCTCTCTACCTTCTACCCCACTACTAGCTTAAATCTTTCCCTTTGGAGTCAGTAAAGATCTGAGTTCTAATTCTACCTCAGACATTTACTAATTTTGTGACCCTGAGCCTCTATCTGCTTCACTTACCTCACCTGTAAATAGGGATAATTATAACACCTAATTGAGAGGGCTGTTGTGAAATTCAAAGGAGATAATAGTTGTAAAGCACTTTGCAAACCTGAAGAGGCACTAAATAAATGTTAGCTATCTAGTACAATCAAAGGTTATGGACATTTTAGTCACTGTCAGCATAAATCCAAATTGATTTCCAGAATAATTAGTCTAATTCATCAACTCCCTAGCCATATATCAATATACTTACTTACCTTGCCTCTTTTTTTTCCCTCCTTCATTCCTGCTTTGAATTTTCAAGATTTCCTTTGGGATTCTAGCCCTTTTGTTCTTCCAAAAGAATTTTGTTATCATTTTTCTAGACCCATCCTCTTGGTCATTTGATTGGTATTGCACCAAATCTTTAATTTGAATCTATAAAGAAATAAAGAAATATCTAAAGGCTATATTTTAGTCTCAAGTCTTGCTGAATATGCAAACTCACTAAATAGAAAACTTCAAATGAAAAATTTATTCATATCTTCTTGGCTTTAAATTATCCAAATAATAGTTTCCTCAGTTCTCCCTGTCATTTTTGCCTATGTAGATAGTAACAAGATCCAATATAATAATTCTTTATTCAAATAATGAATATCATTTATAAAACTGTATAACACCAACTTAAGTATTTTCTCTTTTAGGAACTAAAGATATACCTTTAAGAATTCAACACGGATTTGGTACATGCCAAGATCACTTAAGAAAGGGGCACTCACATGGGAGATACTAAAGACTTACTTCTGATAAAAGACAAGAATCTCAAAAGGACAGTTTAATTGATATTCCATGAATGTTTGGTGAAGAGACACTTTTTCTAACCTGGCTCTTGACAGACTGAGAGGATGAAAAGGATTTCTTCCTTGAGAGAACTGTTAAGAGAATTCTTGAGAAGATATTTTTAATCTTAGCTGCTAAATCTTAGCAGTTGTCACCTAATCTCTCTCACCCTTAGTTTCCATAGCTATCCATATCCAGATAATGAAATCTATACAACTTACTTCATAGAATTATTGTGAAATTCAAGTGATTTAATGAATATATAAAATGGAGTGTAAATGGGATAGCATTATAGAAATATCAGTTATTATTTTCCAAAGTGCTTTTACATGAATTGTTTCATTTGGTTATCATAAGAACACTCTGGGGAAGATAGGCAGGCATTATTATCTCCATTTTAATGATGACACAGAGTTGCTTAAGGGCATAGGCACTTATAAATATGACTTGAGCTATTGATTTCATACCTAGTGCTGCAGCTATTGATTTCATAATCCTGACTGCATCAGTTGCCTCACTATACTCACACACATACTATAAATATAAAAAATTAATTTAATTGAACAAAATTTATTGAGGACTTTGCTATATACAAGGCCTTTTTTAGGTCTTTGAGGAGATATACAATTTTGACATTGTTGACCTTGCTTTCCTTGCGTTCAGAATCTAGTGAGGTGGAGGTGGGCAACATATACACAGAAACCATAGGAGTTGTGTGCTGAAAGCTAAGATGGCAGAATAAAGGATTATCTACTCCCATCAATACTACACAACACACACACACACACACACACACACACACTCACACAGAGAAGAAAATAAATCATCTTAAAACAAAGGAAAGCAGGAGGAGGAGGTCTCACTGGGGTAAGAGAAGATGTAAGCTCAGGTAAGCTAGCATCTGTGGTAACTGGCAGAATTCAGATCAGCCCAACATGCCGCTACTCATCAGAGATAATGAATAATAACAAGAACAAACTCAGTTCAAGCTACTCAGTACAGGTATAGACGGCAGAGAGGGAAGGATGAGGGAATAACTCAATCTGAGCCATTTGGCATAGGTAGCAAAGGCAGAGTACAGGAAACTAATATACTCTTATGTGGTAGCAGAGAACCTGAAACTACAGAGTAGCAAAATAGGGGACTGATTCAATCCAAGACACTCGGCACTGGCAGTGAAGGCAGAGAGGGCAGGAGTCTATGCACATAGCAGCAGGTCACCTGAGACAGCAAAGCAGCAGAGTGGGACAATGATTCAGACTAAGCCACTCTACATGGGTAGCAAAGGCAGAATAGACCAATGCACTTCCATGGGGCCTGAGTCAATGATTCAGCAGAGTACCTGAGCTGTCAGAGCCTAGAACAGAGGCCCTGCCCAAACCAAGCCACTCAGCAGGAGCAGGAAAGCTGCTGGGCAGGGCCCATCCCAGCAGGGCCACCCCTTTGATAAACACACCATGTGAAACAAAGGCAGCCTGGCTTAATCTAAATACCAGAGAAGAATACTCTGCAATCTTGGAGCAGTGTAAGCACTGTACCACTAGCAGAGAAGAATCTCAATAGATAAATAAGGTGATAGGAAAAAAACCAGAAAAATTACAAAAGACAAAGAGAAAAACCTAACCTTAGAAAGTTAGTTTAGTGACGGGGAAGATCAAGATACAAAAATCATAAGAAAATAATAATGCCAAAAAGGAAACATGTGAAGCTGCAAAAGAAGGTGTGAAAGGATGTCAGGCCCCAAAAAATCCTCTGGAAAAACTTGAAAAGAAGTTAAAAAATCAAATAATAAGAGAATTGACAGAAAAACTCAATAGCTATAGGAAAATTCACTGAAGAAATCAAATCCCTAAAAATTAGAAGAGCCCCAAAGGAAATATAACATTAAATGTATTGAAGGAAATGGTTCCCTAAGGAATAGAATGGACCAAATGGAAATGGAGACCAAAAAACCCACTGAAGAAAACAACTCTTTAAAGAGTAGGATTGGCCAAATGGAAAAGGAAACACAAAAACTCAAGGAAGAAAATAACATTTTAAAAATTAGAATTGGACAAATAAAGCTAATGGATTCAAAAGACATCAAGAAACACTAAGGCAAAAATCAAAGGAATGAAAAAAATAGAAGAGGGGGCAGCTGGATGGCTCAGTGGATTGAGAGCCAGGCCTAGAGACAGGAGGTCCTAGGTTCAAATCTGGCCTCAGACATTTCCTAGCTGTGTGACCCTGGGCAAGTCACTTAACCCCCATTGCCTAGCCCTGTAAAAAATAAAATTAATATAGAAGGCTATATATAAAAGATATTAGGGTTTAAAAAAATTTAAAAAATAGAAGAAAATTTAAACTATCTCACTGGAAAGAAAACCAACTGACCTGGAAAACAAATCCAGAAGAGATAATCTAAGCATCATTGGAATACCTGAAATCCATGATCAAAAAAAGAGATTAGATGCAATATTACAAGAATTCATTAGGGGAGATTTCCCTGATGTCCTTAAAAAAGAGGGAAAAATAGAAATTGAGAGAATTCACTGATTATCTTGTGAAAGAGATATCAAAACAAAATACCCCAGGACTATTATAACCAAATTCCAGAACTTCCAGTACAAGAAGAAGACTATTACAAGCATAAAGAAGGAAACAATTCAAATATTGTGGAGCCACAGTCAGAATTACACAGGACCTAGCAACTTCTTCAATAAAGGACTGGAAGTCATGGACAATGATATTCTGAAAACAAAAGATCTAAGACTACAACCAAGAATTTCATACCCAGTAAAACTGAACATAATCCTCCAAAAGGGAAGTAGACATTTAATGAAATAGAGAAATTTCAGACTTTCCTGACTAAATAAAACTGAGCTGAAAAAAAATTTTCAATGAGCAAATTCACCACTCAAGGGAGATATAAAAAGTTAATGTGAAAATTTAAGTTTCAATATGGTTGAATTGAGTGCATTCAATTATAACTAGGAAAGTGAAAAATGAAAAACTTAAGATAACTATGATACTTGAAACATTTAAGGTACTTAATGTATGCAAGCTACCTAAAGTTCTTAAGACACTTAAGAATTTTATTGCTATAATAAATGATTATGTTTAGAAAGAAGGAATGAAGGAAGCTGACTAGCATTGGCTAATATAAAAAAAATCAAAGGACAGGAAACAAGAACACACAAGACAATTGAAGAGACAGAAGTGGATAAATTATCATGATGAGGCACATAAGATGTTAATGTATGAGTTGTTTTTTCTAAACTAAAACCTCACTATTAAGGTTAAGTTGCTGTATTGGCACTTAGCAATAAATAAGTTGGGTCTGGTTTGCAGTTTGAGTACTCAATCTCCAAAAGGTTCACCATCACAGCTCTAGACACCATAAAATACCTAAAGTATATCTACCAGCCCCTCTCCCAGCCCCCCCTGCAACTAGATGAACTCAATTTCAAAACATTCTTTACACAAATCAAGTCAGACCCAAATGATTGAAAAAACATTAATTGCTCATGGCAGATGGAGCAATATAATAAAAATGGCAATACAATCTAAATTAATTTACCTATTCAGAGCTATGCAAATCAAACTACCCAAAAGTTATTTCATAGAGCAAAAAAAAATTAGAACAAAATTCATCTGAAGGCAGGAATATCAATGTCAATGAAAAAAGATATGAAGGAAGTAATTCTAGCCATACTAGATCTCAAACTATACTGTAAAGTAGTAATCATCAAAATAATCTGATACTAGCTAAGAAATAGGTTGTGTATCAATGGAATAGATTTTGTAATCAACAAATGGTAGTTAATGTCCATAGTAACTTAGTGTTTGGTTAACTAAAATATCCAAGCTTTTGGAGAAAGAACTTTCTATTTAGCAAATTTTCTGATTAAGCTGGAAAACAATATGGCAGAGATCAGGCGTAGACCAATATCTGATACCATACATCAGAATAAGTCAGTGATTCCCAAAGTGGGTGCTACTGCCCCCTGGTGGGTGCTGCAGTGATCCAGTGGGGCAGTGATGGCCACAGGTGCATTTATCTTTCCTATTAATTGCTATTAAGATTAAAAATTGAATTTCCACGGGGCTAAGTAATATTTTTTCTGGAAAGAGGGCGGTAGGCCAAAAAAGTTTGGGAACCACTGGAATAAATCAAAATAGATACTTAATCTAGAAATAAGTGATGATACCATAAACAAATTAAGGGGTTTACCTGTCAGACTTTCGGATAAGGGAAGAATTTTTGACCAAAAAAATAAAGAAAAGTAAAATGGATAATTTTGATTAGACAAAATTTTAAAGTTTTTTATACAAATAAGACCAATGCAACTAAGATTAGAGGAAAATAACAAATTTTGGAGAAATTTTACAGCAAGTGTCTCTGATGAAGACCTTATTTCTCAAATATGTAAAGAACAGAGTCAAATTTATGAGAATACAAAGCATTCTCCACTTGAAAAAATCAAAGGATATGAACAGGCAGATCTCCGAGGAAGAAATAAAAACAATCTATAGTCATATGAAAAAATGCTCCAAATCACTATTGATTATAGAAATGAAAATTAAAACAACTCTGAGATACTACCTCACACCTATCAGATTGGTCAACATGACTAAAAAAGAAAAATGATAAATGTTGGAGGGCATGTGGGAAAATTGGGAGACTAAAACATTATTGGATATAACCATTCTGGAGATCAATATGAAGCCAGGCTCAAAGAGCCACAAAACTATGCTTACCATTTAACCCAGCAATATCACTCTTGGGTCTGTGTGGGGAAAGGATCTACCTGTACAAAATAGTGTTAGCAGGTTTTTTTGCTTGCTTGTTTGTTTTGTAATGGCAAACAACTGGAGACTGAGGGGTTGTCCATCAATTGGAGAATGGATGGACAGGTTGCAGCAGATGATTGAAATGGAATGTGCCATAAGAAATGACAAACAGGATGAGTTCAGAAAAAACATGGAAAGGCTTACATGAACTAATACAAAGTGGGTGAGCAGAACCAGGAAAACAATATATAAGTAACATAAGTATTACCTGATGATCAACTATGAAGGTCCTTATCACAGGCTCAGACTGAGACTTCTGGTTTTGCTCTGGGCCTATGTAGATCAATCCATTTCAGTACAGACTGCCTTGGGTTGGGATTCCTGACTTTACCACAGGTTTGAATTTCAAGGGGTGTGGGTTGGTTGGACCTCTATTTGCTCAAGCAGGATCTTTGGGTCTGGATGTTGGCTTGGGCTTAGGTTCTGAATCTGGAACAGAAGATGTGGGGTGGGAGTGTATGACTGTTTATTTAATGATAAGAATTAAGGCTTGGCCCAAAAATTGAAGCACCAAACTTATTAATTTATGTACTATAGAGTCCCTCTTCAGTGGGCCAACATTTGAGGTCTAGATTGTGTTTAGCCCTGGAATGCCTAGTTTCTATGGAGAATTTGTTAGGCTCTTTTCCCTTATACTTTAACATTTGTTAGACCTCTGCCTTCATACATTAGAGACAAATTATTTAAAGCTTAAGCTCTGACTTATGTTGAATGTCTCCTTATTGACTGATTATTTAATTTTGAATATAACTCCAAATTAATGGTCCTTGTTGGCCAATAAAACATTGAGAGTATCATCAACAAATTAAAAAAAAAACTCTTACCTTTTGTCTTAGAATCAATACTATGTACTGATTAATGAAGATTAAGTGACTTGCCCAAGGTCATACAACTAAGAATTGTCTTAGGCCAGATTTGAACCCAGGAGTTCCTGTATCTAGTACTGGCTTTCAATCCACTTAGCCACCTAGCTGCCACCATTTCAATACCTTTCAAAGGAAAACTAGCCTAATTTACATGACAGAAGGGGCAAGGATCCACTCCTTGGTGTTAAGGTCCTTGAGATTTTCTAGAAGACTTTCTACCACTTGTAATTAGAATGGGTGGTTGCCAAAATTTTAATTAACCTTTAAGTCACAAGACTGTTAATAGCTAGATTTATTAATAAGAAAAAGAAAATAAGAGAGAAATATGGAAAGGAGCCAAAGAATTTCCTAGTCTAATTAATAATCCAGAGCCTAACAACTCAGTGTCTATCTTTGAATCTTAGCCTCAGAAAATAACCCACTCCCAGCTTCTAGTTGCATCTCATCTTATAAATCCTTACTACACTCACTAGCTCTCTTACATCACTGCCCAGGAACCAATCATAATTCCTCAATTGGCCTGGCACTACCTAGGGGAGGAGTGCCTGTGGGATAAATTCCCTGGTTGCTGAATGACCCAAATTCAAAACAAAAGGAAGGTGTAAGAAATAAAATGGATATAAAGGGATAGATTTAAAATTATTATATTAAAAGATTTATTGGTAGCCATTAGAAAAATGAAGCCATGAGTCATGCTAAGAATCAATTTAAAAGATCTGCATCCTATTACCTCCTTCTCCCATCCTGGCTCCACTCCCAATCACCAAAAGAGGAAGTGCCAATCCAACCACTCACTATTTATCCTTCTGTCTACTTATGCTTCCTGTCTATGTGATTACACAAGAGAGGAAGCCAGTTGGCTCTTGGGAAATATAGTTTGAAAGAGCCCTAAATGTCCATAGGAAGTTTAGATCAGGGATCTCAAAATTAGTTCAAGGACCCCCAAATTTCCAATACCACAAAGGAAAGTCTAAATCTCTGATTGATCAAATTAAAAATACAAATTCCTTTCTCACAATCCCCCCTGTGATTCCTTCATGAAAGAAGAACCATCAGTGAATTAGACTAAGTCTGGGTTGTGTGGAGTGTCCAGGAGATTATCTTGAGGCTTTTCAGCCATGGATGCTAAAAAATTCACAACTGTGCAATGGTTCTCCTGAAACTGGTAAATCTGGAAGCAAGATTGCAGGATTAAGCATTTCAAGGTAATATTTTCATTACCTAAAAAGGTTACCTCTTACCTTGTGAGTCTTTGATCAGAAAATGCCTATATTCTATGTCTTAGCAATAATGCTTCTACTTTATGTGGGCACATTATGGTTAATGGGCACCCCAATACTAAATCAACAGATTTAGTAACTAACAAAACTGTGGCAGCTATGCCTCTAAGACATGGTGCGACTCCTGAAGTTACTAGGTCGAGCTGGGCTGAATAATAAGCAACTGGACTCTAAACAGGTCCAAAGGTTTGAGTTAAAACACCTGAATCTGCCCCTCTCTTTTCGTGTACATACAAAGTAAATGGCTTTTTGTAATCTGGAATGCCTAGAGCAGGGGCAGACAGGATAGCCTGTTTTAATTTTGAAGATGCTGACAGGTGTTCTGGCTCTAATCCAGGGGTTGGCAACGTATGGCTCTCGAGCCATATCTGGCTCTTTTGAGGGCCAGATATGGCTCTTTCTACAGGAACCATAAAGTCAATTTTTTTTTCAGGCGCTGTTATAGGAGCACACACTGTGAGCACTGTATGACTCTCACAAAATTATGTTTTAAAAAATGTGGTGTTTATGGCTCTCATGGCCAAAAAGGTTGCCAACCGCTGCTCTAATCTAAACAGTTCAAGGACTGAATTTTTTGCCAGAGCTATAAGGGAGAAAAACTTGCAGGCAAAGCAGTGGGTTGGATGGACAAAATGAGACCAATGGCTGTTGCTGTGAGGCTAATATGTCCTTTTGTCTTTATCAAAAATTGTTCTACCAACTTAGAGTGGAGTAAAAACTCTGAGCTCCATAATTAGCTACTAACAAACTGACTTAAGGAGAGTGAAAAGTGAAGAAAATTGGAGAATATTGAGGGTAATCATCAAAACCTTTGTGGTCTGTCAAATGTAATATTAAAAATTAAATTTTTCCAAATGTAATATGCTAAATGTAATATTTAGAAAAGTGGTTTGGAAATGTAATATTAGTTTAAAAAAAGATTGTTGTGGTTGCAGTTTATACAATAACTAACCTTTAAGTCATGAGGATGATTGTAGCTTTTAACAATTTAATTTTAATATAAGCATACTCTAATATATTTTTAAATATAAATATAGTCTAATGAGCAGAAAATTCATGACCCTGGGAGGAAGGGGTTCCCTTTACATAAGGTAAGAGGTAATGAAAATATTACCTTGAAATTCTCTACATTGTCCAGATAGCTTCCTCTAATTATATATCATCTAGTAACATAGGGTACTAGTTGAATTCCTCCTGTGAGTGACCACTTTTTCCCACTGATAAGTACTATAATAGCAGTAGGAGGTGGGGAGGCAGAAGTTAAATTTTTTGGTGCAGCCAACATTGTCTCATGAACTGAGGGATACTCAAAGAAATTATTCCTCAAAGATCCATTTCTCAGGATTACTGTCCAGGCATTTATGCTTATGGAAACAACAACAACAATGTAGAAGATGCAGCCAGAAACTAGAGGTCTAAGATTTGGGCTCATCTCTTTCAGGGCATATGCTTAAGCTTCCATCAGCAACCCTCCTCAATCCTTCACTGGAAATATCAGAAGAAAAATAAAATTCTAAATCACGCTTTCCTAAGTGAGACAGAAGTTGTTTCTCCTTTTAGTTTGATGCAACAAATCTATACCTTCCATTGCCAGTTGCTGTCTTAGTTGTGAGGGAGTCAAAGAACTATCCAGGATTTGCTACATCATCTCCAAACCAGGCCCTTCAGCATCACCCCCCCCCCCACAAATGTAGTGCACTGGAAGTGGCCACAGATTCTGAGATGGAAGAGAGTTAATGTCTTTGCATCCATCATACTTCTCTCCCTTAAATATTTACTCTCCCTAGCAAACCAAACAGGATGCGTTTAGCATATTTTCACTTTCCTCAATTCTGAAAAAGCTATCTGGGTTCTTTGAGAACCTTAAGCATTCTTGTTTTAAATGTTTCCCCTAGTGCTTTGTACTAAAGAGTCTCAATGAAGTGTAATTGTTTGAGAACTTTGTTCCTTGAATCAATTAACTTTAAAAGATAGTTTCATTATTTTTAGGGAGTAAGACATATCTTCAATTTCATGGAATAAATGCTTTTTCAGGCAGCTAAGTGGTACAGTGGATAAAGTGCAACTTGCAGTCTGAAGACTCATTTTCTTGAGTTTAAATTGGGCTTCAGGCATTTACTAGCTGTGTGACTGGGCAAGTTACATAACCTTGTCTGCCTCGGGTTCCTCTTCTGTAAAATGAACTGGAGAAGGAAATGAAAAACCACTCTAATATCTTTGCCAAGAAAAACCCAAATCGGGTCATGAAGCGTCAGACACAACTGAAAATGACTGAACAACAACAATAAATGTTGTTTCTACCAAAAAACTTAAAATTGAAATAGATCTTAGTTTTTGTGTCATACAATTGACTTTGACTGAGATTACTGTCCAATTAAGAAATCCAGTTATTTTTCAAGTGAACTGCTGTCTAGCTACATCTCTCCCACTTTGTTCATGATGAAGTAGAATTTTTGAATGCAAGGATCATGCATTCATTATAATAAATAAAGGAGAATGCAAGTTACATTTTTTGCCTATTCAACTTCATTTTATATAGTGCTTAGCATAGTGCCTGGCACATGGTGATATATAAATATTAGTTTTTATTATTGTTATTGTTCCAGTTGTTGTTTTTCAGTCCAATGTTTTAAAAGGAGCCACAATCTTTCCTTAATCTGTCATTACAAATAATGTTAACTCTTTGTCTCATCTGCAAACTCTATAATTATTTCATCTATTCCTGAATTCAAGTTGTTGATAAAATATTAAATAGCACAGAGCAAAGAACAGATCTTGTGCTCTGTCACTTCCTTCTAAGATGACATCTAAACCATCTTTGGGTCTGAAACCACCTACCTGTACTATGATGTATACTGCATATCTCCATCTTGTACCAATGAATAACTTGTCATTATT